>NC_056562.1:9821136-9892145 GCF_013358625.1 Macadamia integrifolia | reverse complement strand
AAAACTTTCTCTTTTACTACATAAATATACCGTCTCCTATATGCCATAGTAAAACTTTCTCTTTTACCACAGAAATATACCATCGCCTATTTTTAGTATATACGATGGATGCTTAGAAGTGTTGTAAAAAAAATATTTTTTACTATGGAAATAAATTTTCATAGTTTAGAATGCTACATTTATGCATATGAAATAATTTTGATTAAACAAAACAACTAGCAAACTATTTAAAAAAAAAAAAAAATCCAATATCGTAGTAAAACTTTCTCTTTTACTACATAAATATACCATCACCTATATACCGTAGTAAAACTTTCTCTTTTACTACAAAAATATACCGTCCCCTATTTTCAGTATATATGACGGATGCTTAGAAGTGTTGTAAAAAAATATTTTTTCCTACGAAAATAAATTTCCATAGTTTAGAATGCTACATTTATGCATCTGAAATTTGGTTTTTCTTTGATAAGAATTGTTTTCAGATTCACAGTAGAGAGTGGGGAGTGGGGAGTGGGGAGTGGGAAGTGCGGTGTGGGGGGAGGGGGCACTACAATAAATTTGCTCTTTTACTACAAAAATTTTTCGTAGTAAAAAATATTTACCGTAAAAATTGAAATATATACAACGACTAATGTCCGTCACATGACTGTTGTTAAGATTGTTGTCGTATCTGTTTACGAGGGAATTATGGGATGCGTAGATTTAGGTAATTAACTACAAAATTATTATACCATAGCTTAAAATCGAATTTAAACAATTGTAATTTACTATAGTATAAACTTATTTATTACTATGGAAGTACAATACCATAGTAAAACTTTCTCTTTTACTACAGAAATATACCGTTGCCTATTTTCAGTATATACGACGGATGCTTAGAAGTGTTATAAAAAAATACTTTTTACTACGGAAATAAATTTTCATAGTTTAGAATGCTACATTTATGCATCCGAAATAGTTTTGATTGAACAAAATAACTAGCAAACGTTTTAAAAAAAAAAGTATAATATCGTAGTAAAACTATCACTTTTACTACATAAATATATTGTTGCCTATATATCGTAGTAAAACTTTCTCTTTTCTATAGAAATATACTGTCGCCTATTTTCAGTATATACGACAGATGTTTAGAAGTGTTGTAAAAAAAAAAAATTTTACTACGGAAATAAATTTCCATAGTTTAGAATGCTACATTTATCCATCTGAAATAATTTTGATTAAACAAAACAACTAGCAAAGAAAAACAAAACAGAACAAATAATTGCAAAAAATTTAGAATAATAATGGTTAACTATTGCAGAGAAGCAGAGAGCTTTTTTGTTTTTCTTTGATAAGAATTGTTTTCAATTTCATAGTAGGGAGTGGGGAGTGTGGTGTGGGGGGAGGCAGGCACTAAAATAAAATTTTCACTTTTACTACAGAAATTTGTAAAAAAACTCTATTGTAGAAATTGAAATATATACGACAGCTAATGTCCGTCATTAAGATTGGTGTCGTACCTATTTATGACGGAATTATGGGATGTGTAGATTTAGGTTATTAACTACAGAATTATTATACCATAGCTTAAAATCGAATTTAAACGATTTCGTAGTAAAACTTTCTCTTTTACTATATAAATTTACCATTGCTTCTTTTGAGTATATAAGACAGATGCTAAAAAGTGTTGTAAAAAAATTATTTTTTACTATGGAAATAAATTTCCATAGTTTAGAATGTTACATTTATGCATCTGAAATCATTTTGATTAAACAAGACAATTAGCAAACGATTTAAAAAGAAAAGTACAATATCGTAGTAAAACTTTCTCTTTTACTACATAAATATAGCGTCGTCTATATACCGTAGTAAAACTTTCTCTTTTACTACAAAAATATACCGTCGCCTATTTTCAGTATATACGACGGATGCTTAAAAGTGTTGTAAAAAAATTACTTTTTACTACGGAAATAAATTTCCATAGTTTAGAATACTAAATTTATGCATCTGAAATAATTTTGATTAAACAAAACAACTGGCAAACAATTTAAAAAAAAAAAAGGTACAATATCGTAGTAAAATTTTCTTTTTTACTACATAAATATACCGTCGTCTATACACCATAGTTAAACTTTCTATTTTACTATTGAAATATACCGTCGCCTATTTTCAGTATATACGGCAGATGCTTAGAAGTGTTTAAAAAAAATACTTTTTACTACAGAAATAAATTCCAATAGTTTAGAATGCTACATTTATGCATCTGGAATAATTTTGATTAAACAAAACAACTAGCAAACCAAAAAAAAATAAAACAAATAATAGTAGAAAATTTAGAATAATAATGGTTAACTATCGCAAGGAAACAGAGAGCTTTTTTGTTTTTTTGTTTTTTGATAAGAATTGTTTTCAGATTCGCAGTAGGGAGTGTGGAGTGTGGAGTGTGGAGTGCGGTGTGGGGGGGAGGGGGGCACTGCAATAAATTTGCTCTTTTACTACATAAATTTTTCATAGTAAAAAAACTCTACGGTAGAAATTGAAACATATACGACGGCTAATGTCCGTCACATGATTGTCATTAAGATTGGTGTCGTATCTGTTTACGACAAAATTATGGGATGCGTAGATTTAGGTTATTAACTACAGAATTATTATACCATAGCTTAAAATCGAATTTAAACGAAGGGAATTTACTGTAGTATAAAATTATTTATTACTATGAAAGTAAAATATCGTAGTAAAACTTTCTCATTTACTACATAAATATATCGTCGCCTATTTTCAGTATATACAACGGATGCTTAGAAGTATTGTAAAAAAAAAAATACTTTTTACTACGGAAATAAATTTCCATAGTTTAGAATGCTACATTTATGCATCTGAAATAATTTTGATTAAACAAAACAACTAGCAAAGCAAAAAATTTAGAATAATAATGGTTAACTATCGCAGAGAAATAGAGAGCTTTTTTGTTTTTCTTTGATAAGAATTGGTTTCAGATTCGCAAGACAGAGAGATTTCAAAGATTTTCAAGACAGAGAGAGAATGATTTCTTTTCTTTTGCTGAGAAGTGAGAACTGAGAACACGAATGAATGATCCTTTCATCTTTTAAATTTCAGAATCCCAAAAACGACAGTTGAGAGGGGTTTTATAGGGCTTTTTTAATTTCCGGGAAGGATAGTGACTTTCGAGTAGTTTCGACACGGGATCGGATTTATCCTTGATTGCTTGGAACCCTTATGCACTATGGCGGCTATCTATATTATGGACCTTTTTATCCTTAGATCATACCATTGGATCAGTCTAGACCGATGCCAATCAGATCCAGGCGAATTCAACCAATCCAATCCATACAATTTTGATTGATCTGATCCAATTTTTAATACTAATCTGAATTCTATTTATGTCCTTCGCGTTCCCAATTTCTTTGGAGGAAAAATTTGTGTTATGCTATCTCCAATTCTTGGCACAATTTTATTGAACGAACCCTTCTCTAAACAAAATTGTTTAATAAATCTCTATCACTGGAACATGTTAGCATATATTTTGATTTTTTTTTATGAATAAAAAATGAAAAATTTACAGTGCCATCCCCTAGAGAATGCCACTATTATAAGAATAACCCCTCTATTTTACCAAATTAGACGTAGACCCCTTACCGTCAATAACTATTAAGTGAAGAGTTGAAATGACTGTTATACCCTATTAACTAAAACTCATGTTTTAACCCAATTCCTCTTCACCCCTACCTATACTCACCTTCACCGAGACATCAAGCACAGAGAGAGAGAGAGAGAGAGAGAGAGAGAGAGAGAGAGAGACACACACAATTTGAGGCACAATGCCACCATTGGCGATGTTCTCCATCACTGCGTAGAGGCGAGCGTAGGTAGGTCTATGTCCAGTCTTTCCTCTGTTTTTGTTTCTTTCTTCCACATTTTTTCTGTACCTGATTTTTCTTCTAGATTAGTTATCTGGAATCTTATGAATCACTATATTTCTTCCCAGAATTGTTCTCTGGAATCTTACGAAGCAATAGATGTAGGTTGTATAGTAGGGCGATGTTAACAGGGGAAGAAGTAATTGAACTAGTGCTGCATAACAAATTTTAGAACAACAAGAGTAAATTAAATGGTGAAATCCATATGGTTTTATCCGTACCTACAAGAGTTCAAACTCTTGAGTAATTTTTTTCGGCATCCGGCGCTTCTCCTTGAGATGAGAGAGAGCTTTAGAGTAGTACCTTAACTGGTCTAGTGAAAGCCGTGGTTTTGATGGAGGATCAGGAGAGATTTGGATGGGCATGGGAGGAGAGGAAGAAGATGAAAAAATGGTTGGAGATTTCCCTACGGATGCGACAGCCATTGCCGACTTCCTTGGTTGCTACTGCGAGAGCCTATAGAGTTCCCCGTCACTCTGGAGCTGTGTAAAAATACATGTTTGGTCCAAGACACTAGATCATGTTAGGTTTGGTCAGAGGGGTTTTACCTGTAGAGAAGAAACGCAAGGGCTTACTGTTGAGAGTCGTTACTGGTTACAACGAGTTCCTACTGGTCATCGTCCGTCGCCGATGCCGCTACCGCCGTGATCTCCAATGCTTTGATAAATCACGGTGGTCAAAAACTATCAATTTGGGAGAAAGATAAAGAAACTTATTATATGGGAATTTTTGGTACTTCATATTTAGTAAGGGCATTTTGGTATTTAAAATAAAATATAGTAGTTGACATCAGCATATAAGATATATTCCTTAACAGTGACTGATAATAGGGGGTCCTAGTCTAATTTGGTGAAACAAAAGAGGTGTTCTTATAATAGTGGCATTCTCTAGGGGGGTGGCATTGTAAATTTCCCATAAAAATTCATTACCAAAGAGGAAGATATTAACAAAGGGGAGCCACTAGGAGCAAGACCTCAAGAGAGGTAGAAAGAACACAAGGAGTCGAATGCCCATCTAAGGGAAGGGAAACTTCAATAGAGGAGATGATGGATGAGAGAAGGTGCTACACCCATGCCATAATCCGGTCAAATTTGAACTTTTTTTTTTGTTAACCAAGGTGTCCAGGCCAGCTTATGCGCACCTCGACTAATCCTTAGGGAGAGTAGCACAGCAACCCATTGCCATGATCTCCGCTTAAATCGTAGATGCACAAATGGGGAATCGAACTTGAGACTGTGCGCCTAATCCACATAATCCCCAGTTCACACTAACCATCTGGGCAACCCATGAGTGGCTACAGAATAAAATAAGAAAACATACACACACACACACACTCACACAATGCGTACGATAGGGTTCGATCCCACGACCTCCTCCCCTGGGTGCCAGTTCCACAAGTTGAAGCTACCACCACTAGGCTATCCTAGTGTTCGTAAAAAAAATTTGAACTTTTGTCAATAGGTGATGCACCCAAGAGTGTCATCTTTGCTACCTACTGGCTTGCAGTAATCTACTACACGAAGGGGAGGAATGACCCTACATGTCGGCGTGAAGATTGTCGGTTAAACTGGAAGGGATTTAAACCTCCCAAGCTTTGATGATAAGTGATCTGACCACCCCTCTACTCGACATTCAATGCATGGTAAACACTCACTATATGATCATAGACAAGTCCTTAGGAACCCCCCTTAGGTGTTGGCAGAAAGGACTAGAAACTAGCTAAATACAACAACTGGTATTTGTCCACCGATAGCGCCCACCGGTTGGATAGTGACCTAACAGTTACCATCAACTTGTGGGTCTTGTTGGGCTGAATTCTATTCTTTTCCCATGGGCTCGGTACACTCTTGTCCGCACATTATCCCAACCTATCCACTCCACTTATACACCTTGTGAACCTAGGGTGGTGGGTCTGCATGGCCCAACCCTCAGGTTGAGCTAGTTTGGACAAGTTCTACTGGATAGGCAAACAAACCATAAGGGTCTTGGCTATAAATAAGGAAATTATGAGCCTTAAGGCTCATTGCTTCACCTAAGAAAAATGTGGGAGAGGGAGAGAAAGAAGGGAAAAAAAAGAAGGAAGAGAAGAAGAAAGAATGAGAGTTGTCCGGTCACTCCCCCCTTATTGTCGGAGCTTCCAAAGGTAAGGGAAACCCTTTCCAAACTTGTTTCCTCTTCCATTTTGTGTTTAGGTAGGTAAAGAATTGGGGTTTTTTCAGGTTGGAAGCGTACGCCGTGAACCCAGTGACATTGATGACCAGGATTGTGCAAATTACACTTCCCCATGCATTTCCCGAGCCCATGCTAGGTACCTCGATCTCTGGGAGCATTTTTGCTCAAATTGAGGGTTTAGGGTTTCAATCAAAGAATCGATGTAATTCCCAAATGGTTCGGTAGAAATGTGATCATCCAAACTTAAATGAAAGGTGGGAAGACCCTCTATAAACGCCACCGAACAAATCCCACAAGTGAACCCAAGATGGTGCGGCCCTAAAAGTGTACAACACTTCTGGGCAGCCACCGATAGGTCCCCTACCAACTGGTGGATCTGCTGATCCAAACCAGTTTCTATTCATGCCACTGATTTGAACAGACATCCACCAGTAGGACAAACCTTATGTCCATCCCACTAGTATGACCCATCGGTAGGACAAACACCTATATGTGACTCCTACCGGTGAGTGTTGCTAAACTACCATTTTGGAAGATTCATGGGACTTTAAGAGACCTTCTAGGGGACTACCTTAGACACCTTTTGATACCTTTTGTTACCTTTTGATGCTTATTTACCCTTACAACTAAGACAAATATATTCACATCCGATGATGCCTAGCGGGGTTTGATTCAAACATTTATACTGGGGAAATTATCTCACCTGGTCGACAGACAAGGTGAGTGATGGTTTGACCTTATATTTGGAGTGTTTTAAATTTATGTATGCCATTGCAAGCATGTGCTTTAATATTGATAACTTGTTTACTATATTTGAATTGTATCAATTGCTTACATGTATGGATTGTTGTTATTAATGTTGTGCATGTGTGGAGTCCAGTGTGGACGAGGGGAATTCCAATATTGTGATCGCCACAGTGTGGATTCTATCATGGATTTGGGTGTGCTTTAGTCTAGGCTTGGATATGGGTAAGTGGTGTGGCCAATGGGAATTTCAGAACTATGTATCTCATACTAACTGCTTCTATGTTATATAGGCTTGGACATCTATACGGTGTGGCCGATGGGAATTTTGTCTCATATTTCATACTATATATATCATTATGAAAGGCATATATGTGATTGTGGTCAGATATGACACCCCTCTGCTATGACCCCTTGCCAACAAGGGTGAGGTGCTGGATAACTCATCATGGTAGGTCTAATGAGTATTTTCGAAATGCCAGTTCTATGGTACGATGTGATTATTGTCGGAGGCAAAAACTAGCCCAACGTGGTGATGGTAATTCGAGTGCCTTAGCTGCCAGGATGGGATTATCAATGGTTTGCAAGGTGACCAATGGTGCATTCTAGAACTGGTAGGCTTCCAACTGTGACTAGGGTTTGTATTGCTAGGTAATCGATGTGCGATTTTCTAGACCAAGGATACTGCCTAATGTGTTGCAATAGTATAAACCTAACTTTGTTGTATGTTAGGTGGTTATAATAAAATAAATTGCATCATTCCACATCATGTCTTATATATGATTGCTTTCATAAACCTCATCCCTTACTGAGCTAGTTGTAGCTCACACCACGTATGCGTTTCTTTTTAGATGATGATGCAAGTATAATGGCACCCATGAGCAATGGCATATCCTTTTCCATGGCAAACTACAGCAGGGACTGGTGGACACCAGAATCCAAGGAGCATGGTTAGGATTATACGTATGATACATATACCTACACTGCACCATGAGCTGAGGATGAGATTGTCATCTATTCTTATATTTTTAGATGTTATCTATATGTCTTGACAATTACTTTTGTGAAGGATAAAATATAGTTATTGTATAAAGCACAATTGTTGTATATGGTTAACACTTTGCTTCTCTCTGTACTTGAAGTTGATTTTATGCATATATTTTGATTCCGCTGCAATGATTTTAGTTTGGTTCTGATGGTTAAGCTATTGCTATCGAAGATCCTGGTAGAATTATAGGATGGGTAACCATCTTAGTTACACCACATGTATCTATGTGGAAGTGGGGTATAACAGAAGGCCCCAAGAAACAACAGTGAGCCTGTTTCTTGGGGTATCACTTATAGGATGATGACAAAGACAACCAAACTTTGAACTAACATCAAAGTAGATAGCTTTTCAAATCTTATCAAAAGATCAAGAGTTGGAAGTCCATCTATAAAAATTGCAATCCATCCAAATATTGTTGATTGTGGCACTAAAGGTGAGCTTCCCAATATTATTAGAGATAGTAGGTTCTCCAAAAGTCATGTCAATCCAGATTTATCTATAGACAAAGGAAGGATTCTCATATGAGACGGCCAGCAAGAACTGAAGACCCTCTTTAAGACAAAGGAGGCGAAGGGATAAGAGAAGAAAATATGATTATCTTCTATGCCATTCCAGCATATACAACAAGAGGGGGAACTTGAATGTGTTGGTAAATAAGAAAAGGCTAGCTAAGGAGACAGTTAGTGATTGCGCACCAAGATGTGAAGTTGTGGCGTGGGATATGACCTTTAAACCAGATAGTATTGCACTAGGCTTGAGGGGGCCTTGGAACAGAAGAAAATCCCAAGGAGAGGCAGAGGAGAATATTCAAAGAAATTTTCCAGATGAGCTTTTTAATATGCCAACATAATTGACATCTTTTATTTGCCTTAAACCTAAGCCTCCTTCAACTTTCTAACAACAAACCTTTAACCAACTCATGGGGCAGAGAAATTTTAAGGAGTTTGATCCTTTATAGAGGAGTGAGTCAATAGCTTTCGAAGTGGCAGCAAGGAGGACAAAAATGCTAAACCGATAAAGGTACATTGATTGGACTACTGATTTGATGAAAACTAGACGACCGGCATAGAAGAAAACCCTGCCTTTCCAAATTAGAAGCATTTTACTCACAAGTTCAAGCATGAGAGAGTAGTGATGAGAGGAGATCCTAGAAGAGATGAGGGGCAGTCCCATTGATTTAACCAAGAGAAATCCGAGCAAGAAACCAAAGAGGGTAAGAAGCTAGTCTCTGCAGACATCAGAGACACTATAAAGGAAAATACTAGATTTGAGGAGATTGATATGACGCCCAAAGAGGGACGAAAAGATGAAGAGAAGACATGATATTGGAGATGGAAGTGGGATCATCTTTGGCGAAAATCATGAAGTCATCTGCAAAAGCAAAGTGGGTCAGCATAAGGCTTTTACATTTGAGGATGGGAGAAATAACGTGTTGGTCAGTGGAGGATTGTATGGAACGGGAGAGAACCTCAAAGGCAAGAGAGAAAATGATAGGGGATAAATAAAAGGCATTATTGTCGAATGCCAACTGAGAAAGAAAAGTATCCAGTAAAGTTACCATTGATCAGAACAGAGAAGCGGGGAGAGAAATACAAGAATGTATCCAATAGACAAAGAAGGGGGGAAAGGACATCTGAAGCAAAAATAAATGAGAAAATTGGGTTATGTGGCCAATAAACTCGATATGGCCAAAGCCTATGACTGATTGGAATGGGGCTCCTTAGGTTATTCTTTGAATTCTATAGTTTGAGGGATAACGACTGTGAGAAGGCTCTTTGTTTGACTATTTTAAACCCTCTCGAGGGCTCAGACAAGGCTGCCCTCTCAACCTTTACTTGTTTATCATTACAATGGAAGTGCTTTCCTGTCTCTTGTCAATCTACAGGGAACGTAATCTTTTTAAGGGGGTGTTAAAGTTACTTGCAATGTTTCGAAAATTTTCTATCTACTGTTTGCAAATGACACATTTATTTTCTGCAGGGAAAATCCTAAGGATCTTCTTACCATCAAGGCTATTTTAGATCCATTTTTTGATCTCTCAAGACAACACATTATCTGGGAAAAAGTTGTCTTTTCTTCAGTAAAAATGTCCATCATTGTGGAAGACCGGATTCTGTTATCTTATGGGTATTAAATAAATCATATGAGGCTACAAACCTTATCCATCCTCGATCTCGAGTTAAAAGTCTAAATCACATTGTTGATGGATTGAACAGGAGACTGGTTGGATAGAAATCACACTTGGTTTCATATGCGGGTCGTAGAGTTCTAACTCAATCGGTCCTTGCTCCCTCCCCCCGTACCTCATCTCTTACGCTGCTTTCTCCCCAAAAAATGTCATCAAATTGACTCTGTTCTCGGTTATGGGAAAATGACTTAATTCTAAGAATATATATATATATATATATATTTAAAATAAAATAATATAAAATAAAATAAAAACCTTAGTCTCATTGCTTGGAGAAAAGTGTCCTCCCTATTGCTAAAGGAGGGCTTGGTTTATTTGATGCTTCCCTCCCATAATAAATCCCTACTTCTCAAATTTGGCTGGAGATTGATATCTTCACGCGAAGCCATTTGGACTCAAGTTCTCGGGCCAAGTATTTTGATTGATCCTCAATTTTTTATAAAAAGGTTCGGAAAAAAAAAAAATGGTTAGTGGACTTGGAATTGTATTTCTTCAACTTTGTCTCTATTTAATAAAGTTGTGATTAATAAAGTGGGTGACGGAAATAATGTATTCTTTTTGCATGACCCCTGGACACTCTCCCTCCTTCACTTTTTTTTTTTTTTTTTTGGTAAAATCCTCCCTCCTTCACATTGCATACCTATCATTCAAGCTATTTCTAATCGTGCTCCCAAAGTTTTTGTTTATTTCAGAAAATGCTTGGAATCATGATCTTCTTATTCACTACTTTCCCCTTCATATATTGTTAGACATGTGATTAAGGACTCAATATTTGGAAAGAGATCGGTGGTGGTGTGTACCCTATCCCAGGATGAAAGCTCTACCTGTTTAGGTGCAACGTTCCTCTTCAAGGTGAATACCAGAAGGAATCATCTATTATCACCCCTCGTTGGTGGATGTTTCTATAGAAACTCCGAACCTAAGTTTAAGCTATTTTTTTGGAGAGTCCTTCACAACAGAATACCAGTAAGAGATCTTCGAGAAGAATGGATCAACATTGACAAATCTTGTGTTTTTTGTTGAAAACAATCTGAAACTACTTATAATCTCTTCATTTCTTTTGATGTTGCTGCCCATATCTGGAGGGCAGGCCCTCTTGGTCTTAACCCACAACACATGATAATTCCTTTACATCGATTGCGACTCATCTTTACAGGTCCCTCTCACTCAAAAGAGAAGATCTGGGCTGGTGTTTTTGATATATCTATTTACTTTATTTGCTTTCATAGAAATTAGAATTTAAATAAAAATTTCACCTATAATCCTATTCTAATTATAAAAAATTGTGGGTTATTGGATTAACGAATTGAATATTGCTCCTTGTGCTAAAATGCATGGTATTCCTTTTTCTAACACAGATGAACCAGATTACTACATAGGAAGACAGCCAACTCTTCCTTTTTTTGACATATCCCATTTTGGTTTGTGCTACTGATACTAACATATTGAAAACAGATTTAGGCTGGGCTTTTGGAATTCTGTTTCAAAGACATCTTTTTGACATTGTTACTGGAGTCATGAGCATGGTTTAAAGTATCTCCGATACAATACTCTCCGATACGTATCTTAAATTTAGCCGACCAATATGGCAACCAATGTCGATACCAATACTTTAATCCTTGGTCATGAGGGGCAAACAACAAATGGAGTCACAGGCGATTTGCGATATTGAAGGTCTAAACACAGGTAGTTGTAGGGATTTTTGAAATCTGGATACGAAGATGGGATCTCAGATTTTTTTTATACCAAAAATGTCTTCCTGGCAAGCATTTATGGGTTGAAGGATACTGTCTTAGAACCACCATGGACAAAGCCATGGAACCAAACACTATCACTCCCTTCATTGAAATCAGCTGCAATATTCTGATTGAAACCTGGAAAAATCTCTACCATTTTCCTCCAGGCACCCCTCGTAACAGCTCTTTTTGTACCATAAATCAGGTCGCTTAATGTGGCTAAACCTTGATTAGATTGAATGAAATGACATTGTTCCTACCCATAGGGTGAAGGAAGATCAGATCCACCAAAATAGAAAGCCTACAATGAGAATAAGGATGATGCCAGATAATGTCTGGGAGACAGCTCGTAAGGTGCAACCCAAAAGTTTAGGAAAAGATTTCACATCCATATAGAAGACCTGTGTTTGAAACAACTTGGAATTGAGCAGAGCAGCCAAGAGACCATCAGTGTGGAGACACTATGGGGCTACTCCCTACCAAAGGGCTTAAAGGCACTAGTGAGAGCACTCTTTTGCATTAGTTAGATGTCATGTGAGAATGTCTCAGCAAGGGAAGTGAATAATGAATAGTCCCACATTGACTCAATCAGGATAGTTTCTCCATTGTTCTAATATTGATTAGAAGATGTGCTTCAATGATGCAAACATCATTCAACAACTAGCCCTCTTATTGGTCTCTTAAGGCTACTGTGACGGAGGAAATTTCTCCAACCCCCCAACCCTTAGTTACTTGACTTTAAATCACCCTTCATCTGCAGCCAAAAGTAAATGCTCATGAATTAGGATAAAAATACAATTGTTCTATATATAATAGATTCCACATTTGCTTTGGGAGCAGCAATTTCCTTACACATGAAGACGTAAGACAACCTCTAAAGAAGTGGTTATGAGGGATGCACTACTGGCAGCCCAGGAGTTTGAAGTTAAATCGCTTTGGATTTTCACTGAGTTTGAGGTTGAATCACTTTGAATTTTCACCGACACAAAAGCTATTGTCGACACCCCTCTCCTGGGAAGAGTTTTTTATTCATCCGACTTCAAGAACAAAGAAAGGACTTGGTCCATTTCTTCTGCATGACTTTTGGCCTGAGGCCTATTTTCCTGAAATCACCAACTTTGCAGTTCAGATTAAAACTGTTACAGTAAAAAAGGTAGAAGCAGATATTGGTACCATTTGTGATCACCAACAGTGAACGCTTCAGAGAAATATCTAACATTATCCAATTCAGAGAATTTCTCCATCTTCAAGTATGGTTGCAAGTGATAGATCCCTGTATCAGCGACAAACACAACCCTTTGCCTGAAACAATGTGTGTGTGTGGACAAAAACTTCAGATCCAATACACATAACTGTCATCAACCAAGTGTTCCTTATTAGGACCATTGAAATCTTTCAGGGTCATGAATCGGTCAGTTTCAGTCCTGGCCCTCAATGCTGAAGGACAGATTAAGGCCCAACCGAAACTGACCAGACTGACCAGTTTTGATATCCATAAACAGAGGAATATCTGTTTCGTTTCCTTCTTTCCTGTAAAACAAGTATGAAAAAATGGCTCCAAGTTTACCTGCTAAAAATGGATGCAATGAATAAAACAAAATTCTCTTCTCTTCTGGAGAATAAAAAAAAATTTTGAAAAATGAAATCTTTTTTAGAGATAATCTCCATTAAGTAAAAATATATGTCTAATGTTACTATGCAGAAAAACCATAAGATTGGGAAGGGATTCTAACATATTCTGTTAAGGATATTTTTTCTCATCTCAGGTTCATTCTACAGTTGAAACAGAACAAGAAATATAGATAAACCCTCAAAAGCAGACTCTGACTTGGCTAGAATCCAAAAAGCATATGAATTCTCCACCTAAAACTCAGAGACTCCCTCTTAAATAAAAACCAGTGGAAACACAAATGGCCATCATATAGATAGATTCTTTTTTATTGCATTATTACATGTAAAAAATTGTGATATGCTTCCCAAGTTCTGTTCTATGCTCAAAGCTCTGAAATAAAAAGTACATATGAATGTACTATAATATGAAACATAATTATAAAAAGAATAAAATACCAGATGGCAAAATGGTCTTCTATTCCTGGCTTCAAAAATGCCCTTCCTTCATTAAGGTGTTGTAAGTCTTCTCCCCCATCAAGACATCCTTCATCCTCAATTCTTCAAGAAGCTAAATATCTTCATTTCTCCTCCCTTCCCTACACTATTCTCCCAGCAGTCTTGATGCGTTAAAAGATTAGGAGACATTTAATGATCCAACATATCACACAGAATGTCACTGGCACCTTCAAACATCCGTTACGTCACAAGGCTACAAATGAGAGTCATGTAAGTACTGCTGGTTTCAGGGATCAAAACCTTTACTCCTCATCTCCTTATAAAAAACCTGGCCCAACTTCCCCTTCTAGCAGAAACTTTTCACAATATAACTATATGTATATGCATTTTGTTCAGAATCATATAAACCCATTCCACCAAAAATACCTAGTAGCTTATCCATTTCTTGGCACTTTGAATAAGATTTTATGATCACATTCAACAAATACGTGGCTGGAAGAACACCAGAAGCTTTCATCTGTTTCAGTAAAGATCAGACCATGTGCAAGTAATTGTAACAGACATTTAACTTACTGAATTTCCTAAGGATAGCATTCAAGCTCAACGTGCAGGTTCTGGAGAGTACTAACAGTCTGAAAATCTCTTCATTTTCTTTTAAACATCAAATCCATAGTTAAATAGTCGCTTATGGCTATAACAGAACCGGATCATTGAATTGTAGAGAATGACACTGCCAGAGCATGCACCAGAAGGACCTCCTCCATCGGGGTTTCAGCATGCCCGAAGTGCTTCCCAGTCATGGCGATATTGATCATGGTGTGGCAAGTAACATGGTTGTATTGACAGCCACACAAAAGCCATCAGAAATTTCAAGGGCAAGATCAGGGTCTGATTGAGAACAGAGGGCATCATCGACGTTGGCAGGGGTGAAACTGGGCTTAAGCTTGTCAATCCAAGTCTCAAATTGCTTTTCAAGAGGAGTTCGGGTCTGAAGACTAAGGTCAAACACCAAGGCTGCATTTCGTAACGTTTCTGTTCTGGGAACGTTGTTCTTTGGCAGAACTATCTTTTTCCATTTTTGTTCTAGAACTGTCTTCTTTGGCTCTAGATTAGCATTTCATAAACCGATTCTACAACTGGCTCCAGAACAGAAAAAAATAAAAAAAAACAAAACAGCCATGGTGCCTTGTAAAATTGGTTCCAGACAATTTCTTAACACCCAATATTTACAGAAATGTTATTACTATCATAATTAACCCTAATAATTTCGGAAATGCCATTACCATCCAAGACACCAAAACAGAAAATTACTACATGCCATTAAAATTCCCATTTCCTAAAATAATTATGAAAATGTCATTACATATATGTAATTTGGGAAAATATAGGCATTTGTATTAAATTAATATTAAAATTATTACACAATCCAATTGGCAAGTTCTTAACTTCAGTAATATGAAAATAGAGATTGAAACTTCAGGATATGGTATTAATCCCCACCTTTTCTCAAGTCGAGCTTGCTAACAGCATCAAACATGTCTCTCAACATCCTTGTATGATTCTTTGAGCCTCTAGTTGATCCTTGCAAGTATTATTTGAAAATTCTTTACCATAACTGGACCTACTTTTATATGATTGCCTTAACTGACTTCACTATGAGTAGTTGATTCATAAGAGTCTTGGTGGATTCGAACCACCATCCCCTTGGAACATGCTTGAGACATGCTCAAGTTCCAAGTGCTCCACCAATTGAGAGCTAAAGACCCATAAGTAGAGTATAATTTCATAAACTGCATGAATGCCATTTTCACTTGAATGAATCATTGTCATCAATGACAATTGGAAAGTCCATTTCAGGTTATAGCCCGATGAAAAAGCCTTCACTATTTGGCACATAGGGGTCAACACCAGTCTAGTTTGAGACCTTGTTTCTGCTTCTACTTGAGATAAAAAGCAGCCCAACCAGCAGGTCTAGTCTTCTTTGCACAACATCTTTGAATCTGAAGAAAAGGTAGGGACGATCATCCCGAATAACAGTCTAAGTTAATCCAATATCATAAAACATTCTTCATACCATCTCTTTCAGAGCATGCATTACCATTATGCAAACCTGTAAATCTTACAACATGTGTTGTATAAGGTAAATTATTATTATTTTTTAAATGGAAGGGAGTGATAAAACACAACCACATGAGATCGGGAAACAAAACCCGACCAGAATATGACTCCTGCAAAATCATGACATCCCAATTATCCATAAAGACATTAAAATTCAACCACTGAAGCCTGAACAGATTGGATATAATGGAAAGAAACTGAAAGAGCAAGGAGTTATCATCAGAAATCCTATGGCTTTGTTCCTTCAACTGGGACATCCTAACTGTACTTATTATTTTAACAGAGACAAGTGCCTATTCATTTACTTCATCAAGATAGATGGAACTTCAGCATGTACACGACTATATTAACCTCGGTGTCTCACAGAATAATTTCACAACAATTCAAGACCAAGAAGTAACGCAGAAAAGAGGAGTCCAACACATACCGGTGATGAATTTGTGTCATCTGGTTTTGAAAGTGCAGAAGGAGAAACCACTATAGGTCTTCTGGAGGGAACAAAGGTTGATCCGAGATAGCTTTGTTCGCCTGGACTACTAGAGAAACAGAGGTGCCAATACGCCCAAAAACTTCTGTGGGACCTGAGGCCACAATGTGTTCTGAGACCAAAATAAGGTTCAGGATGGTATTATCATCCTCCATGCTTGACGACAAACGCAGTCTTCGACCTGGCTTCACTTGCTGCCGAGTACGATGAGCGACCGAAGTGTTAGGTATTTCTCTAGAAGGAGCAGGCTTAGACTTGTGAAGTCTCTTTGATAGAGGGAGCTGATGATCAGACTTGTCATTCAAGTCAATAGTAGAACAGCACAGGAGGAATTGGAATTGCTTCTGTACAATAAGAGAGAAAGTATAAGAACAGACTGAAATAAGATATTAGATGAAACAAGGTAGAGAATATACCTATGCTACCTCTATATAGGACTACAGCAACATGTCTTTTTTCCCTAAGGTACTTGCGATCAATTGCATGCAGCCTGGTATAGGATACATCTATGGCCACCTCATAGGCCTGAGGACGAACTACGTCCGCAATAGCAAAAGAGGCATTGGGCAATGGGGGTTGCTTGGCCAAAATACGGTCAAACTCTCTATTAAAGCATGCCATGTTGATTGGCAACTCTTTGAGACTTCGGCAGGCATTTTCTAGCAGAGACAAGAAGTCAGACTGACGGGACTCCCTCAAGTTATCCATAGCATGGAAGATACCAAGTTCTTTCCATACCGTTGATTTAGCTTCTTCCATTCCGTCTACCCACGCATTCCAATCTAGGAGCTTGGAGAGCCAAATACGAGAAAAATCTTTCGGCTTGCCCTCAGGGGAGACAAGGGGGACCCCATAGTGAAATAAAAGAGTTTCATCCCTGTGGTTTGGAAAATCCGAAAACAGGAAAGAAGATGATAGAAGGATAGGACCGACAATGAAGTGAGAGGAAGAAGAGACTATTACTTCTGTTCGGATGGAGGAAGATGCCATAAACTCTCTTCTTCCATATATCTTCTATTAGCTGATGAACTTTTTCAGATAAGCCCGCCGGATGTTTCTTGGTTGTGCAGATATTGAAGAAGTATGAGTAAGGAGAAGAAAGATCTGATAAACTCAAGGGAGAAGAAGAGCTTTCAAGACATAGGAGTCTTTAAAAAAACAGAGAATTAAGAGGTTTCCCAAGGTGAGCATGATTACGTTCCTTGGAAAAAGGCGTAATCCTCTGACAGATGACGTAAGCAGTATGATTGATTGACATATGTCAGATTAAAATTCAAAATATTTTCAAGGGGCCCGCCAAAGGAAGATAGACTGAATTATCCTGATCTACAATCCTTATTTGACTTCCTACTAACTATTAATATCATTGTCCAAAGGATTGTGAGGGGCATTGTTTGTACCCTATTTTCGGTTAACTACACTGATCACGATGTACCCAGACAATAAGTTAGTCAGTCATGATGGAAATGACCGACATAAGGGATTGACCAACACGGTAAAAGAGAGTAAGACAGTACCGAGACCGATACACTGAAGACCGAATGAGGACATAGGTTTACGTGGCTTCAGCAGTTGGGACAGTTATAACTGACGATAAGGAACAAAGGACTGGTAACCACCAACCAACAATGTAATGAATGGGACAAGACGGTTAAGAATTGCCAAAGGATCTGATAGGAGTATAAGAGGAAGACTTCGGCATACAAGGAAGGGATGAATAAAATCAAAAACTCTACACACAATATGTCAATCTTTTACTTTTATTTTTTCAAGTAGATAGGATTAGACGTTTAGTTAGTTTAGTATTTAATTTCAGTCTGAATTCTGTAGTTTTTCAAGAAGAATTCCCTCATTGGCATCCAATTCTCAGTGATATTTAAAGCCCTTGAAGCGATTGAGGTTGAAGAAGAACGCCACTTTGTCATGGGTGCACATAATACACAAGCAGTGTACAATTATTAAAGGAAGATTAGTTTCCAACACCATATATTTTATATGGCTCTCCAGGGATAAAATCGTGTTCCAAAATCTCCCTCTCTCGCCCTCTCATATCATCAAACTCATCAATATTTAGATTTTAGATTGCTAACCATACACCTCTCTCTACCCCTATTTCTCCCTTTTATTTGGGTGAATAAATAATTAGCTAAGGAGAAGAAAATACACATGCCCATAAAGAGGGGAGGGAGAGAAATAAGGCAAAACAAGGATCTCAATGAGAATCCGAGCTCCTGATCACAGATCTAGGAAGCTCCCAGGAGGCTACAATGTAAGAATTTATTGGGGAAGGGGGACAAGAGGAGGAAACTTTTGAGATCTTGACTTTGACATAAAAAAAGATGGAGCTCCAAATCTTTCCAAGAGGCCGAGAGTTGGAGGTCCAATTTTTATGATTCCTCTCCATCCAAAGTTGGTTGATGGCTGCACAGAAGGCAAACTTGCCCACAATGTCACAAATGGTCTTCCCATGGAAGGTCATATCTATTGAGTTTAGCGCCTAGCGCACTAAACTCTAAAACCGAAAGGGGCCGATAGGGGTATTTTGGGTCCCATCGGCCCCCATATTTCTGTGATGTGGCTTTTCTTGTAATTGGGCAATGGGGGTACTTTTGGCTTTTACTTTCAGCATTATTAGTAAGGGACTAAAACTTGCGATCATTCTATTCTGGACTAATCGCAGGTCTCTCCTCTCTTTTGGGAGTACCATCGATTGCACCTCTCTCCTCTTCTTCTTCTCTTTTTTTCTCTTTTCTATGGTTTGGTTACAGATCTCTGGGATTGTAACATGGTATCAGAGCCTCTGTAATCAAATCAAAGTCGTTTTTCAAATCCCTCTCTGCTGATCTTAGTTTAGCGCTAAACCTTTTTGGTGCATAGCCGCCTGCTGTTGCATCTTCTATGAATTAAATCATATAGACTGATTTATTTGGTGTATGGATCGTGCTTTATTGGTACTATGATGAATATTTGAATAACTTGAACCGCAGCCATGTTCTTTTTTTTTTTTAATCGAACCCGGGTCTCTTGGGTGAAAGCCAGATATCCAGCCGCTGTGGTTTAGGTTGGTTTGCTGTTTTTCTTGGTATTTTTTTGGTGAAGTATTTTTGGGTGATGGCCAGATATCTGCGACTCTATTTGTCTACTTTATTTTTGGTTCTCATGGCTGAGACCAAGTCTACTACCTCTATGACTACTGCATCTGTCTTGGACAATGTCAATGTCCAAATTACTTCTATTAAGCTCAAGGGAAGCTCGAATTACCTACTTTGGGCTCAATCTGTGAAGGTTTACCTTATGGCCAAGGATAAACTTCAGTATACTACTTCTGATCCTCCTCAGCATCTGACAAGGGTTATAATGAATGGATAAAGGAGAATGCCTTGATTTTAATCTGGTTGCGGAATAGTATGGAACCAAATGTTGCTGCCAATGTCATATTTCACTCTACTGCAAAGGGAGTATGGAACGATTTGAAGGAAACTTACCCTCAGGAGAAGAACATGACTCGTATCTATGATATTTATGAGAAATTATTCCAATTTCGCCAGTTTGATAGAACTCTTCCAGAGTATTATAGTGCTTTCTAGGGAATAGATGAAAAACTCAATGTTTTCCAACCCTTGACCACTGATATTGACAAATTAAAAGCTTAGCGTAATGAGTTTTTTGTTTCCAAATTCCCAGCTGGTTTGAATAGTGATTTGAAAGCAGTGAAGGGCCATCTACTTGTAGGCGATATTGTTCCTACTCTGAATGACACTTATTCGCAACTACATCGTATTACTTCATCAACAAAACCTGATTAGTCTTCCAAGGGCAATTTGGCAACCGTGGACGTGGTCGCAGTCGTGGGGAGGACGTGGGTTGACTGGTCGAGGTTCTAGTGGACAGCTGTCTGATCGTGTATCTCATCAGTGCACTTACTGTGGAAAGCCTAACCATACTGTCGAGACTTGTTAGGCAACGCATGGCAAGCCAGAGTGGGCCACCCAGTTAGCAAATCGTGCAGTGTCAAACAATGGCATTGACACAGGGTCTTCCATTGATACTAAACCGAGCCATTCATCAGGAGATTCATCTACCAGCCTACGCGATAACATCAATTAGTTGCTCCGGCGCTTGCACACTCTCGAGGCATCCTCTAATACATCCAATGGTGGGTCTACATCCGCTACCACCTTAGCTCATGCAGGTACCTCAGCCCTTCTTACCACTACCTCTACCCCCTGGATCATTGATTCAGGTGCTTCTGCCTATATGATTGGTAAATCATCACTTTTTAAAACCTATTCTTCTAGTACCAATTCTACATCTGTTATTCTTGCCAACGGTGCTTCCACACCAGTTCTCGGCCATGGTACTATATCACCCACATCCTTACTGAATTTATCTTCTGTGCTACATGTTCCATAATTCCCATTAAGTCTTCTTTCTGTGAGCCAGTTAACTAGCTCATTAAATTGCTCAGTAACCTTCTTTCCCTCTTATTGTGTTTTTAGGATCTTCACACGAGGTATACGATTGGTGGAGGGCGTGAAAAATATGGTTTATATTATCTCAACTGTGGTTCTCCTACTTCTTCTCTTGCTGCTGCTACTGTTGGGGATATAACTCATTTCCAATGGCATTATCGTTTAGGACATTTATCTTTAGCTAGGTTGAAACTTTTATTTCCTAGTTTTAAGTCTGAGATTAGGTTAGAATGTGAGGCCTGTGAGTTGGGAAAACATCACTGTGTGTCCTTCCCATCTCGTTGTGTCTCGTAGTCCGTCTTTATTTTCCTTAGTCCATTCTGATGTATGGGGTCCTTGCAGAGTTAGTAACAGATTTGGTTTTCGTTATTTTATGACTTTTGTGGATGATCATTCTCGCCTTACATGGCTTTACATGTTAAAGGAAATATCTGAATTTTATCTGTGTTTCAGCAATTCTATAATGAAATAAAAACTCAATTTGGCATTTTGATTAAGATTTTTCATTCCACTAATACTTTGGAATATGCTCAAAATGATATATTTGATTTTTGTGCCAACCGTGGGATGATACACAAAACTAGTTGCGCCTATACCCCACAGCAAAATGGGGTAGCAGAGCGCAAGAACCAGCATCTACTCGAGGTAGCCCGTGCTATTATGATTTATATGCATGTTCCTAAGCATTTTTTGTGTGATGAGGTTTTAACTGCATGTCACTTGATTAATCGCATGCCATCTTCAGTGCTTTCAAATAGGTCCCCTTTTCTATTATGTTCCCTAATTTGCCAAGTTTTCCTGTTCCTCCCCGAGTCTTTGGCTTTGTGTGTTTTGTCCATAATTTACATGTGCAAGTAGATAAACTGTCTCCTAGGTCTACTAGGTGCATTTTTTTGGGTTATTCACGTACTCAGAAAGGGTATAAGTGCTATGACCCCATTACTCACAAGAACTTTGCCAGTGCCGATGTGACCTTCTTTAAAGGCACATTATTCTTTTCTCCTCAGGTATCCTAGTCTGGTACGGAGTGGACTTCTCCATCTCCTCCACCCATTCCATCTCTCATACTAGGGGTGTAAGTTTAGCCCTGACGATCCGAACCCGCCCAAACCTGCCCTGAGCCTGAACCCTGTCTAACCTGACTATGAGGGCCAACCTGGCCCAACCCAACCCAACCCTGTGTGGGGTTGGGCCGGGCCTGGGTTGAGGCATAAAAAACCCAGCCCGACCCTAACCCGCTCTGAATCTAACCCTGATTATTATTGTGCTTCATAGAATGCAGGTGTCTCTCCTAGCCAAGGGAGAGCCATATTTCCTTATGGGAGTTTCTTGTTGTTGTCATTGAGTTTTTTGTGTAACAATAATATGATAAAAAACAATATAGCCAAAAGAAAGCGCACAAAGCCAAAGGAAAAACCCATCGCTACAGCCATGAAATAAGGAATGAGGAGAGGTGGGGGCTTGCAGTACTTGAGTTTCCTGGTCTTTGTATATTGGAAATTAAGCATTATTGTAAATCAAGATGAAATTCTAACAACAGTGAATGATTGGATTATGTCTGAATATGTTTTGACTTTTGATGGAGGGGATTGAAAAAAGGGTCACATGGAAAAATAGGGGTACAAGAAATCTCCATGAAAGAATGATAAAATGTCATATTCAAAATAGTTTAATGGAGGAATTCATTTTAGCGTTTTAATTAAAAACCTTTTGGTTCAAATCTGTCAGTTTTCTTAATTTTCAAATGTTGTACTTATTGGAATTCATTTAAGGTCAACCCGGCCCAACCTTGAGCCCTGTAGGGTTGGGCCTAAGCATGAACCCGGCAGGGTTGGGTTAAGTTTTGGGATCTAGGGTTGGGTTAGGGTTGTAAGAAACCCGGCCCAACCCGGCCCTGTTTCACCCCTATTTCATACCCTTCCCTGATGTGCCCAGTGCCCAGTGTCCAGTGCCAATGACTTACCTCCTCTACAGGTTTATCAGAGCAAGAAGAAGGTTGGACAGCCGAGTGGAGAAACCAATACTCCAAATGATTCACTTCCTCCACTGTCACCTTTCTCTGGTGAAGCTCCTCCTCCTTCGCCTCCTAATGACTTCCCAATTGCTCAAAGGATAGGTACACGTTCTTGCACTAAAAAATCTATAGTTGTGTATCCTATTGATAACTTTGTTTCCTTGTCTCATCTTCCCTCTCCCATACATGGTCTTGCTTTATCACTTTCTACTAACCCTATTCCCCGCACCCATAATGATGCCCTAACTATTCATGGATGGAAAGCTGCTATGGATGTAGAAATGGATGCTCTCTTGAGTTGTAGAACTTGGAGTCTGGTAGAATTACCTTCTGGTAAGGATTTGGTGAAGTGTCGTTGGGAGTACACTGTTAAGTATCACTCTGATGGCTCTGTTGAGAGATTAAAAGCCAGTATGGTTGCCAATGGGTATACTCAGACATATGAAGTTGATTATTTTGAGACCTTCTCCCCGGTTGCTAGACTGAACTCTATTCATCTACTTATTTCTCTTGTTGTAAACTTTGATTGGCCCATGTTTCAGTTGGACATCAAGAATGCCTTCTTATATGGTGATCTACAGGAAGAGGTGTATATGGAACAACCTCCTGGTTATGTTGCTCAGGGGGAGAATAAAGGTCTTGTGTGTCGCTTACATAAGGCTATCTATGGACTTAAACAGTCCCTTTGGGCATGGTTTGACAAGTTCAGTGCTACCATAGTTACTTGTGGATTTTCTCAGTGTCATTCTAATCATTCTGTCTTTGTTCGTCGCAGAGGTGATAAACTAGTTGTCTTGGTAGTTTAAGTTTATGTTGATGTTATTATTCTTACGGGTAATAACAAGGCAGGAATTTTTGAAGTGAAAGCTTATCTACAACAACACTTTTAGACCAAGGACTTGGGCCAACTTCACTATTTTCTTGGGATTGAGGTGATCCGATGTAAGAAAGGGATCAGTCTATCTCAAAGGAAATGCGTGTTGGACCTTTTATCTAATACTGGCATGCTTGCATCCAAACCTGTTGATATCCCTATGGATCCTCACCAAAAGTTTGGTGTTAATGATGGTGAACCTCTTCAGGATGTGCATCAGTACAGGAGTTTGATTGGCAAACTGATTTATCTTACTGTAACACGTCCTGACATCTCTTATACTGTTGGAGTCCTCAATCAGTTCATGCAGTCTCCTCAGAAAGCACATTGGGTTGCTGTTGTTCGTGTTTTCGTTATCTAAAGGGTGCTCCTGGAAAAGGGCTGATCTATCGTCCTAATCGGCATATGGAACTAGTTGGCTATTCTGATGCTGATTGGGCTGGCTCTGCTAATGATCGGAGATCTACTACTGGTTATTGTACATTTGTTGGAGGTAATCTGATTACATAGCGTAGTAAGAAGCACACTACCATTGCCCGATCTAGTGCAGAAGTAGAATACAGAGCTATGGCTTATACCACTGTTGAATTAATGTGGTTACGGTCTTTACTCTTGGAGTTAGGATTTCTAGTGACCAAGCCTATGCATATGTATTGTGACAACTAAGCTGCGGTGTACATTGCTAGTAATCCAATCTTCCATGAGAGGACCAAGCACATAGAGGTGGATTGCCACTTTGTTTGTGATGATGTTCTGAAAAGTTGATTAAGACCCCTTTTGTTCCTTCATCAGATAAGTTGGTTGATATGTTCACTAAGTCATTATTTGCTCCTAGTTTTCGTAATGGTTGTACCAAGTTGAGCATGGGTGATGTGTATGCTCCAGCTTGAGGGGGAGGGTTGAGTTTAGCACGTAAACCAATAGGGGCCGATAGCGGGGTATTTTTGGGTCCCATCGGCCCCCATATTTCTATGATGTGACTTTTCTTATAATTCGGTAATGGGGGTACTTTTGTCTTTTACTTTCAGCATTATTTTAATATAAGGAAAGGACTAAAACCTGCGATCATTCTATTCTGGACTGATTGCAAGTCTCTCCTCTCTTTTGGGAGTACCATCGATCGCACCTCTCTTCTCTTCTTCTTCTTCTTCGTTTCTTCTTTTCTCTTTTCTTTGGTTTGGTTACAGATCTCTGGGATTGTAACAATATCCATCCAGATCCACTCCCTATGGAAAGGAATAATTCTTCTAGTGGTCGGCCAGCACTTGGAGAGAACTAAATTCCAGATGGAGGAAGAGACAGGCCAAGCAAAGAAGAGGTGCTCAATGTCTTCCGGCTCAGAGCCACAGAGATAGCAAACCGGGGAGATTGGAATCCTTCTCTGAATGAGGAAAGATTGTATGGGGAGGCATTTCGTGAAGACTCCCCAAGCCATGAAGCTTTGCCTAAGAATATAATGCTTGAACCAGATGAGCTTGCGCTATAGGGATGAGGGGCCATGAGATCGGACAAATTCCCAAGCAGCCTTAGCAAAAAAAATCCCATTTGGGGAATGGTTCCACAAAAAGGTGTCCCTCCTCAGATGGCCAGCATAAGGAATGGCAGGTAAAGCATTCCAAATCTCCACCATCTGAGGAGGAGAAGTAGCAGGGGAGACCAAGATCCTGAAGATAGAATGTCAGCAACCTTGGCAAGCTTTGGAAGCTCAGAACTATAGATGCTCCAGCAACTGAGAACATGGGAAAGGAGCCCCATAGGATGCTAAGGGCCAGGCCATAAGAAAGTAGAGGTGCCATCTCCAATCCAAGTGGATATGACACTAGAAGCAATAATTATAAGGGAGATCATCTTACGCCACACTCAGGAGGCATCCGAGGGGATGTGCACAGTCCAAAAAGTGTTCTGCTTAAGCATATTAAAGTAAACCCAATCCACCCAAATCCCTTCCTTCTTAAAAACCACTTGGTTTAAAGTATCTCCGATATGACACGGTACCCCTCCGATATGTATCTTAAATTTAGCCAACCGATACGATGACCGATACAAATACTTTAATCCTTGATTCTTACCATATCTTAGCGTATCTTTGATACGATACGATACCCTCCGATACATATCTTAAATTTATCTGACCAATATGACGACCAATACCAATATTTTAATCCTTGTAATTCCATATCAACTTGAGAGTTCTCGCATAGTTAACATCCTTGATCCGCCTCAAGCCCAATCCCCCTTCCTTTTTTTGGGGAAGGAAAATAGTAGCCCAACTAAGGGGGTAAAGGAATCTAGAGGATTCACACCCTTTCAGAGGAAGACAGCAAAGATGGATTCCAATTTTGAAGAGATGGACTTGAGCAGCCTATAGATTCCATACCAGTGGATGCAGGGCTTGGAGGACAGATCTAATAAGCTCAAGGTGCCCAACAAATGATGAAAGCTTTCCTTTCTATAACTGAAGGCCCTTTCTGATGAGATCTAATATAGGAGAGCAATGATGGGCAATGAGTCTCGCAGGAATTAAAGGGCAACCCTAGATACTTGACTGGAATGGAGCCCAAGTCAAATGCAGTATTCTCAAGGAAGGAGGTTTTGGCACCATCTGAAATCCCAAATAGAAATATAAGAGATTTCCTCTGGTTGATATGAAGGCCAAACATTATTGCAAAGATATCCAGGCAAATCATAATAGCATCTAAGATGGGCCATCTGCTTTGGAGAAGATCATCATGTCATCAGCAAAAGTAAGATGGGTGAGCTTTAAGGCCTTACACTTCGGGATGGGGGCGATAAGATTCATATCCGTGGCAGATTTCAAGCTTCTAGAGAGAACTTTCATAGCAAGGCAAAAAATATAAGGGGATAGAGGGCATCCTTGCCAAATTCCTATTGAAGAGGAGAAGAAGATTGACCGACGCCTCACCTGCACAGGTACCTACGTAGTGTAGTGTCAGTCACATATTTAACATAGCGTTTGGACTCATGTGCCTTCCAAAACTTAGGGAGTTCCCTTGCTCCTCCTGCTGCGTACGATTAGCTAACCTTGCAGCAACAAAAGGATTAGATGTCCCCCCATGCTACGGTTCCCTGCGGTGAAGCCAACCGGGCTGCCATTAACCAACATTGAGAATCTGGGGGAAGCAATGCAGTGAAAAAACCAATTTGTAAAAATATGAGGGAACCCCATCTTATTGAGAACTGAAATGATGAAGTCCCATCTCAGAGAATCAGAAGCCTTATGGATGTCAATCTTCATAAGAGTAGAAGGAGGTGACCTTTCTTCTCAAAGCCTCTAACAATCACATGGCAGAGGAGTTCTCGAGATGAACGGATAATCTTCTTATAAATAAAAAGGACATCTATCATTACTAACAAGTCAAATCATTCTCCAATCTCTAGTTCCTAATTCAACTTGGTATTAGAACCCAAAACCCAAATCTCTTTTCTTTTTGTTTTTTTCTTCTCCATTCTTGGAGGCCTCGCCTCCTAGTCTAACATAGTAGACTAAACCTCATTCCATTCATGTCTAAACCCTAACCCGTCACGCCTCCTCAATGCTGCCATGTCTTTGCAACCTAATGTTGTCGCGCCTCCCTTCTTGCACTGTTGCTTTTTGCACCTTGCATCGCCGCTATGCCCTACGCCTCTCCATGCCATCGTAACCCATCACTCCTAGCGTTGTCGCCTAGGGCTCCGAGTGCTACCGTGGTTCTTGTACTTCCTCGTCATAACCTTCTTGGTTGTCACACCTCGCCGCTGGTGTCACCGCCACCTGTGTTGCTGCCATGTTCTTCCCTCCACATGTGCTTCTCTTATGAAACATGGCTACGTTGGTTTATTATGCCAGCAATGGCATATCCTTCTGGGTCTTAGATTGTCGCCATCCAGGCAACCAATTCTCTCTCAACCCTGGTCCAATCAAGTTTAATGGTCAGAACTACCTCATGTGATCTAGTGCCTGCCTGTCATAATACGTTGGAACAACATCTCTAGCCTTATCACTGGAGATACCCGCAAACCAACGCATCCTACAGCCGCTAACACTCGGTTAGCCAATGATGCCATTGTCATGTCTTTTCTGCTAAATTCTATAGAGTCGACTATCAGCAACTTTGTTTTGCTAACTATTATAAGGAACTATGGGATGCAGTCAAGCAAACCTATTCTTAAGGAGGGAATTACACTCAAATTTATGAGATCCTCCGTAATGTTTGTTCCACCACTCAAAAAGGGTTATCTCTTACTGCCTATTATTCTACCTTATGCACTCAGTGGCAACATTTGGATTTCTATCACCCAGTCCCTATAGTTTGCCTTGTTGATGTTGGTACTTTTTATAAGGAACTTGAAATGGAACGGGTGTATTACATTTTGACAGGTCTCAATCCTAAGTTATATCAAGTTAGGGTGCATATTCTGGGACATGACACTTTTTTACCTTCTCTAAGCATATAATATGGTTTTGTCCGAGGATCATCGTCGCTCTGTTATGATGCCCTTGTAGTTTATGTTCAATTTTCTTTGATGGCTACACCTCCTACTTTTAAGGACTCTTCTAAAGGGATTGCCCTTGCTTGGGAGCTTATTTATTGTGACTATTGCAATCGCCCAAGCCATAACAGGGAAACTTGTTGGAAGGTTCATGGTCGTCTCAAGGGTGGTCGTAACAGCAAACCTACAAAGCAAGGCTCCCAGGCCATCTCTCTAAAACGGCTAATAGTACCTCTACTCTAGCACCGGTCTCCCTATACCAAATAGATGCTCTTAAGCAACTCATGGCACAGATAGACACCATTCCTGCCCCCAATTCTGTGACTAATCTTGCTAACTTAGGTACCTTCCTTGTGTCTTCCTCTCCTTCTCCCTTGTGGTTACTTGATTCGGGTGCTACCGATCACATGACAAGTGATTCCGATGCTTTCAATACCTATAATCCATGTTCTGGTCGGGATAAGGTATGTTTAGCTGATGGTTCCTTGACCCCTGTCTCTAGTAAAGATTCTGTGTCTTCTTCCCCCACTATTTCCCTTCCTTCTGTTTTCATGTTCCTAAATTTTGTGTTAATATGATTTTTATTTATTGTTCAACTATGGAGTTGAATTTGTTAAGATTGAGGCGTTAAGCTCAATCAATGATAGGGGCAATTATGTCCCATCGATCCCTATTTTTGTGTTAGGGCTGACTAGCATGAATTCAGGGGTATTTTGTACTTGTTTATTTTATATATATATATATATATATGTATATATATACTGTGATAGCCTATTTTGGTCTGATCGTAGGTTATTCCCCTCTTTTGGGAGAATCTCGATCTCGCCTCTCTCTTCTCTTCTTTCATCTATTCTTCTTCTCTTTCTCTTCTGCTTTCTCTGGTTTAATTACAGGTTTCTGGGATTGTAACATAGTATTAGAGCCTCTGTGATCTAGCCTTGGTTTTTCAGATTCACTCTCTGCTGATCTCGTTCTTCCGCTGAACCCTTCTAGAGTGCAGCCGCCTATTGCTGCATTTACTGTGGATTAAATCACATGGAGTGATTACTTTTGTCTATGGATCGTGATATTCTACTGCTGAACTGAAGTTTGAAGACCTTGGATCGCAGCCACCATCTCTTTTGCCTAACTTAACTTTAGCAGGGTCGCTAATAGCCGCTATAATTCTGGTGTGTTATTCTTTGTTCTCTTTACGACCCTATCTGTTCGGACAATGTGAATGTCCAAATTACCTCCATCAAGCTCAAAGGAAGTTGAATTACCTACTTTGGGCTCAGTCTATGAAGGTTTATCTTATGGCCAAAGATAAACTTCAGTATACTACCTCTGACCCTTCTTTCTCTGATGATAAAGGCTATAATGAATGGATGAAGGAAAATGCCTTGATCTTAATCTGGTTGTGGAATAGTATGAAACAAGATGTCGCTGCCAATGTCATGTTCCGCACTACTGCAAAAGGTGTATGGAATGATTTGAAGGAAACATATTCTCAGGAAAAGAATATGACTCGCATCATGATATTTATGAGAAGTTGTTCCAATTTTGCCAGTCTGACAAGTCTCTTCCAGAATATTACAGTGCTTTTAGGGGGAATGGTTGAAGAACTCAATGTTTTCCAACCTTTAACTACAGATATTGACAAATTGAAGGCTCAACGTAATGATTTTTTTGTCTCTAAATTTCTGACTGGCTTGAATAATAACTTGAAGGCAGTGAAGGGTCATTTACTTACTGGCGATAGTGTCCCTACGTTGAATGATACTTGTTCAAGATTTCTGTGTATTACATCTTCCACCAAACCTGATCAGTCCTCCAAAGACAATTTAGCCTTCCTTGCCAACCGTGGACGTGGTCGCGGTCGCGGGGGAGGTCGTGTCTACTGGTCGAGGTTCTGGTGGATAGCCATCTAATCGGTCTTCTCACCAATGTACTTATTGTGGGAAGTTCAGCCATACTGTAGAGACTTGTTGGGCAAAGCATGGCAAGCCAAAGTGGGCAACCCAGTTAGCCAATCATGTAATGACAGACGATGGTACTGACATAGTGTCTCCCACTGATACTAAACCGAGAACTTCCTCAGGAGATTTGTCTAACAATCTACGTGATGACATTAATCAACTACTAAGGCGTTTGCAGACTCTTGAGGCATCCTCTAATATATCCAATGGTGCGCTTACATCCGCTACTACTTTGGCTTATGCAGGTACCTCAGCCCTTCGTACCACTATGTCTACTCCCTGGATAATTGATTCAGGTGCCTCTGCTCATATGAATGGTAAGTTATCCCCGTTTAAGTCATTTTCTCCTAGTACCAACTCTACATTTGTTGTTCTTCCAAACAGTGCTTCAACACCGGTTTTAGGTCATGGTACTATCTCACCTACATCCTCACTTAATTTGTTCTCTGTGTTACATGTTCCCCAATTTCCATTAAGTCTCCTCTCTATAAGTCAGTTAACCAGGTCATTAACTTGCTCAGTAACTTTCTTTCCTTCTTATTGTGCTTTTTCAGGATTTTCACACGAGGAAGAAGATTGGTGGAGGGCGTGAAAAAGACGGTTTATATTGTCTGGACTGTGGCACTCGTGCTTCTTCTGCTGCTGCTACTACTGTTGGGGATGTGACTCCTTTCTAATGACACTGTCGTTTGGGACACTTGTCTTTGTCTAGGCTGAAAATTTTATTTCCTAGTTAAGTTTGTGCTCAAGTTAGAGTGTGAAGCCTGTGAGTTGGGAAAGCATCTCCGTGGGTCCTTACCATCTCACTCCGTGTCTCGTAGTCCATTTTTATTTTCTTAAGTACATTCAGATGTTTGGGGTCCTTGTAGAGACAGCAATAGATTTGGATTTTGATATTTTGTGACTTTTATGGATGATCATTCTCGTCTTACATGGCTACATATGTTAAAGGATCATTTTGAATTTTTATCTATATTTCAAAATTTTATAATGAAATAAAAACTCAATTTGGCATTTTAATTAAGATTTTTTGGTTTGATAATGCTTTAAAATATGCCCAAAATGAGATTTCTGATTTTTGTGCTAACTGTGGGATGATACACCAAACTAATTGTGCTTATACCACCCAGCAAAATGGGGTAGCTGAGCCCAAAAATCGGCACCTTCTTGAGGTAGCACGAGCTATTATGATACATATGCATGTTCCGAAAAAATTTTAGTGTGATGGGGTTTTAACTACCTTTCACTTGATTAATCTGTCAAGTTTTTCAATTCCTTCTCGTGTCTTTGGTTGTGTGTGTTTTGTTTATAAGTTGCATGCACCGTCAAATAAATTATCTCCTCAGTCCACTAAGTGCATTTTTTTAGGTTATTCACGTACTTAGAAAGGGTACAAGTGCTATGATCCTGTTACTCACCGAAATTTTGTTAATGCCGATGTGTCCTTTTTTTAAGCCACATCATTTTTTTTCCTCAGGCGTCCCAGTCTAGGATGGAGTGGAACTCTCCAACTCCTCCCATTCCGTCTCTCATTCCTTTTCTTGATGTTCCTAGTGCCAACGACACACCTCCTCTATAGGTTTATCAGTGCAAGAAGAAGCTTGGACAGCCTAGTGCCAATACCAATACTCTAGATGATTCGCTCCCTCCATTGCCGCCTTCCTTTGGTGAAGCTCCTATCCCTCCTATCACTGATGACTAACCAATTGCTCAACGTAAAGGTACACGAACTTACACACAAAAATCTATTGCTGTGTATCCCATTGATAACTTTGTTTCCTTGTCTTATCTCCCATCAACTATCCATGGCCTTGCCTTGTCTCTTTCTACTAACTCCATTCCCCGATCTCATGTTGACGCCTTGCGTATCCTTGGGTGGAAAGCTGCCATGGATATAGAAATTGATGCTCTCTTGAATCGTGCTACCTAGAGCCTAGTAGATTTACCTCTGGGTAAAGACTTGGTGAAGTGTTGTTGGGTTTACACTATTAAGTATCATTTTGATGGCTCTGTTGAGCGGTTGAAAGCCCGTCTAGTTGCCAACGGGTATACTCAGACATATGGGGTAGATTATTTTTAGACCTTCTCACGGGTTGCTAGGTTGAACTCTGTTTGCTTACTTATTTCTCTTGCTGTCAACTTTGATTGGCGTTTGTTTCAGTTGAACATCAAGAATGCCTTTTTATATGGTGATCTACAGGAAGAGGTGTATATGGAGTAACCTCCTAGTTATATTTCTCAGGGGGGGCATAGAGGTCATGTGTGTCATTTACACAAGGCTATCTATGGACTTAAACAGTACTCTCGGGCATGGTTTGACAAGTTTAGCACTACCATGGTAACTTGTGGATTTTCTCAGTGTTATTCTGATCACTCTGTTTTTGTTCATCACAGAGGTAATAAGTTGGTCGTCTAAGTGGTTTATGTGGATGATATTATTCTCACTGGTAATGATGAGACAGGAATTTCTGAAGTGAAGAACTACCTACAACAGAACTTTCAGACCAAAGACTTAAGTCAGCTTCACTATTTCCTCGGGATTGAAGTGATTTGATGTAAGAAGGGGATCATTTTATCTCAAAGGAAGTATGCGTTGGACCTTTTATCTGATACTGGTATACTTGCATCCAAGACTGTAGATATCCCTATAGACCCTCACCAAAAGTTTGGTGTTTGACAGTGAACCTTTCCAGGATGTACATCAGTACAGGAGTTTAGTTGGCAAATTGATATACCTTACAGTCACAGGACCTGACATATCTTATGCTGTTGGGGTCCTTAGTTTATGCAATCTCCTTAGAAAGCTCATTGGGATGCAGTTGTTCGTGTTCTTCGATATTTAAAGGGTGCTCCTAGTAAAGGGCTAATCTATCGTCCTAATCGGCATATGGGACTAGTTGGCTACTCTGATGTTGATTGGGTTGGCTCTGCTAGTGATCGTAGGTCCACTACAGGGTATTACACATTTGTTGGAGGTTATCTAATTACATGGCGATGTAAGAAGCAGACTACCATTGCTCGGTCTAGTGCTGAAGTAGAACACAGAGCTATGGCTCACACCACTACTGAGTTGATGTGGTTACAGTCATTATTTTTGGAGTTGGGGTTTCCAGTAACTAAGCCTATAAAGATGTACAGTGACAACCAAGCTGCTGTGTACATTGCTAGTAACCCGGTCTTCCACTAGAGGACCAAGCACATCGAAGTGGACTGCCACTTTGTTCGTGATGTTGTTCTGAAGAAGTTAGTCGAGACTCCTTTTGTTCCTTCCTCAGATCAATTGGCTGACATGTTCACTAAGTCTCTATTTGCTCCTAGTTTTCGTAATGGTTGCACCAAGCTAAGCATGGGTGATTTATATGCTCCAGCTTGAGGGGAAGTGTTAAGATTGAGGCGTTAGGCTCAATCAGTGATAGGGGCGATAGGGGCAATTATGTCCCATTGATCCCTATTTCTGTGTTAAGGCTGACTAGCTTGAGTTAAGGGGCATTTTTGTACCTATTTTTATTTCTGACATATATATTAAGGGTCTAACCTACGATATCCTATTCTGGTTTAATCATAGGTTATTCCCCTCCTTTAGGAGAATCGCGATCTCGATCTCGATCTCGCCTCTCTCTTCTCTTCTCACTTCTTTTCTTCTTCTCTTTCTGTTCTTCTTTCTTTGGTTTGGTTACAGGTTTCTGGGACTGTAACAGAATTGTTCTATTCGCTTTTTTTCTACTCAGTCTGTTTTAAGATCTAGTAACATGTGCAACGATTGGGTATGTTCAGGTCCGTGATGGTCTCTGCTACTTGGAATCTCCATCGGTTGTGCCTTCCCTTGTCCCAACACTAATGCTCCGATAGAACAACGCTCTCTTAACTCCACTAATGGCACCTTCATTTAGGACACCCCTTTTTCATAATTACATCGTATGTTTCCTGATTTAGTTAAGCATTCTAGTTTGGAGCAACTTAAGTGTGATGTATGTGAGTTTGCTAAATGTTGAAGAACGGACCCTTTGTACCATGGGGGTACAAAGGTCTTATGTGGGGGGTCGGTGGCATCACATAGATGTCTCTCTTAACTCCCTCGCTACTTGGCTTATTGTTAGAGTTAGGAGATATTATAGGAGATATTATTCAGATTTGTTTTTGGTTTCCTATTTTCTAGTTTCCGTTTATGTCTTGTACCTAATAAGGATCTTATGTGTTGTCGTCTTGTCAATGGGTGTATGCTATCAAGTATAATCCTGAAGGTTCCATTGAGCATCTTAAAGCACGGCTGGTCACCAGAGGATATACTTGGACTTATGGTGTGGACTACTTTGAAACATTCTCTCCGGTGACATGGTTAAACTCCGTTAGTGTTCTTATCTCTCTTGTTGCAATCTGGAATGGCCTCTGTATCAGATGGATATAAAAAATGTCTTTCTATATGACGACCTTTAAAAAGAAGTTTCTATGAAGTAACCTTTGGGGTATGTTGCTCAGGGGGAGAATTTTAGTAGAGTATGCAAACTTCACAATGCCATCTATGGGTTGAAGCAGTCACCACGTGCATAGTTTGATTAATTTAGCTCTATTGTTCTTTGTTGTGGGTTCTCACAATGTTTCTCAGATCACTCAGTGTTTTTTCGGCACCAAAAGTCAGAGATTGTTGTTCTTGTTGTTTATGTGGATGATATTATTATATCTGGCAATGATAAAGCTGGTATTACTGAAGTTGAATCATAACTTCATCAGCATTTCCAGATGAATGACTTGGGTCTCCTTTGGTAGTTTCTTGGCATTGAAGTTCTTCGGAGTAAGAAAGGGTTTAGCTTATCTCAAAGGAAATATGTACTTGATCTGTTATCTGATACAGGGCTGTTAGCTTTCAAACTAGTGGATACCCCTATGGATACTCATCAAAAGTTTAGGACTACTAATAGTGAAGATTTTGAAGACAAAAACCGTTATAGGAGATTAGTGGGAAAACTTATTGACTTTACTGTCACTAGACCAGACATATCATTTGTTGTTGGAGTGGTTAGTCAATACATACAATCTCCCAAGAAGATACATTTGGAGAGAGGTAGTCATATCTTTAAGTTTTTAAAAAGAGCTCCAATAAAGGGTCTCGTCTATCATCCCCATCAAAGTGTTGATTTGATTGGTTTTTCTAATGCTGATTGGGTTGGTGCTGATGATGACAGGAGATCAACCACCGGGTATTACACATTTGTGGGTGGTAAAGCCAAAACAAAGCCAACCAAAAATTACAATCAAACTAGATCCTCAGCCAAATCAGCCAAAAAAGGGGGACACAACCAAGCAAGGCCAGCAGCAACCGGAGGCCAAGAAGAGCCAACCAAGTGGACCAAACAAGGGAGAAGGGGCTAGGGAAGGGCCATGGTGTCTATCTGAAGGCTCCAAGAGGCCAAAATATGTTTGTTCCTAGGGGAGTTAGGGACAGGCTTAGGGTGAAGGGATTGGATTTTGAAGGTAAAATCAAAGTAGATGGCTTTCCAAATCTTGTTCAAGGAGCAAGAATTGGAGGACCATCTATGAATGTTACACTCCATCTAGATGTGGCTAATAGTGGTAGAAAAGGCTAGCTTCCCTACGGTGTCATAGATGAAGGGGCTTGAAAAGGTCATATCCATCCAAATCTATTCTTTGTCGAAGTCCAAAATAGGTCTACTGGAGGGCCAACATTTAAAAGGAACCAATTTACAGACAGAGGAAGAGAAGGGGCAGTCGAAGAAGAGGTGGTTGATGTCCACAGAACCGTGGGGACAAAAACAACAGAAGGGAGAAATAGGGATATGCCAATAGATGAGGAAGGCTTGGGTTGGGAGATAGTAAGAGAGGCATCTCCAGAGAGTGAGACTATGACGGGGGATGTGGCCTTTGAACCAGATAAGATTACTCCAGGGAACTAGAGGACCAAAAACCTAATAAAGGACCAAGCGGAAGAAGAGGAGAACATCTCATTGGCTGAGGGGAGCCAAGTGCAATTGTCTTCTCTAACTCCATGCCCAAGAGGCAACGGAGGGAGAGAGGACCAGAGATTAGGGAGGGGAGGGGGGAAGGAGGGGGGGACCACCCAAGAGGGGAAAGGATGTAGGACACAGGAGCAAACTTGGGAATGCCAGAAGAATAAATGGTTTTGGGGGATACTAGGGAGGATAGGGTACCAGCTAGGTGCCAGGGATCCGTCAACAAGGATGTGGTCTACCCATTACCAATGGAGAAGGAAATGGCGTTGAGTGCCAAAGGTCTAAGGGAGAGAATTTTCCTCTAGATCCAAGAAGCATCCGAAGGGACGAGGGTAGACCAAAGGGAGTGGTCTTTGAGAAGGTAGGAGTGAACCCAGTCCATCTAAATCCCCTTCTGCTTAGAAACTATTTTCCAAATAAGCTTAAGAATACCCATAGAATTGACCTCTTTGATTTTCTTAATGCCCAGCCCCCCTTTAGCTTTGGGAAGGCAAACCTTGTCCCAACAGAGGGGATAAAGGAATCTGGAGGCTTTGGAACCTTTCCAAAGGAAGGAATAAAAGATTCCTTCCATGGTCTTGATTATGGAAGCAGGGAGGGAGTAGATTCCAGACCAATAAAGGTACATAGATTGGAGCACTGATCGGATGAGGGTGAGGCAGCCAACATAGGAAAGCAGTCCACCTTTCCAGAGCTAGAGCTTCTTCCTCAGGAGGTCAAGCATGGGGGAACAATGGTGGGCAGAGAGCCTGGAAGAAATGAGAGGGAGGCCTAGATATCTGACAGGCAGGGAGCCTAAGGAGAATCCAGTGATACCAAGAAGGTGAGCCTGGGTGTCATGGGAGACTCCAGAGAGAAAGAGGTTAGATTTGAGCATGTTAATGCGAAGGTCCGAGATGACTTCGAAGGCATGGAGGGAATCCATAATGGTGGAGATGGAGGTGGGATCGGCTTTGGAGAAGATCATAATATCATTTACGAGCACTAGGTGGGTGAGAAATTGGGAATTGCATTTGGGAATGGGAGAGCAAGGTGGAGATCAGTGGCAGATTGGATGGATCTGGACAAGACTTTAAGAGAAAGGGAGAAGAGAAAGGGGAGAGGGGGCACACTTGGCGGATGCCTCTCCTAGATTGGAAGTATACCGCAAGGCTGCCATTGACTAGGACAGAGAACCTGGGGGTTGGAATATAAGAGTGGATCCAATGAACAAAAACATGTTGAGGAGGTCTGTGGAGATAAAATTCCAACTCAAGGTGTCAAAAGCCTTATGGATGTCAATCTTGAGAAGAGCAGCAGAGGAGTGGGATCTGTGATCAAAGCCACAAACAATCTAATGACAGAGCAAGATATTGTCTACAATGCTTTTACCCGCAATGAAAGCAGATTGGTTTGGGCTCATCAGGCTGTCTAAAACTTTCTGGATTTTGTTGGAAAGAATCTTGGCCACAAATTTATAGAGCAGGATACAAAGGGAGATACGCTTTTGGGATGAGACAGAGGAACGCATGATTTACACCAATGATTTGGCTGGGATTGAAGAAGAAGCTGCGGACGACAAAAATAAGATCTTAGCAGACGAAGTTCTAGTAGGAGGAGAAGAACCCCATGTTGAAGCCAATCCGGGCCGGGGGCTTTATTAGCCTTGTAAGATAGGATGGCAGAGAGAATTTCCTCCTCAGAGGGGATAGCCTGGAGGACAGGAAAGAGGTCATTGGGGACGAAGTTATTGAGAAGGTGAGGAATGTGGGGCTGGGAGGAGATTAGGGGGAGAAAGATGCCATGGAAGTGGGAGACAACCTCAGGTGTGATGGCCTCGGGGTTGCTAAGCTCAGTACCAGAGGTGGAGATGAGCTTGGGAATGGAGTTAACATTAATTCTAGCCTTGAGAGACCTATGAAAGAAAGCAGTATTAGAGTCTCCAAAGTCTAACCATTTGATCCTGGCCTTTTGAAGGAGGAAGCTTTCCTCTGGAGCAAGAAGAAGGGTGAGCTTCGAAGCAGTGGATTTTTCCTTAGCCGCAAGGACAGGATTGAGGAGGTCATAGTGGATTCTGGATTGGATGGAGAGAAGCCTATCCTGGCATGAAGAGACATGGGAGGAGATATTGCCAAAAGTGGAAGAGTTCTAGAGCTTGAGAGAGGCTTCGACGTTCTTAAGCTTCTTGGCAAAGGCTATCGGGGGAGGGAAGGATTGATGGGGATGTTCCAAGCCTCTCTCACCAGAGGGAAATCTAGGTGAGAGGTCTATCATGAAAGAATTTGAAGCACTTGGGGCCAAAGGAGTGGAAAGGAAGGATATGGATGGAAATTGGGCTGTGATAAAAAATTCTAGGGAGGTCAAAGCAAGCATGGGAGGAGGGAAAAGAAGTAAGCCAGGGTTCATTGACAAGGACTCTATCCAGCTTGCAAGCAACCCAGAGAGAACCAGATCTTCTATTGTGCTAGGAGAGCTTGACCCCGGACCATCGAAGATCATTGAGACTAAGATCATCAATACAGTCATTAAAGGAATCAACTGCATGATGGTCAATGGGGTTTTCCCCAAGTTTCTCATGACTAAACCGGATGACATTGAAGTCTCCAGCAATGGCCCAGGGGCTGGAACCTGTGAAGGGCCTGAAGGATTGGAGATCAGTCCAAAGGGGAATGCGACGGGTGCTAGGTTATAGGCATAAATGATAGAGAGGTAACAGATGTGAAGAGCAGAGGGGTAAGAAATTGAGAGGTGGATGGCTTGGGCGGAGGAGAGGGCGGTGACCTGGAGAGAGTTGGGATACCAAAGGATCCAAATTATGCTATTGGGACTGTGAAGGTAGTTTGAGATGTGTGACCAAGACGGGGAGATGGAGGAGATAATGCGCATAGCATTAGCTTAAAGAACTCTTGTTTCAAGAAGACAACAGACTGGATTTAAAGGCACCACTGCGGGATTGGATGTCGACTTGTTTGGACGAGGAGTTTAGAGCTCGAACATTCCAAACAGTCCAAGGAATCATAAGTGGTGGGTGGTATTTGGCAACAATTGCTCCGAGGAGCAAGCAGGGGATCTGGAAGCAAAGGGGGTGGATCTAAGGGTATAGCCGATGACAGGGGAGGAAAGGGGAGGAATGGTCTTGGACCTGAACGAAGGCTTAGTAGAGGTGGAGGATTTCTTTTTCCTCTTGGAAGGTTTCACCAAAGGCTGAGGGGAGGGAGCAGTGGTTGCAAAGGGACTAGGGGTCTCTGAAGGGCTGGGGCCGGTAAGGTTGGCAAGCTCAATTGCGTCGACAGCAACATCCAAGGAATCCATCATGGCCGGCAAGATGGCCAAAAGGGATTGGTTGTCAGTTGGGGCACTTGAGATAGCAACGGGGAGCCCCAGAGAGGCATTTGGAATGGCAAGCAAAGGCAAAGGGGGAGCCAATGTAGAGGCAATATGTAATTGGCCAATAGGAATAGCCAAGCTTAAAGAGGAGGGCGGCAGAAAATGGGGATTATGGGGGTCACGAGCAATGGCGGCAATAGGGCCTTCTAAGGCCAGAGTAACGTGGTTTGATGAAGATGGAGATACATGGGATGACGGAGAGATGTCAGAACCACCAGATAGAAGAAACTGCCGATGCACGGGGCTTTCCAAGGCCAGAGAACCAGAGGCAAGAGTAGTTTGAACAAGGATTTCAGCAAACGTGGGACCAGAGGGTCCAACAGGCGAGTGGCAGTGACGGCGGAGGGGCCTTCCAAGGCCAAAGCGACGGCAGAGCAACTCGAAACCAGGTGGGTGGCTGGCAGATGACATTAGAGCAGGGAGGGCTCTCAACGAAGCCCGACAGCGAAGTAGGGGCAATAATATTCGGGCTAGGGGTAGATGGGTCAAGGCGAAAAGGGTTAAGCAAAGACGGGACAGGAGTGGGCCAAAGGGTTGGAGCGAGGTCAGGCAAGGCTAGATGGGTCGGAGGGGGTAAAAAGGGTCCGACCGGGTTGTAGAGGTTCCCCAGGTAAAGGGGTGGTCCCTTAGGTATTGGAAAAGGTCTTTAGAAGATGGACCGGTAAGAATTGATTCAGAGGTCTAAAGGGCAGAACCGGTTCGGCTTGGTCTAAAGGGGAGGCTCGGTCCAAGGTCGAGTCACCAGGTAAGGATAAGGGGGTACAAGGGTTACATGAGGAGAGTGGGGGGTTAACAAAAGAGAGGAAAGAATCGGGGAGGGGAAGAAGCGGTAGCAGAGAGGAAGCAGAGAGTTTGAAGTTAGGATATTAGGGTTAGAGAGGAAAAATATGAAGAGAAGAGAGGTAGGGAGAAGGAGAGACATTGAGAGCAGAGAGTGATAGAAAGGGGCAAAACGTGAATAAACTCTCTTGCTCATCTCACCAATAGTAGATTCAAATATTATTTCAAAGAATTACATTTTCCTCCCCAAGGGAGGTGAAAGAGAAATAAGGGAAATGACATATAAGGACAACTTAACATAAGACAGTTCTTAATGTACCCCTACTACAAATATTCTAACACTTCCCCTCAAGCTGGAGAATAAATGTCATACATTCCCAACTTGCATAAGAGGGTACTGAACTGGTGAGGAATGAGCCCTTTGGTGAAGATATCTGCCAATTGATCACCTGTCATCACAAAGGGTGTGCAAATATTACCGGAATCGATCTTCTCCTTGATGAAATGTCGGTCTACTTCAATGTGCTTTGTTCTATCATGTTGTACTGGGTTGTGAGCAATGCTTATTGCTGTTTTGTTTTCACAATAGAGTCTCATAGGTCCTTCAGTGTCATATCCCAGCTCGAGAACCAGCTGACGCAGCCAAGTGAGCTCATAAACAGCATAAGCCATAGCTCTGTACTTAGCCTCTGCACTGGATCTAACTACAACCGGCTATTTCTTGCTTCTCCATATAACCAAGTTATCACCCACAAATGTGCAATAACCAAATGTGGATCTCCTATCATAAATGGATCCAGCCCAATCAGCATCGGAATAGCCTTCAATCCTCAAGTGATTGTTCTTGGCATACAAGAGTCATTTTCTTGGAGAGTACTTCAAGTATCTAAGGATACAGTACACAGTATCCAAGTGCTCACTCTTGGGTGCATGTATAAACTGACTCACAACTCCCACTACATAAGAAATGTCTGGGCGAGTCAGAGACAGATAAATCAACTTACCTACTAGCCTCTGGTATTTCCCTGCATCAACAAGGGAAGGGCCACAATCCTCTCCTATCTTACGATTCTGCTCAATAAGAGAACTTACTAGTTTACAACCCAGCATTCCTGTTTCCTTCAACAGATCTAGAACAAATTTTCTCTAGCAGACATTAATTCCCTTCTTAAAACTTGACACTTCAATACCCAAGAAATATTTCAAGTGTCCTAGATCCTTGATCTCAAACTATTTGGCCAGATAAGCTTTCAATCTAGATATCTCCTCATTGTCATCTCCAGTTACCACAATATCAACATACACAATTAATGTTGTGATGGTGCCATTACCTCTCCGGGTAAATAATGTGTGGTCTGCTTGACTCTGGGAATATCCATTTTTTAGAATGGCCTATCAGAACCACTTAAACCAAGCCTTTGGTGACTGCTTCAGACTATAAAGTGTCTTCTTTAGGAGAAACACCTTATCATCAACTGCCAGACACTTGAAGCCAGGAAGGGGTTGCATATACACTTCCTCCTCTAAATCTCCATGAAGAAAGGCATTCTTCACATCCAACTGATATAATGGTCAATCTCTATTTGCTGCCACAGATAAAAGAACTCTTATAGAGTTACATTTGGCCACAAGAGCAAAGGCCTCCTAATAGTCAATTCCATACACCTGACTGTACCCTTTTGGCCACTAGTCTCACCTTGTACCTCTCAATAGCACCATTTGATCAATACTTGATCATATAGACTCATCTGCATCCAACTGGGATTTTCCCCTTGGGAAGGTCAACCAGTTTCTAGGTAAAATTCTTCTTAAGAGCCATCATTTCCTCTAACATGGCTTGTTTCCGCATACGATCTGACATAGCCTCAGTAACAATTTTGGGAATGGAAGCAGAAGAAAGAGCCGTTATAAAAGCAACACTTATAGGGGAGAGAGCATCATAGGAAACAAACTGGGTTATAGGATTAGAACAAGTTCTCCTACCTTTACGAATAGTAGTAGGAAGATCCAACTTCAAATGAGGAGAGGATATATTACCTAACTGAAGAATGAGAAGCTCAGGATGTGGATCAAAAGAGGATTCTTGGCAAGGCTTCTTTGTCCTTCTTGTGTACACAACAACAGGTACCTTTTCTGTACAAGGTTCATCCACAGTAGCAACATCGTCCTCCTCTTTATGTTTACCAATATCAAAGGAGAAAGGAGTAAGAGGCAATGAGGTAAGAAATGGAATGGCATTAGCAAACTTTTTACTTTCATTTCCATTCTCCCCCTGAAGAGGATGCTGATGAGGTGTATAGTATGAGACAGACTCAAGAAAGGTGACATCTTTGGAAAGAAATCGCTTACGAGATGAAGGGCGATAACACTTGTAGCCTTTGGTGGTGGAAGAATACCCAAGGAAGAGGCATTTTAGAGCCTTGGGATCGAGTTTGGTGTGGGAGGATTTGTTAACATGTACATAACAAACACAACCAAACACCTTTGGAGGAAAAGTGAAAGCAGGAGACTGAGGAGATAAGAGTGCAATTGGGTTTTGAGACCTAAGAATTTTAGTAGGCATGTGATTAATGAGGAAAGTTGCAGTAAGAATAGCTTCAGACCAAAAAGTTTTAGGCACATGCATACCAAATTAAAGACTTCAACCGACTTCTAACAAATGGCGATTTTTCCACTCAGCTACCCCATTCTGTTGGGGTGTATCACCGCAAGCAAGCTGATGGATAATACCATTGTCAGTAAAAAAAAGTCTTGTAGACCACCATACATATACTCCCCCCTTTATCAGACCGGACAATTTTGATCCTGGTTTCAAACTGAGTATGGACCATTTTATAAAAGTTTTTTAAGGCATCATAAACATCACTCTTATGCTTCATAAGAATGGTCCAAGTACAACGAGAAAAATCATCAACAAAAGAAACAAAATAACGATGGCCAAAGAGGGAGGTTATGGGACAAGGTCCCCAAACATCAGTATGCACAATGTGAAAAGGAGCAACAGATCTATTACCATGATAAGGATAAGATGAACGCCAATGTTTAGTAAAAGTACATGGTTCACAATGAAATACATGAGAAGAAAAAGATATAAACAAATGAGGTAACTATTTCCTCATAACAAAAGAGGGATGTCCCAAACATTGATACCAAAGTATCACAGAGTCTATAGAACTAGCATCACTACAGCCACATGCATAGTACTGTGGTGTAGTAAAAAAAGGTAACTACGGCTCAAGACGATATAGGCTGCCCTCCTCACTTCCACTGCCAATAATCCTTTTCGTCCCCAAATCCTGAAAGAGGCAATGAGAAGGAAAAAATGGAAACAACAATTCAAGGTTATAGTTAAAGTGCTCACAGACAATAGAATTAGGGTAAGGTTAGGAACATGAAGGATAGAAGCAAGTGAAATGGAAGAGGTAACAGGAATCCTGCCTTTACCAAAGATAGAGGAGAAGGTACCATCAACGACCCAGATCTTATCCTTACCAGAACAAATAGAGTAGGAGTCATAGTAATGGGATGTACCAGTCATGTGGTCAATGACACCAGAGTCAATGACCTATGACCCACGACGGAGCTGTGGAAGGTGCAGTGGCGGTGATATGCATAGCGGAAGCTGAGGTATCCTATGAGGTAGATGGGCTATTAAGCTGAGACAAGAGCCAACGAAGCACTGCAATATCATCCCTAAAGGAGCTGGTATCTGCCTGTGAGGAGTCTTTAGTATCAGTCTCTGTCATAGTAGCATGGGTTGTAGCCCATCCACTGCGGCGACCACGTGCACTAGGACGGCGATGAAGAACCCAGCACCTATCTCAAGTATGTCCAGTCCCTCCTCTGTCATCAATCTCTGTCATCCATGGGAAGGCCCTTGACCTCAGTCGCCTCCACACCATCTCTGTGGGTAGTGGAAGAAAGAGCAGAGCGCTCAAGTGAAGGTGTAGAATCTATGGCACCTCTCCTGGTCTCCTCACTCAGGAGGTAGCTACACACCTCATCAAGTGTAGGTAGGGGTGACCGGCCCAAAATTTGTATCCGAATATGTTCATATTCTGAATTCAACCCACCTAGAACAATCTAAACACGCTCTTTTTCAAGAGATCTATAGACCTTAGCTTCATCATTAGGATTGGTCAAATGGAAATCTTTGTAATGATCATACTCCTCCCAGAGTCCTATAACAGTGTTATAGTAGTTAGAAATGGACTTAATCCCCTGCTTCATGGAGAGATCCTGCTAAAGAAGTTGGTAGACCTTCACAGAGTCACTTACCCTGTCATAGGTCCTAGAGACACTATCCCAAATATCCTTGGCAGTTTCCTTCCTTATAAATCTCCTCCCTATCTCAGGTTTCATAGAGAAAAGTAGCCAAATCATAACAGTAGAGTTTGCGGACTCCCATTTCTGGTACCATGGGTAGGTGACAGCGGGAGCCTTGATAGCCCCAGTAACATATCCTAGCTTCCCTCTACTCCGCAGGGATAGCTTCACAGAGTGTGACCAATCCAAGTAGTTGGTACTATCCAACTTCACAAGAGAAATATGGGTGTTAGGATTGTCAAAGACAATCGAACTGGGGTTGGTACTACTCGACCCAACCGATGTAGCTTCCAGAGGTTCCATGAGATCAGACATAATGTAAGGATACTCCTCAAATAACACCAATGGAGATCCAAACCAAAGGGGATACAAAAGTCCCAAATATTGCCTTTTCATAACCCGAAAAAAAATTTCAACAAGCTAAAAAGGCATGAAATCTTCATAAAACATCAACAAAGCTCACTTCCAGGCTGTGGAGCTTCATCCCAACAGCATAAACAAATATTATAGAACCAGGTACAACTACCACAAGCAACCAAACCACATAATTCTCACCATTCTAGGCAAAAAAGGGTTCACAACGACTGAAAAATCGATATTAGGGCACTTGGAGGAGAATGAGTTATGCTCCTACACCTCTCCAAGGTAGACACAAAGGTTTAAAGGGGTCAAAGGACAGCCTTGGGTGACTCTATCCAGCCCAGCCACCAGCTCAACTGAAATTTGAGGAGAGAGAAAGAGGGTCGATTCCCAAGCTGGTGGTAAGGCAAGGAATGACTTCAACTGGCTGTGTGGACTTCAAATAGCCTTTGTAGGCCTTCAATCACTCTCCAAGAACCTTCAACTTGCTTCTAGAATACCAAGTCTTCTTTTTTAATCTCTTTACATAGTATGACCTTTATTAAACACTAGAAAGAAAAAAAGGGTCCAATAAAAACTTAAAGAATGAGTAGGGGGAATCTTAGTCGACTCTCAAAACCCTTTAGCTCTGATACCAAGTTGGAAGTTAGGATATTAGGGTTAGAGAGGAAGAAGATGAAGAGGAGAGGTAGGGAGAAGAAGTTGAAACGTTAAGAGACGAGAGTGATATAAAGGGGCAAAACGTGAATGAGCTCTCTTGCTGATCTCACTAATATTAGATTCAAATATTATTTTAGAGAATTACATATTCCACCCTAAGGGAGGTGAAAGAAAAATAAGAAAAATTACATATAAGGACAACTTAACATAAGACAGTTCATAATGTACCCCTAATACAAATATTCTAACATAGAGGGCGCAAACGGCAAGGTCGAATCAATAAGGGCCTCAAGGACAGCCTGACCAACAGGGAAGGGGGAGATCACAGCGGGTGTAGCAGAGATGGGGCAGGACTCATTGTCAAATGAAGAAGGGTCATCAGATCCATCTATATCAGCAAGGGTCGCAAGATTCGAATCGGTTACGACCGATGGTCGCAGAGGGCTCCAATGGACCAGCGGTACTTGCACAAAGGACTTCAGCTTCAGAGGCATGAACAGCGGGAACAGATAGCGGCGATGGTCGATTGATCTCTAGGTTACTCCTTGTGTGGGAGATATTAATATTTTTTTCCTTTTCTCTAGAAGAATTCAGGGATCGTTGGAGCATTTGAATCATGCGAGAGGATGGGGGCTTGATTCTTCACGCAGTTGGCAGTGTTGTAGCCGCAACATTTATAGAGAGTGTAAGTGGGCGGAACCCAGTCATATTGCTCTTCCTGAACGAAGGAATGGCCTTCCCCATCGATGATTGTGATTGTAGAGGGTAAGAGCTGCTCGGCTTGGATCTCAATGCAAATTCGAGCGAAGGATAGTCTATCCATCAACTTAGTACGTTTGTCGGAGTATAAGGGCTTACCGATGATGGATCCTACCAGACTCAGACCCTTGGGGTACCAAAAGTGGAGATGGAGGTTAGGGAAGATGACCCAAAAATGAATGGAGGACGGCTCAGAAGTGTAGACAGAGGTGAACTTGTCCCACTGGCATAGGAAGATAGGCTTCTTCCCCACGTACCAAGGGCCACCATCCAAAGCGGAGGATTTGTCCAAGGTGGAGGAGAAGACAAAAATAAAGGTACCAAAATCAACCATGTAGGTGGAGAGGGTGCCAGAGAGTTTCCATTGTTTCAGGAGAGATGCCTTAACAATGGGAGGGAGGCGGCTGCCAAGGAAGAACCCGATGACACAATTGCGCCATTACAGAATTTCATTATCATGTAGACCAGGCAGATAGAGCCCCATAGGGGTGAAGTTGAGACCAAAGCTAGGGATATCAGGGGAAGGAGGGCCGATGGCGGGAGCCGCCAGAGGGGAGGGAGGCATGGGTCAGATCATTATCATTGCATGTTCACTTGCTGGAGTTCTTAAAAAGTTAATTTAGAAACTTTACATCTGAAAGTGTAATTCTGCTGCTGAGTTAATGTGGTTGAAGTCATTATTTCATAAGTTGGGTTTTCCAATCACTCAACGTATGAAGATATTCTGTGATAATCAGACGGCTATCTATATTGCAAGTAATCTTGTGTTTCACGAGTGAACTAAGAGTTATCATGAAAAAGTTGATCGTCACTCTGTTTGCTACTTCTGCTAACCAACTTGGAGATATGTTTACCAAACCTTTGTTTGGTCCTACTTTCAATAAAGGATGTTCCAAGCTATGCATAGGTGATCTGTATACTCCAACTTAAGGGGCAATGTTAAATAATGGACCCTTTGTGCCGTGGGGGTACAAAGGTCTCATATGGGGTCGGTGGCATCGCTTAGATGCCTCTCTTGACTCCCACGCTACTTGTCTTATTGTTAGACTTAGGAGATATTATTCTGATTTCTTTTTTGGTTTCCTATTTTCTCTTATTTCCTAATTAGGATAGTTTTCTATTTCATAGATTCCTTTTGTGTCTTATAATTAATAATTATAAAAAAGAAAGCAAGGGAGACTCAAGGATTAAAGTATCGATATCGGTTACCGTATCGGTCGACTAAAATTAAGATATGTATCAGAGGGTATCGTATCGTGTCGAAGATACGCTAAGATACGCTAAAGATAAGCACATAAATGGATATGAAACACCTTTTTAAACACTTTTGCATTAAAAATTTATTAAAAAAAGCTATTGATAACATGTATTATGCATAAAGACTAAATTGAGGGTATTGCACTAAGAATTCAACGTTTGTAGTTGTCCCATAAATGTAAAATCCTTGTTCCCAACTTTGATTTCCACTTTAGTTAGAGAGAAATATGGCTGGAAGCAACTTTGGAACAAAAACCCCTCAAAAAATTGTGTTTTCTGAAAAATACTCATCTTGACCATTATATGACCGTAGCGCACTGTATCAGTACATACCGATACTCACCGATACGTACTGATACTCATCGGTACGTACCGATCGATACATACAAATACTCATTGATACTTACCAATACATACCGAAACATATATTTCACCTCGACTTTATATTTTCCATAGAGTATCAGTACGTATCGATAGTGTATTGGTGCATATCAATATGTATCGTAGGATATATATCGATACAAAATGATTTTAAAAATTCCATGTATCGTATCGGTGTGTGTCGTATCAGTCGGCTAAATTTAAGATACGTATCAAAGGATATCGTATCGGTATCAGAGATACTTTAAACCATGGGGAGACTGCAATTCACGTTTTAGTGAACTAGTAATCTTGATTCACTCTTCTTATTCTTCTCTTGTTCTCTTAGTGATTGCTAGGTACTAGAACTATAATATTTTACACTAAATATACACCCAACTCTTAATCCCCAATTGATAATAAAAGTGATTTTGTTGGTTTATTACTTTTATTGATAATTGTACTTGTCGTACTCGGGTGTATCTCCTTTATAGTAAGTCTAATGCGTTCTCCTGTTTCAAGTCTTTCCATGCCATACTCGAACATAGTTTAATGCAACTTTTCGAGTTCTTCGTAATGATAATGGAAAAGTACATTGATAGTAGCTTTCAACGGTACCTTAACTCTCATGGCATCCTCGATCGGACATATGGTCTTAGGACCCCCGAACATAATGGGATACTGAGCGCAAGAATCATCACCTTCTTGACATCACTTGCACTCTCATGTTCGCCACTGTGGTTCCTAACCATCTTTGGGGGGATGTAGTTCTTACTGCTGCCCACCTTATTAACTGGGTCCCTTCCCTAGTTAGCAATTCGACCGAATAATTCGCAAATTATTCGGCCGAATCGAATTTTTCCGAATTAAATGAAAAATTCTGACCGAATCCGAATAAAAAATAAAAATCGGTAAAATTCGCAGTTTTTTCAAAAATAAATATAAAACGCGAATAAAATGTGATGAACCGGATTAAACCGAATTATTCGGTTACCATTAACCCACTTAAAAAAAAAAAACAAAACAAAACATAAAAAACCAAAACCGAACTTTGAAGTCCGCGTGATTTTCTCTGGAAACCAAATCTCTCCCATCTCTTACCCTCTCTGAAAACCAGTGTCTACACCTCGTCGGCTTGCCGGCTCGCCGCCTCGTTGCCTCACCACCTTACTGCCTCGCCGCCTTCTACGGTCCTGCCTCACTGGCTTGCCCTCTGAAAAAACTAACACATCTCAGGCTTCTCAGCTTGTAGACCCATCTCACGGTTTGGCCTTTTGGGTTTCCACTTTCCACTTACAATTACGACATCTTTTGGTTCTGCGGACTCTTGCCGTCTTACGGCTATAGGCTACCAGCGACCTCACTCCTTCAGTCCTTCCGAGTTCCAAACTTCTGATCCACTTCCTGCGGACTCTTGTGGCTACGGGTTAGTAATCATCCTCCTGAACAGTGGCAACAAAATCCAAAATAATTTGATTGTTTAAAGGAGAAAACAGTAAGTGTTGGATGTTGGAACTCATGGTTGTCTACAATCAAGGGATTCATACTAGATCTCAAGAAGGATCTTTGCAGCACATGTGTGGATTATCTCAAACAATTTGCATTTGATAAACTCCTATGACAAATCGCCATAGATCATCTGTTATAGGAGTTTTTCTCTGATTGTATCTAACTGCCCTCTCTGTGTTAAATTTGCATTTGATCGTTGTTCTGTTCTGTAACACTTCTATAGTTCCGTACTTCTGTTTCATAGGTTTGGATTTTTTTTTTTTTAATTGAATGAAATTTGTGAACTAAACTATGTTGCACAGAGTGGGAAATACGAAACTTGCAAGAAATTAGAGCAATCAGAAATAAAAGAAAAATGACATCCTCTATTACGTAAGTATGCTACCCCACTTGGCTGTTTCTATCACTGTGTTATTCACCTCTAGAGTTCATCTTGGATGATTCATGTTCTGGATCAGAATGTATATTCTGGTTCTTTTTTTTTTTTTTTAGAGGTGTTATACCTCTAGCATATTGGGTTATTCAAACTTAGGTTTATCAGATTAAAATCTCTGCATCAGCCATCAGCACAGTAACCGAATGAGTTTCTGCTAGTATGTTCTACTCATAATGCAAAAATCTTGGTATTCTTGGTATGTTTTCTTTGTAATTATTAATATGATTTATTTGTTTGTTCATATGAAATGATTTTTATGTTTCAACTTTCAACAAATAGGAAAGATGGGGAGACAAAAAGATAAGTTTTGCAACATGCTGAGCCACTTGATAGTTCACATTTCAAATGCAAATTTTTTGAAAAACAAGTTTATGGAGGGGTCACTCGCCTCAAGTATCATTTAGCTAAGGTTAGTGGTCATGATTTTGCACCTTATGAGAAAGTATCTGATGATGTCCAAGCAGAAGCTCTTCTTGCTATTAATTCTGAATCAAGTAGTAAAAAGCATAAGAGTTGTACCAGTGGTGAGAGTATAGTTGGTTCCTCTCCTTTGACTCCTTTAACTATAACTAGTCAAAGGCAGTCCACAATGGAGGAAATGATCCCTAAGATGGACAAACCAACTTGGGAGAAATGTTTGCGTGACTTATTTATTAAAAGTAACATTTCTTTCAATGTTGTTCAATCGAATGCTTTTATCAAGTTTGTGAAGTGCACAACCCGTTATGGTCCTAGTGTTCCTATTCCAAGTTATAAAACCCTTCGTGGAAGAATAATCCCTAAATTAAGAAAGGACCTTGAAAAATATGCTGAAGAAGTAAAATTTTCTTGGAAACAAACTGGCTACACAATTATGTCTGATACATGGACTGATTTGAAGAAGCGGTCTTTTCTTAACGTGATTGCTTATTCCCTGGGTGGTGCTCTCTTTTTGAGGTCAGAGGAGTGTTCTCATGCTAGATTGACTGGTCCTTATATATTTGATATTCTTAACAGAGAGATTCAAAGTGTTGGCCAAAATTTAGTGGTTCAGATAATTTCAGACAATGCATCCAATTATTCCAGTGCACTTGATATACTTATTGGAAAGTATCGTTGGTTGTTTAAGACTCGATGTGCAGCCCATGGTATCAATCTAATGTTGAAGGACATCTATGAAAAGGTTTTTTGGGTTCAAGAAATTTTTGATGAGGCAAAAAGAATTATTGACTACTTGTACAAGTCAATAATTGTCTTACAATTGATGAGGAGTTTCACAAACAAGTATCTAAAACATCCTTGCAAAACTAGATTTGCTTCAAACTTTTTAATGCTTCAGTCAATTGTTGAAGTGGAAGAGAAGCGTAGACTCCTAGTTGCATCAGTTGAGTGGAGGAGTCTAAGAAATTCTAGATCTGTTAAAGCAGATAGAGTAGTGTACACTATTCAAAGGGAGTCGTTTTGGAATGATTCAAAAGAGATTTTGAGATTTATGGAACCAACCATTCGAGTTCTTCATTTGGTTGATGGTGATGGGGCTACATTAGGATATTTGTATGAAGCAATGGAAAGAGCCAGAGAGGTATTGGAAAAGCTTTATGAGGTTGACCATTGGTATAACCAAATTTTGGATATCTTTGATAAGAGAAGGGATGAAAACATTTTAAGTACCATTCACTATGCAGCTGCTGTTTTTAACCCTACTTATTTTTTAAGAGAAAGATTCAAAAAGATTCCTCAATTGAAAGAAGCAATAGATTTCATTGGTGAGATATTGGTTCCACAAGATGAGAGGAGAGAATATTATGGACAATTGGCAATATACCACATGAAGTCTAGCACTGTTTTTACTCCTAGTGCCAAGACGCTGATGGAAACTAGTCATCCTTGAAGTGTAATAATTGCTTTCTTTTTAAAAATTTTAGTTTATTCTTTCTTATGTAAAAATTACTTGTCATTTAAAATTGTATATTTATATATATATATATATATATTTTTTTTCTTTTACCAATGACAGGGGTTTAGTGGCATATGCAAGGTGATGCTATTCATATCTTACAGAAGTATACCATTCGAGTATTGAGCCAACCATGTAGTTCTTCGTCTTGTGAGAGAAATTAGAGTGCCTGGGATGTAGTACAAACAAAAAGGAGGAATAGATTGTCAGCAGCGATGTTAGATGATTTAGTCTACGTCAGAATGAATTCGTTGATGATGGAAAAGATGGGTGAACTTGAACAAAAAAACATGTTGCCCATTAATCTTGACAGTATTAGTGTCAATGATTTTGATCAAAGCATTGAGGACGTTGATAAAGAGCTAGAGAGATTATTGGATGATGTGGATGATAGCATCACTGAAGACTTGCTATTTGGTGCAAGTGCTAGTTTTACTGAGAGCGAGACTCAACCCTCAGATAGTATTATCTGATTTAGTTAAGTACTTAAGTTGTGGTGATGTAATAAATTTTGTTATGCTTTTGTGGATGTTTTGCTTTATTTAGAATAGTTTTTCCTTTTAAGCATGGATGATGGAATCATGGAACTAGGTGAGTCATGGATTGAATGATGTGATTTTGAACTTTTATATTCCTATAGGACAATTTCTTTAGAAATTGGATTACTGTAACATTGTTTCCATCACCCAATGACAGCTTTTTCTTAGTTTTTTATTGTATTGTATATTTGAACTACAGTAATTTGCTCTTTCTAGGTGTACATATCAAGTTAATTACTTGATAAATAAAAAAGATACAATAAATTTAAAAAAAAAAAAAAAATCCGAATAATTCTCGAATCCAAATCCAAATCCGATTTTTATTTTGTTTGCTTTTTTAACCGCTTTGTTTACCGAACCCTTAAATTGACCAGTCGAATTATTCTGAATAATTCCCGAATCCGAATTTGCTTAATTCTCCGTCCGAATAATTCCCGAATATGAATTTGCTAACTATGGTCCCTTCTGGTGTAATTAACCTTAAGCCCCCTATTTCTTCTTTCTCAGACCCTTCCATTGCTTCTACTCTTCTTCCCTGGGTCTTTTGGTGTGTTTGCTGGCCCATAACTCCTCTTCCTCGCTCTAAATTAGATCCTTGTGTGCCATGCGATGTATATTTCTTGGTTATTCGGCCTTTCAAAAGAGGTATAAATGTTATCACCCTACTACTTGCGGCTTGTATATAACTATGAATGTCACTTCATAAAATCCGAGGCCTATTTCACGCCACCTCTTTAGGGAGAAAGTCTTGAGGAAGAGCTTCCGTTTGTTGTTGATATTCTTCCTATTCAGAGGTAGACAGCGGTTCAAGGGGAAGCCATCAGTTCAGCCGTTAAAGGATGTGATCACTTACACTCGGAGGTCCAAGGAAAAGGACACTAGTGACCAACCATACCCATCTGTAGCACCTCCATCGGATCCACCGTTATCAGGTATTACTTCTCCTATACTTGATAATGTACCTATTGCTCCTATACTTGATAATGTACATGTTGCTCCCTTAAAGGACGATCGTCTCATTGTTGTTCGAAAGGGAGTTCGTTCTTGTACCAAGCACCTTGTTTCCAATTTTGTTTCTTATGCATCTTTCTCCCTCCTATAAGGCCTTTGTTTCTTCCTTGTCTTTTGTGTCTATTCCAACAAGTTGAAAGAAGCCATCAATGTGGAAGGCTGTTATGGTTGAGGAAATGCTGGCATTAGACAAAAAGGATACATGAGAACTTGTCCCTCCTCCTCAAGGGAAGAAATTGATTGGGTGTAAATGGGTTTTTACAATCAAGCAAAGTGCCGATCACGACAATTGAGCGGTACAAGGCACACTTATTGGCCAAAGGTTTCTCCCAAACCTATGGGATTGATCACCAAGAGACCTTTGCCCCGGTTGCAAAGATGAATTCTATCAAGCCAATCTAGGGTGGAATCTTCAACAGTTGGATGTCAAGAATGCGTTTCTCAATGGGGACCTTGAAGACGAAATCTATAATAAAAATCCTCTTGTCTTTACATCTCCCTCCACAGTTTGGCGTGTCTGCAAGTTGAAGAAGTCATTGTATAGTCTCAAACAGTCTACTAGGCCATGGTTTCGCTAGTTCATGAAAGCTATTATGAGCTTTGGATATAGACAGAGTCAAGCGAATCACACAATGTTTATCAAGGCAAAAGGTCACCAGATTTTTGCTCTAATCGTCCACGTCTATGATATAGTAATTACTGGAAATGATGATGGGGAGATCTCAAATCTTAAAGCCTTACTGGCAGCAGAGTTCGAGACTAAAGATCTAGGGCCTCTTTGTTAATTCCTTGGGATTTAAGTTCAATGATCGAGTAGAAGTCTCTTCATTTCCCAACAGAAGTATGTTTTAGATCCCCTTAGTGAAATTAGTATGCTTGGGTGCAAGCTGTGGATGCTCCTATAGAGGTTAATCATTAGCTGAGCAGAGTTGAGGAGTGCAATGGGTGAAACAGTCGATAAAGAACAGTACCAAAGACTTGTTGGCCAATTGATCTATTTATCCCACATTAGGTCTGATATTGCCTACGTTGTAGGATCATTAGTTGCTTCCTTCGTGACCCTAGGACATCTGAATATTGTTCTTTCCTTGGGGGCAATCTTGTTAAATGGCGAAGAAAAAAAAAACAGCCAGTGGTGTCTCATTCCAGTGCAGAAGTCGAGTATTGTGCGATGACCCAAGGGATTTGTGAGCTAATATGGCTTAAAAAACTCTTGCATGATTTTAGAGTTATTGTTAAAGGCCCTATGCTATTGTACTATGATAACAAGGTAGCCATCAGTGTTGCTCACAATCCTGTTCACCGTGATATGACTAAGCATATTGAGATTGATTGGCACTTCATCAAAGAGAAGCTCAAACAAGGAACAATCTGCATATGCTTTGTTATTTCTAAATTTGTTAGTTGATGTGTTTACCAAGGCAGTTCTTGTAAGGCATTTCATCCTCTTGTCTCCAAGTTGGGCATGTATGATATATTTACACCAACTTGAGGGGGAGTGTTGAGATGACCATAGTTAGTTTACTATTTACTGTAATAAGTTTTGCAGATAGGGATGCCAAGTCAACGACACCCTACTTTCTTTATTTTGGTTGTAATCTTCTTATAAATAAGAAAGACCTCTGTCATTACTAACAAGTCAAATCATTCTCCAATCTCTGGTTCCTAATTCAACTTGCCCAATGCTACTTGTTAAGAAAGAGGATTCATTACAATAAACAGAAGGAACTCTCTCTGCCCCAGTATCACTCTACTCTACATGGTATATAGTGAGATTTTTATGCAGAAACTGCTCTTACAAATGAAACTGATATGGTTATCATTGCAAAGGAGGATAAAGTTCGTGTATGTGTTTTTTGTTGGACTCAATACTGAGTTTGATCAAACTCGAGCCCATATTTGAGTAGGGTTCCATTCCCATCTTTAGAACAGGCTTACGTCCTGATTCAATCTGAGGATATCTATATTGTTATGCTTTCTCTGGTTATACAAGATCACTCTGCCCTTTGCTCTGGCTTAGGGACTCAATCTAGAGATGGCCCTCAAACAAACTCCCTTTGGAACCACTGAAAAAGAACCTATGAAATGCGATTATTGTGGAAAGGAACGCCATAAATTAGCCAATTCCTGTGGTCGTGGATAGGTATGATCCAATGCTGTTGTAAATCAGGTTCTTGATGATATCCCTCGGGTTCTTCAATTAATCAGAAGTTGTAACAAACTCTGCACCAATTGATGTCCAAACTCAATACGGATTCCTCCTCTATGGCTTTAGCTATTTCCTTTCCAACACTATCTGATTCTAGTCCTTCGCACTAAGGTAATCCATTTGGTGGCCATAGTGTGTCGATTGAATCCCTTTTTTAGATTATCGACTTTGGTGCCACTGACCATATGACTGGGTCTCCTAAATTCTTTGATGCTTACTCTCCTCTGTCAAATAACCAAAAAGACTGTGTTGCTGATGGTTCCCTCTCCTCTATTTTGGAAAGGGTTCCATCATACATAGTCCATTACTTTCCCTATCACCTGTATTGCACGTTCCCAAATTTTTTACTAACCTAATTTCAATTAGTAGTATTACTAGGGATCTTAATTAAAGTAACATTCTTTCCTACTCATTGTCTCTTTCAGGACCTGGTAACGGAATGTATGATCGGTAGTGGTAAGTGGTGGGTGGTTTGTACATGCTTGATCAGTCTCCCACAAAATTTACTTCTCAGAATTCTGTTCCCGATGTGTCTACTTATGCTTTAACTAAACTTTATCGATGGCATTGTTGTTTGGGTCAACCTCCTTTAGGCATTTTAGCTAAGTTATTTCCTGGTATATTTAGAAAATGTATTCCAAATAATTTCTTCTATGATGCTTGAGTTTTTGCCAAGCAAACTAGATCTGTTTACCCTATTTCTAATAATCAAAGTTTGGTTCAATTTGCTTTAATTCATTCTAGTGTTTGGGGACCCTCCGTCTTGTTTCTAATACTGGACACTAGTGGTTTGTAATCTTTATTGATTGATTGCTCTAGTTGTACTACTTGGTTATATTTGTTAAGACAGAAGAGCGATGTATTCCCATATTTTAAGCAATTCCATAACATGGTTTAGACACAATTTGATGCCAAGGTCAAGATTATTCGCATTGATAATGGCACTAAATACATTGAAGGGAAATTGCTGACCAAGGGATTCTATATCAGACAAGTTGTGTAGATGTTGCTGCTCAGAAATAGGGTCACCGAAAGGAATAGCCGCCATTTATTGGAGGTAGCCAAGTGCCTGATGTTTGAGACTAATGTTCCCCCTCAGTACTGGAGCGATGTTGTGCTCTATGCCTCCTATCTAATTAATTGGATGCCCTTGTGTATTGGCCTCTTGTTGTCTTATTAAGGTTTTGATGGATTCTTCTTCCTTTGTTCTACCTCCTAAAGTGTTTGGGTGTGTGTCCTTTGTAAGGAATCATCAACAACATGAAGTTTGATCCCCATGGGATTCGATGCCTCTTCCTTAGATATTCTCCTACTCAAAAGGGGTATTGCGGTTATCATCTTCCCATGAGACGATTTTCTATTACCATTGATGTTGTCTTCCATGACTCTGAAGATTATTATCCTGCACCTACACTTATTCAGGGGGAGTATCTTAGAGTGGAAGATGTGCCTCTGATTATAGAATTAGAAGCGAAAGATATACGTTTTGAGGAAGGTATAACCAGTTAGAAACAACAAAGACTGATTTCCGTCCAGGGGGAGCCGGCCAAGCGTCTTCAAGTGTATATTTGCAAAAAGCGTAAGCAAGTCCACCTTACCACCAATGCACCGAGCCAGTTGTATGCTCCAGACCTAAGTCCTACTAGTGGTGAGTCCTCTTCCTCTTACCCAACTTTTGATTTGCCAATAGTTATTTGTAAATCTCAAAAGGAACGTACTAAGTATCCCATTTCTAATGTTGCTTCATATGCGCATCTTTCTCCTTTTATTCTTTTGTTTCCTCCTTGTTGTCTGTTTCCATTCCCCATAACAAGCAGAAAGCTGATCCAAAGTGGGAAGAAGCAATGAATGAGGAAATAAGAGCCCTTGGGAAGAACAATACATGAGATCTAGTCCACCTTCCTCCAGGGAAGAAAACTGTTAGTGGCAAATGGATCTTCAGGTAAAACAATCTGAAAATGGATCTGTGGATAGATACAAGGCACGGCTGGTTGCAAGAGGATTTACATAGACATATGGCATTGACTACCAAGAAATCTTTGCACTAGTGGCCAAGCTGAACAATGTCTGAGTTATCATATCATGTGTTGTCAATTGTGGTTGGGATTTACAACAGCTTGATGTGAAGAATGCATTTCTTCATGGAGAATTGGAGGACGAAGTGTATATGGATGTTTCTAATGGTTTGACCTCTTAGCAGACTCAAGGCAAGGTGTGTAAGTTAAAACATGCTTTATATAGGTTGAAGCAGTCCCCACGAGCCTTGTTTGGCCAGTTCCACAAGGCAATGGTTGCTATAGGCTACAAACTGAGTAATGCAGATCACACTCTGTTCATCAAGAAGTCAAGGGAGCACATTACTATTCTTATAGTTTATGTGGATGTCATAGTGATTATTGGCAGCGACACATAGGAAATTGCACATCAAAATCTTATTTGGGAACTAAGTTCGAAATCAAAGACTTGGGGAAGTTGAGATATTTTTTGGGTATTGAGGTAGCCTATTCAGCTCAAGGTATCTTTCTCTCCCAATGGAAGTATACACTTGATCTTCTTTCTGATACTGGGTTGTTAGGACGTAAGGCTACTGACACTCCCTTAGAGCCTAACTCTCAGCTCTAAGGAAAAAGATGTTGATGCAGATTAATTACCAAAATAGGGTTGTTTTATTAGGAATAAGCCTAGGGTTTGGTTCCATACATGTTGGGCCTTTGATCCCATGTGTTTTGAGAGTAATAGACCACTTTTATGGGTCTAAAAGGGAGGCTCTAAGATTGAGTACGGGATTACTAGTTAGTTTCCATTTTCATTAGTTTCCTTTTTTAGTTTGGTTTGATTTGAGTTATATTTGTTTCCTTAGGAGTCAAGTTATTAATTGAGTCAAGTCATTAGTCGTTAGTTTCCTTTTTCAACTAGTTTCTTATTTCAGTTTTTAGTAATTATTGTATTAGGAGAATATTTGGTTTCCTTTTTTAGGAACCTTCTATTTTGTAATTCCCTCCCCCATCACTATTATAAATAAAGAGAAGGCTCATTAGTAGCCCATGATTTTATGAATGAAAAATAGAATCTTGCTACTATGTCTCTCCTGGGACGGCTGTGTTTGATCACAGTGGGAGGGAGTGGTGTTTGATCCATTCGACTCCTTGCGTTGGGAAGCCCGAGAGGATCTACTACAAGTGTTTTCGTCTTCTTCTTCTTATTTTCAAGGTTATTGCAAGGTTCTTCAAACAGGTAAGGGATATGAACAGCTTTTGATTTCTGGTTCTGGAAATTTCAGTTTGCTTTCTTCAAGCTTTCTTATTTCTTTCAAGTTTGTTTTCAAGGTTCTACTGCTGTCAAAACATTCAGGTATTTATATCTCTGATTTCTGCCCAAATTTTCTGACAAAAGAGCCAGTCATCCTCTACTGTCGGTATTAGTTCCAGCCGTCAGTTTGCTCTCCAATTCTGGTCGATTGTTCTCCCATACCCCCCTAAGGATCGATCCAAATTTGTGCTATTTCTGTGCAGCCATTAGTGAGATATTCAAAATCTCCATATCTTTGCCTTCTAGTGACCTGTCAAGGCCAGAACTGAGATCGATTGGTTTATTCCAATTTCTGTTGGTTATTAAGTCTGTGACTCATATTATTCTGTTGATCTGAACCTGATTGGAGTCCTATCAGTTCCTGGTTTAGTCCTAAAGGTTTACTATTGGTTTGATCTCTGTTAGTAATGCCTCTTGAGATCGATAACCTGCTGGACCGTTATTTGTTATTCTGATTTTCAGGGCTGGTTCTGGTTGTTCTTTGTTTAAAAGTTCTTGCAGATTGAGACTTGGTTAGTTTCCTATCCTAGTCTACATTAGATGGGGAACCAGTTGACAAGAACAATTATCAGAGGCTGGTTGGTCGACTCATATACCTCTCCAAGACACGTCTTGATACAGGATTTATTGTCAATCTGGTGAGCCAATATATGCACAACCCATAGTCAACTCACTTGGAGGCTGCATTTCGTATCTTAAAGTATTTAAAGTCTGCTCAAGATAAGGAGTTCTATTTTCTCCTCATGATCATTTGCGTGGAGGCATTTACCAATTGGGCTGGTTGTCCAAATGATAGGAGATTAACCTCTAGGTATTGTACCATGGTTGGAGGGAATCTTATCATATAGCAAAGCAAGAAGCAAGCAGTGGTTGCAAGGTCCAGTGCTGAAGCAGAGTTTCAAGCTATGGGACAAGGCATATATGATGAACTCCTTTGGATCCAAGGTCTCCTTCAGGAATTATGTGTCTCTATTGATTTGCCCATGTGTCTCTATTGTGACAATAAGTCAACTATCAGTATTGCATATAATCCTATCCAACATGACCGTACAAAGCATGTAGAGATCAACCGTCATTTCATAAAGGAGAAGCTGGAGCAGGGGATGACCTATACTCCGTTTGTAACTTCCGATGCTCAGTCAGCTGACATATTCATAAGAGTCTCAGTAGTAAACCTTTTATTCCTATTGTTGGCAAGGTCGACATGTTAGATATGTATGCACCAACTTGAGGGGGAGTGTTGTAATAATGTGTTCTATGGGACGTTTTAGAGTCCAAACGGGGTCCTTAAGTCCTTTAGGTTTTTTATTGGTCCTCGTAATATTTCAGAACATTCTCACTACCATTATAAATAAAGGACTAGTATTATAAGACACAAGCTCAATTCTCCAAATCAACACAGGCCTTCAAAAGAGCAAGAAAACCATCAGGGTTCACCTTCACAGCATAAACCTAATGCCTCTTCTAGATCAGTATGGATTATAAAGTGGATTCCTCACTATCGATGACAATGCTGGAATAAGGAAAAAAAAAAAAAGATGGGTTGGCAACTGGGTGTCCAGTACTAAAGTTGGGGTTAGAAGCCGGCCGCATTCCTAGTCTTCTTTCTAGCCGACTTGCTATGTATGAGAGGGAGTTGCTTCTTTCAAGGCATGATTCAATTGACTACACCCAATAGTGCACTTTCCTTCAGGTAAAGCCCAAGTCCTATTTTCCTTCAAGGCCAATAACTCCTCCTCCATTGTTGTCCTTCAACTAGAATAAGATAATGCCTCTGCAACACTCTTAGGAAGGAGATAAGACTCCAACAGTGGAAAAACAAGTACGGTAAGCAGGGGATACACTAAAGTAAGACATAAAATTGGAAAGAGGATGTTAAGTACAGCTATAAACACCTTTACGATGAGAAATAGGGACATCAAGATCAGAAGTACTTATTTATTTATCGGCAAATAAAGATGACATAGTGGAGTCGATAGAGAAAGGAGGAAGGAGTACCTTCCTTTAGACGACGGCTGCAGATATATTGAATAGCAGGTGGAGGTCGTTGTGGTACATGTAGATCCTATGAAACATTATACTAAATGGCATATGTGAGCAGATCATCATCCATTTCAGAAACAACAAATGATTGATCCTTCTAAGACACGAACTCAAAGATAGAAACATCAGCTGTAAGAAGATATTTATTCTGCTCAAGAGAAAAACACCGATAACCTTTTTGAGTACGAGAATAACCAACAAATAAACATTTAAGTGCCTTGGCATCCAACTTAGACAGATCAGGGCGATGGTTACAAATAAGACAAACACAACCAAAGACTTTTGGTGGTAGGGCAATCAATGGTGCAAAAGGAAACAACAAAGAATAAGGAATTGTACCATTTAACACAGAAGAAGGCATGCGGTTACTAAACTAAGATAGCATCCAATTACGAAAGCCTCAGCCTAAAAAGATTTGCCGAATTTCATATCAAAGAGAAGAGACCGAGTAACCTCCATTAAGTATCGGTTCTTGTGTTAAACAAACCGAATGATTCTATCATTCTCTTATTTCAACATGGGATCAGAGCCAAAAACCCTAAATAGTTTTATATTCCACTGCCACCACCAGTTAGGTCCCCATCGCCACTCTTGATACTTCGGCCTCCCTTGGTCAAGCATATTAACTGAACCATGCCTCATGATCAACCACCTAACCCTATTGCCTCTACCCTGCGCTATCCCTAACGCCTCCCGCTGCCCATGCGGCCCTCCGCCTAGTGCAGCTGCCTTGCGCCCTACCCTGCATTGTTGCCTTGTGTTGCTTGCCGCCATGTGCCTCTGCCCTTGTGCCGCTGCCTAGAGTCTTTGCCCAGCGCAGCTACCGTTGTTGCAGCCTTGCACCGCTGCCTAAGAGCTTCTGCCCAGCACCGCTGCCTTGCATCTCCATCCAGCATTGCTCTTCTTCATCCCTCCTGCAACCTTGCTACTCTGCACAACCTCTTGCTTGTATCAACATCGCCTCTGGTGCTTCTGCTCTGTTGTTTGCCTACATTCCCTAGTATGCAGTAGTTCCTTGATCTGTCTCTGTTGATTCATCTCCATCTTCATTGACCTCTTCTTCGACCTTATGGCTGAAGTGGCAAGATCATTGTCGCGGTCGCCTCGGGGAATAGTGAGGTACCTCGTGTTGGGACTTCTGTCCATCACCCTTCTCTCCAACCAAGTCCAACGAAGTTGAATGGGAGCAATTACCTTCCCCTGGTAATGTTCCTGCAAACTGACCAATCGAGGTAAAAAAATTTCGGGATAATTGACTGTGTTACACCTTGGCCTAATGATGGTCCTACCGTCAACACCTGGTTGGCCCATGGATAGGTTATGTCTTTTCTCCTCAATTCAATAAAGCCTACTATCAACTTCAGTTTTGTTCTAATGAACTCTGCTCCGTAACTGTGGGAGGATGTGTTATAGACCTATGCCCAGAGCTGCAATTATGCATAAATTTATAAATTGCGTCACTAGGTCCGTGAAGTCTCAGAAGGATCTATCCTTGCCTACCTACTATACCGCCTTGACCTCCTTATGGCAGCAACTTGACTTGTATCACCATGTTCATATGGTTTGTTCACCAAATACAAAAGCCTTCCAAAAGGAACGGGAAATGGAGCGTGTTTATGACTTTCTCACTGGGCTCAATTCGGCATATGATCCAATCCATATTTTTTTTTTGTGAATAAATAATTCATTACTAAGCGAAAGAAAAAGAATTACAACCCCTTAAGAGCGGAGGGGGAAGAGAAACAGAACACCTTAGGGAGAGGAGCTACTCCTGATGCTGGAGCGGGGCAGCTCCTAGGAATTTGCAATATGACTATTTCTAGGGGAGGGGTTACATGAGGAGGATATCTATGAAACCTTGGTCTTGACATCAAAGAATATAGAACTCCAAATCTTATCAAGACAGCAAGAGTTGGAGATCTATTTCCTATGATTTCTTTCCATCCAGATCTGTTTAAGAGTTGCACAGAAGGCGGGCTTTTCCACACGGCACAAATAGATTTTCCATGGAAAATCATATCCATCCAAATCCATTCTCTGTGTAAAGGAAGAATACTTTTGTTGGCTGGCCAGCATTTATCCAAAATTCCTTTCCAGATGGAGGAGGAGAGGGTGCAAGCAAAGAAGAGGTGTTCTGTCGTCTCTAGCTCATTGCCGCAAAGGATACACAGGGGATCAGTTGGGATGCCTCTCTGAATGAGGAAAGCTTGAGTGGGCAAGGAGTTAGTGAAGACTCTCCAAGCCACAAAATTCTGGCGGGGGATGTGATGAGGGAACCATATAAGTCTGTGCCAAGGAGAGATCGAGCCCTGAATCCTGACAAACTCCTAAGCTACCTTAGCAGAGAAGAGCTTAGAGGGGAAAGGCATCCAGTGAATATTATCTTGCCTTTGCTGATGGGAAAGTGGAATGATCGGCAGAGAGTTCTATATGTCTGCAAGGTGAGGAGAACTTTTCCTACTTTGCTACAGGCTTATAATATTTTGCTACATGAGGATCGTCGTCGTTCTGTTATGATGCCCACAGTGCTCCCACTCTACTTTGGTCTCTACTCCTTCTAGTGTTGACTCTGTTAAGTCTACCACACCCACATGAGAACCAATTAAAAGTGATTATTGTGGTAAACCTCGTCACAATTTGGAAGACCTGTTGGAAGCTACATAGTCGCCCTAAGGGAGGAGGCCGTGGTGGGAAACAAGGATCTACCCAACCCCAAGTTTCTCTCTCAAAGTACTGATGGTTATATTCTTGGCCCAGCTCCTCCACCTAATAGCCCGCCTTCCACTGTGCCTTTCTCCTCGGATCAGCTCCAGGCCCTACAGCGCATAATGTCCTCTCTACGGACACCAACCCTTGCACCTACTTCCCATCTCGCTCAGTCAAAGTATTTTCAATGTTTCTCCATCCCCTGCACCTTCTGTTAATCACTCTTGGCTCCTTTGATTTGGTGCCTCTGAGCATATGACTAGCTCCTCAGACTGTTCCTACCTACCTAGCTCTGGTAAGGATAAAATCCGGGTTGCCGATGGCTCCTTGTCCGCTATTTTCGGTTAAGGTTCTGTCCAATGCTCCCCTACTATTTCTTTGTCTTCTGTTTTTCATGTTCCCAAACTTTGTGCTAACCTGCTTTCTATTTACAGTCGATCTGTCTCATTTTATTCCACCCATTGTCTTTCAGGATCTTGTGATAGACGCAATGATTGGCTATAGTAGGGTTTGAGATGGGCTGTATTTTCTAGAATTAGTCCGCTTACTATGCACATACCCCTTTCTGCTCACTCTTCCAGTGACTAGTGTCCTTCAAAAAGTGCACCAATAGCATCAGTGCTTCAATCACCCGTCGTTTATTATTTCCTCAATTAATAAAGCATTGTAGTGGTCCTTCCATCTGTGACACCATTGGCAAACTGGATTTTTGTGCTACCATCAACCACCTCTGGATGGATCGTAACATGCGTAGATGGACTTCCAAATCCCATTCCCGGATAAGATTTGGAAAGCTATCCACTTTGATGTCACGTCCAAAGCCTCGTCCCTCCAGTCCCGCCCTGTTCATAACACCTATAGAAATTCCCACATCATTACATCTTGGAACCTTCAGGTTGATTTTATCCAACCCACTTGACGACACTATGGATTCTGGATGTTGGTTCTTCTTCCCCCTCCCCCCCGGTTTGCTAGCTTTTTGGAGGCTTCGCCTTTGTTTTGTTTTAGTTAGTTAGCTTTTGTTTTGCTTCTGCTGGCCTTAGGCATGTTTTGTTGGTTGCGGCCTTCCCCCCCCCCTCTTTTCCCTTGTAAATTCTTTTTCTCTCTTGGTAATGAATTATTTATTCATCAAAAAAAAATTAATAATAAAGCATTGTAGTCCCAAGACTTTTCATTGTGAACTTTCTAAACATACTAGAACCTCTTATTCTATTTCATTTAATAAAAGCGAGTATCCTTTGTCCATTATTCATTTTGTTGTTTGGGGACCATCTAGATGCATTCTATTGGTTTATTTCATTTATTGAAAATTGCACTCGCTTAACCTGGGTCCTTTTTTGTCATAAATTTGAGGAATTTTAATGTTTCCAGCCATTCCTTACCATGTTTCGGACCCAATTTGATGCCAAGTTTCGGATCCTACGGAGTGACAATGGAATTGAATATATAGATGCTAGCTTCACTAGTACCTTGATAGTCAAGGAATAGTGTTTCAGACTTCTTATGTTCACACTCCTGAACAGAATGGTATTCTTGAGAGGAAGAACTATCATCTTCTTGATGTTGCCTCGCTCCCTCATGTCTACCATGAAGGTTTCTAAGTGTTAGGGGGATGTTGTGCTTACTGCTGCCTATCTCATTAACCGGGTTCCCTCCAATGGCCCATGTTAGTCGTCTCCCAGACCCCTCCCATGCCTCCCATCTTCCCCCTAGGATCTTTGGTTGTGTCTATGATGCTCACAACTCCACTCCTGGGTGTTTTAAGCTTGATCCCCATGCTTTCCGTTGCATTTTCCTAGGCTATGCCACCACCCAGATGGGCTACAAGTGCTTTCATCCCCCATCTAGGCAGCACTTTGTTACCATGGATTTCTTTGGTTGTGTCTGTGATGCTCACAGCTCCACTCCTGGGCGTTCTAAACTTGATCCCTGTGCTTTCCGTTGCATTTTTCTCGGCTATACTGCTACCCGAAAGTGCTACAAGTGCTTTCCCCCTAGAATCTTTGGTTGTGTCTGTGATGCTCACAGCTCCACTCCTGGGTGTTTTAAACTTGATCGCCATGCTTTCTATTGCATTTTCCTAGGCTATGCCACCACCCAGATGGGCAACAAGTGCTTTCATCCCCCATCTAGGCAGCACTTTGTTACCATGGATTTCTTTGGTTGTGTCTGTGATGCTCACAGCTCCACTCCTGGGCGTTCTAAACTTGATCCCCGTGCTTTCCGTTGCATTTTTCTCGGCTATACCGCTACCCAAAAGTTCTACAAGTGCTTTCCCCCTAGAATCTTTGGTTATGTTTGTGATGCTCACAACTCCACTCCTGGGTGTTTTAAACTTGATCCCCATGCTTTCCGTTGCATTTTCCTAGGCTATGCCACCACCCAAATGGGCCACAAGTGCTTTCATCCCCCATCTAGGCAGCACTTTGTTACCATGGATTTCTATGAATCTAAGTCCTATTTTCTAGGCGGCTATTTTTTACTAATATGTCTAAGCTTCCTTCAAGTCCATTTGTCGTTGACACAACTTGCCTTGAGGGGGAGCCACTTCTCAAGGAAAGCAGTAAAGGGGGCTTACTTACATATTCTTGAAGGGAGAAACAGCCTGCAAACGACCCACCACAGCAATCAGTGCTTCTGGATGCACTTCCTGTTTCTCAGTTCAGATAATATAGATCCTTCAATTGATGTTACTGATATGGATATTCCCATTGCCATTAGAAAAGGTTTTACAACATGTACTACATATCCTATTTCTAACTTGTAGTTTATGTATCTGAATATACGTCTTAAAGAGAAGCGAAGGACTTACATGCTTTTCCAAGGACTTTAATTTTCTCGTATCATATTAGAGATACACAAGATATGCAAGGAAATGGTCAAGATACATATGGAAATACACTTATGGAGCAAAAAACACTATAAATAAGCAATACATGACAACAACTACTCAGCATTTTCCCAACTAAATGGGGTCGGCTACATGGATCAGCCAAAGTATAAGATAAAAGGATAAATAAATAAAGCAATGCAACACTTCCGTGACATCCTACCTAAATGCAGTTGGCAATACGGATCTTTTCCCTTCAAATAGCTTTGTTTGCTATTATACCAGAATCCATACTTGGCCTCTGCATGTCTTTTCTTACCAACTCATGAATGGTCATTTTAGGCTTGCCCTGACTCTTCGGGCTCCTTCCAACTAAATCTGATCACTTCTAACCGGCTCATCCCAAGGCCTCCGTTGAACATGGCCATACCACCTTAAGCGGCATTCTCAAAGCTTGTCATGAATCCGGGTCACTACCAAATCAGCTCTTACCATGTCATTCCTCACTCTCTCCTAGTTTTACCGCAAATCCATCACAACATCCTAATCTTTGGTACGCTCAGCTTATCTATGTTACGCTTCTTTACTACCCAACGCACCACCCCATACAACATAGCCGGTCTTACGAGAAATACGTCGATCACACAACATTCCAGATGCACCTCTCCACTTCATCCATTCTAGTTTAATTCTATGAAAAACATCATCATCTATCTCACATTCCTTGTTTATGGTTGACCCTAAATATCTGTAATAGTAACTTTGCGGAATCTCTCTCTCCTCAAGTTTCACCACTTCGGTATCAGTCCTTAAGCGACTAAAGTTACAAACTATATACTTTGTCTTCATTCTACTAATCTTAAGACCACTTGATTCCAAGGTAGATCTCCATAACTCTAACTTATCACTAATACTTGCCACTGTCTCATCCACTAAAATGATATTATCGACAAAAAGCATACACCACAGAACCTCCCCTTGGCTGCTCTTAGTTAAATCATCTATGATAAGTGTAAATAGATAAGGACTTAAAAACGAATCCTTGATGTAACCCAAAGATAATTGGGAACTCACAACTCTGAGTTTTCGCAGTTCTCACACTAGTTAACACACCCTTATACGTGTTATAAATTATGTCCACATACTTATTAGACACCCCTTTCCTCTTCAATGCATACCAGATTAGCTCTTTGGGGACTTTGTCGTAAGCCTTTTCTAGGTCAATAAAGACCATATGAAGATCCTTTTTGTGGGTTCTATATTTTCCCACGAGCTTCCATAATAGGTAAATCGCTTTTTTTGTGTATCTCCCAGGCATGAATTCAAATTGGTTCCCTGAGATACAAGATTCTATTAAAATGCAGACTACTTCAATAACCTTCACCCATAATTTCATAGTATGACTCATAAATTTTATGCCTCCAAAGTTATTGTAGCTCTTTATATCGCATTAATTTTTATACAGTGGGACTCTAATACTTCTCCATTCATCAGGCATCTTACTCATGCTCATTATCTTGTTAAACAACTTGGTTAGCCAGGCAACTCCACATAAACCCAAAATCTTCCACACTTCAATTGGTACCTCATCAGGGCTTGGAGACTTACCTACTTCCATCTTTCTCAGGGCTTTTTTAACCTTAGTCACACCTAGCTTTCGAACATATCAATGATGCTTGCTGTTATGATGTATATTCACATTATTCCTCCATGAGCTGTCTCTATTTCGTAGGATGCAAAATACTCAACCCTTCTCATTTTAATTTTTTCATCCTGTACAAGCACACTAACATCATCACTCTTAATACATCGAACATTATCAAAAAATCTACTCTTCCTGTCCCGTATTTATCTTATAAAAAAGATTTTTACCCTTCCTTTGTATTCAGATTGTTGTAAAAGTCATCATATTTCTTCGTCAGTGCTTTACCTACAATCTTCCTTGCTCATTTCTGGCAGCCTTACACCTCTCTTGATCTTCAACCTCCCTAGTCCTTTTCCAAATCTTAATATGTCTTTCTTAGTTTAATGGTTGCCTGGACTTCCTCATCGCACCACCAAGTCTCTCGATTACCCTTAGACATCCCTAAAACCTCTTTAGCAAATTTCTTTCTACATCACGTTGGCATTTCCTTCAAAATCCCAATTTCCTTGCTTCACCACTATATCGGTAAAAGACCCTCAATGAATCTCCTTTCAATCTCCACCACCTTACCTTTGAAAGATAGGTTCATTAGCTTACACATTGGCATAGTGAGGCATATATCCAAGATAAGCAGACTATGCTGAGACATTAAGCTCTCCCTAGGTATAACATTACAATCCTTTCACAACAATCTATGGGACCTTCTAGTGAGGAAGAAGTCGATTTGGCTGGTAGGTTACCCACTTTTGTAGGTAATCAAATGGTCCTATCTCTTAGCGAAGAAAGTGTTCCCAATGGCTAGGTCATAGGCTGTCGCAAGTCTAAAACTGAGGATACACTTCACTTTTAAAAAAATCTGTATCGTATCGGTATCAACTTATGCCAATACGTATCATCCAATACAATACATCCCATAGTTTAAACCATGTATCAGAAAGGACTTACTTAAATGGAAGGAAAGAAAATATAGAAATAGAAAAAGCACAACTCTAATTTCATATAGAGAAACTATAATATCCCAAATTTCTAACATTGGAATTTGGTATATTTTAAGACGCTGAGGATTTCAAGAACTGCTCGTTCACTATGGCCATACAGGAATTGAAGGGCCATAAGTGCCGAAGGTAATTTTGTAGTATTGTGATTATTTTATTATTATTTTTAACAGCGAAGCATGTGCTTACTATTATAATATTATGGATGACTTATGGTGTGGTGAATATGTCCATATATACTCCTCCTCAAGTGTCTCATAGACGAAATCATTCTTCACATCTAGCTGTTGAAGATCCCAATCTAAGTTGGTGGCATAACACAAGATCATACGAGAAGTGTTCATCTTGGCGTCAGGAGAAAAGGTCTCCTGGTAGTCAATTCCATACTTCTGAATGAAGCCCTTGGCAACTAATCTGGCCTTGTACTGATTTACAGTGCCATTAGCTTTCTGTTTCACTATGAAGACCCATTTACAACCCACTATCTTCTTTCATGAGGGAAGGCACACTAGATCCCATGTGTCATTCTTCTTTAGAGCCTCCATCTCCTTAACCATAGTCACTTGCCATTTTGAGTCTGCACTCGCTTCCTACGAGGTATGGGGAATAAACACAAAGAATAGAGAAGACATAAAACTATAGTAGGATGGCAAAAGTGAGTCATAGGAAACATTTTTAGCAATGGATTGTAAAATGCAAGACATAGTGCCTTTAACAATAATAGGTAACTCAAAAGAAGGATTAACAGAAAGGAAAGAAAATTACCTGGGTCAGAGGGGACGAGATCAGGCTCGAGAGGAGACAATTAGCATGGTAGGGTAGGTATTGGATTTGTGGCCTGAGTCTGCTCTCTGCAACTACAAACACTCATCTTTGGTTGCAATGCCGAAGTAGGAGTGTCAATCTCCCCCTGAAACGGAACACCAGCAAGAATAGCGAGTTCAAAAGGCTACACATCTTCCAAAATGAAAGGAGACTCCCTTTGAAGAGGTGCCGCAAGATAATAAGATGTAGATTTATGAAAGATGAGATCCATAGTCACAAACCCACTCCGAGTGGGAGGATGAAAACATCAATAGCCTTTCTGAGTAGGAGCATTGATGTAGATAAGGCTGCACTTACCTAATTGGACCAGCATGACCGACTTTGAAAGCCAAGAGCCAAGAAGAACCGGTCCAACTTGGGGTTTTAGTCCAATAAGGGTTGGAAGTAGTTTAGTTTAATACTATGTCTTTTATTTTCTCATGTTTGTTTTTGGATAGGATAAGTAGGAGATAGAGAAGTAGGAGTATGTTTCAGTTTCTATATAGGAGTCTTACCATTTTCTCTTTAAATACTTGCATATACTCAATGTTGGGACAGAGTGAATTTATTGAATGAAAATTAGTTTGATTTGTGCTTATGAGAATGTATGCTTCCCCTTTCCCCCTGCTACTCTGATTTTCCCCTTCTTCCCTAAGGCCCTCCATCAACTTGGTATCAAAGCCGAAGGATCCCCATCCCCACCCCCCAATCTCTCTTTTTCCCTTCCCATTCTCTGTTCTACCAAAAAAAAATATTTCTTTGTTGCCTAAACAGAGAAGCCAAACCAGTACCTCAGGTCCTCAACCCTTCTTCCAAATCCCAGTTCCAAACCCCCCCCAGTGCCTCCTCTTTCCCTTCACCACTTCAATCGATCCCTCCCCTTCCCTGTTTTAGGGTTCTGCCGAGTGAAAAAA
>NC_056562.1:9740406-9821053 GCF_013358625.1 Macadamia integrifolia | reverse complement strand
AAAAAAAAAAAAAAAGTTAAGAGGGAAGATTGTGCCGGAGAGGGGAAAAAAAAAAGAAGAGAAGATAGCGACAGAATTTCAGAGAAAAAAGAAGAAGAAGAAGAGAAGATGAGAAGAGAAGAGATAGCGAGAAGAGGAGAGACTCATACCTGGAGTTCCCGCTGCCAGAAGACTTCCATTCTCTCCTGGTTTCCCATCGGACTTCCTAGAGTATCTCTACTCTCGATCACTAGTTCCCTGGGTTGGCAGGATAGAGTCCTTGCAGGGTTCTTTTTCCGCCTCCAAGAAAGAAGAAATCCTTATGTCGGTAACCCTCCCAAACACGACTCTTCATTTGAGTAGATTTTCTTTCTTTAATTTATTTTCGTTTCCTAATATTCTCCTTTCCTTTTGGTCCATATTTCTTGTCTAGTACACAGCTTGCCCTTGACACATATGTGGTGTTACCTTATCCTTCTAATTACAACATTGCCACTCACTTAGTCCACTTAACTTACAAATTCTGCAATCCTTTAGAAAAAAAAAAAAAGAGAGAATAGAGTTATTTACCATTCTGCCATTGCCCTTTAAATCTCCTTTATTTATTATTTTGCCATCATATTTGAGTATTTATCTCCACCATGGTAGGCAATAGTGAAGTTATTCAACAACTGAATTCCTATAAGGGAGAAACTAATGCAAAAATTGATGCTCTCACTACCATTGTCTCTTCCCTCAAGACAATGATGGAATCTATACAAGTTGCTATTAATCAACTGGTGGCAGCAGATATAGGAAAGAGTCCCATTCAATCTGGGGATTCTTCCAACACCACTCCACAGGATCCGTCACTACCATTACCACCACCGCCACCGCCACCGCCACCACTACCTCCACCACCATATGGAACTAATAGATATGATGACGGAGCGAAAAGAGCAACAAAATTGGATGTCCTTGATTTTTATGGAGATAACAATCCAGAACTGTACCTTGACTGGATTCACAACTTAGAGACATTTTTCAGATGTTACGTGTTGACTGAGGCCCGAAAGATCCTATTTGCATAGACTAAACTGCAAGGCACGGCCTGAGTCTGCTGAGTCAAGCAGCAACAACAGAATCGAACCTGAGGCATTGATTTAGTCACTACTTCGGATGAAATGCAGAAAGTCATGAACCGGAGATTCTTGCCTTCAGATTACAAGCAACGCATGCATCTCAGGTTTGCACAGTTAAAACAGGAGAATTTGACCGTTGAAGAATATGTTGTTAGATTTTATTATTTGGCCATCGTTCTAATTTTGAGTGGAATGAAGTATTAGTGACACAATTCTGCAATGGTTTGCATCCTCAACTTAATGCTGCCCTTGCATCTAGCCAATTGCCTACAACGGAAGATGTCATACAAATAGCATATCAGATTGAGGAAAGTCAAACGCCCATACAATCGGAGGCCATTTACAGATACTTTTCTAAGGGGTCTTAGTTCTATTCAGCCAGAATCATCTCCACAGGAAAAATCAATCAGCAGACCATAGGCTAGTGCTTCATCTATGGCATCCTCAAGACCTAGCCGGCCATATTCTCCACCTCGACGTGATTCAGACATGTCATCTTCACAACCTATTCGTCCATGCTTCCCACCTCAACGTGGTTATGACAGGAAATCAGTATTTCCAAAGGAAGCTATTCAGTGTTTGACATGCAAGGGGTACAGGCATCGAGCTAATCAATGTCCTAACCGGTTGTTAGCATACATCGACAAGGATAATTTTATACCCTATGTACCAGAAGAGCAACCAAAAACAGGAACAATAAATCTAGAGGCTGAATGTGATCATGAGCCTGATGAGATTAATGATAGCGACAGTGATGGTGAGCCTCAACCGTTCTATGTGATCCGTCCTCTTTTGACTACGCAAAAGATTCCCGAGGAGGACGATTAGCGCCGTAATAGTATTTTTCAGACCAGGGTGCGATGCAATGATAGCAGTGTAATATGGTGATTAACCCTGGAAGTTGCACCAATGTTGTTGCTGAAGATGTTCGCAAGTTGGGTCTGAAAACTGAGCCTCACCCGAACCCTTACAAGGTTGGGTGGGTGAACAATAATAATCTGAAATTTTGTGAAAGTTGTTTGCTCACATATTCCATTGGTGGATTGATTGATCAAGTTCAATGTGATGTTCTCCTTCTGAAAGTCTGTCACATTCTTCGGGGGCACCCATGGTTGTTCGACAAGAAAGCCAAGCACTGTCGATATTAGAATATATACTCTTTTCAGTATAGTGGCCTTGAAGTTTCTTCCGGCAAAGGATCTTCCCCCTCTCAAACTCAAGAGGACAGCTGGTACTTTTCTTCTCAAGCGCATCGATTTTGACGGCATTCTTGGACCTCATCCAAACTCGACGGAGTCGAGTTCTTTTCAAAAGAGGAGAGTTTATGCAGATAAGGCTGCACTTACCTGGTTGGACCAGTATGACAGGCTTTGAAAGCCAAGAGCCAAGAAGAACGGGTCCAGCCTAGGTTTTTGGTCCAACAAGGGTTGCAAGTAGTTTAGTTTAATACTATGTCTTTTATTTTCTCATATTTGTTTTTGGATAGGATACGTAGGAGATAGAGAGGTACGAGTTTGTTTCAGTTTTAGAGTCTAAGTAGGAGTCTTATTATTTTCTCTTTAAATACTTGCATATACTGAATGTTAGGGACAAAAGTGAATTTATTTGAATGAGAATTAGTTTGGTTTATGCTTGTGAGAATGTGTGCTTCCCCTTTCCCCCTACTATTCTGATTTTCCCCTTCTTCCCTAAGGCCCTCCATCAACTGAGACGAAAAATACACTGGATACCATGAGGATCAAACTTCCTATAAAGATGATGATCCCGAACATAACAGACACTACCGAATACCTTGGGGGGAACGGGAAAGGCAGCGGAACACTGGAGAAGATCTAGAGGAGAGTGGAAGGGGAGAACCCGAGAAGGAATTTGGTTGATCAGAAAGGTGATAGTGATAACCACATCACTCCAATATTGAGGAGGAACATGTATTTCAAACATAAGAGAGCAGGCTACCTCACAGAGGTGGCAATTCTTCCACTCAACAACACCATTCTGAGCCGGAGTGTCAACACAACTAGTTTGATGAATCATGGGCGGAAAGGTAGCCTGAAAGGACCCTTCGAAGTATTCACGACTATTGTCACTGCAAATGATCTTAATGGTAGCACCAAACTGAGTCCGAAACATTCGATGAAACTGCCGAAAACAATGGAAGGTCTCGCCTTTAGTACGCATCATGTACACCCAAGTAGTCGTAGAATGATAATCAATAAAAGAGACAAACCACCGATAACCATTAACAGATACATAAACGGATGGACCTTAAATATCAGAATGTATCAATAAAAAAGGAGTGGCACTTTTATTTCTAAAAACAAAATACGTGATTTGAGTTTGTTTGGCCAATACAATGACTCACAAAAAACTGACTCGAAGTACAATGCTTAAGAGAAGGAAAAAGCCTCGCTAATGTCCCAAATGGAGGGTGTCCTAACCGATTATGCCATTGTAGTAACTCAGAGATAGGATGATTCACAATGAGAAGGGAAAAATGTGACTTTGTAATTAAGACTGCAAGGCTAGTAATGGGCAAAAGGTTAGTAGGAAGAGCGAACATGCAATACAGTAGAAAGGGATAAAGAAGGGGTCCAACTAAAAATCCCTTTCCCAAAATAGTGGAATAAATTCTGTTAGCCAACTTGACCTTACCATTTCCAGGATAGGTAGTGTATTAAAAGAAAAGAAACAAGCATCCTGTCATATGATCGGAAGCCTCTGAGTCTATACTCCAAGAGTACAAGAAACAACCATAGTGTGCCCACAGAAGGAAATACCTGACTCAGACAGGGTAGAGTAAGCAGAGCTCATAGTGGAAAGTGCAGGAGAGTCCAGACGTGTTAGAAGGCGCCGGAGGGCAATAAGCTCATCAGAAGATAGCTATGTAACACCTTAATCTGATATTTATACCCCTACTTGTGGACAGGCAAGAAGAAAAGAGCAAAGGAAGCCAATGCTACCATGGTTAGCAACTGTGGAGTGCCAAGAAAGCAGAAGTGACCCCACCTGCTCCTGTTCAGCCGGCCAATATCATTGGGGAACTCATCAGGAGGTGTGGACAAAGAGGTAAAGTTAATTATAAGACTAAGTACAAAAAAAAAAAAGGGGAAGGTGCAACACAAGCACTTCCCAGGGGGTCACCCATCCTAGCACTACTCTCACCCAAGCACGTTTAACTACAGAGTTTTTCTGGATTTTGTGCAGCTATGCTGGTATGATCGCACCCAAACCAGTAAACCCAAACCGACTAGCCCATTGGACTGACATAACACAATTTTCAGATTTCTGCACTATAGGGCCCACATCCCTACCATGAAAATCCCCATTTTGCCCCTACGTAAATAAGTTTAAATAAGGTATGAAATGTATATTTTAAAGTTAGCAATTAAGTGAGGGAAATAATTTATAAATTTAATTATATAATAGTTAGTTAAGCATTAATATATATATATAGAAATAACATAGTGGGGCTGCCCTATATAAGGATTAATAAGGGTCCAGCCAAACAGACCCTTAGGACTGTTTGGGCTGGGCTATAAATAGCCTAATAAGGGTCAGGGTGAGATATTTCTCACTTAAATCAATTCGTAATGTGAAGTACAGCAAGAAGAAGAGAGGAGAAAAGAGAAGAAGAAGAAGGACAGAAAAGGAAAGGAAGGAGGAAGAAGAAGTAAGAGAAGTACTACTTCACCTGAGAATTCTGCTAGACAATTCTGCCCTCAGGTATGTACCACTGCCCCAGCATAGTAGACAATTGAGAAATCAATAATTAGAAGGGTAGGGTTTAGGGTTTTTCCAAATTGGGAGCTCTTGTGAGCAGAATTCATTCCCAGTAGTAAAAACCCTAAATCTTAGAAGAAATAAGGGCTGGGAATTAGAGGGAATCTGTTCTTATCAACCCTAGAACAAAGGGGTAATCATCATTTCGGTAAAATTCCATATAATTGAAGCTGGAATAGGACTGATTATGTAAAATTCTTCCCAAAAGCTTTAGGGCAGAATTTTATTCTATATTGGAATTGAGGTTTTTATGAGAATATAATTAAACTCAATCCTAAAATTCTATTTCAAGTCTAATTAGGGCTGGAATATAGATTTTGTGACTGTAATCAAGTTCATAAGAACTGAATTACTATCCTGTATAAGAAACCCTAATTTCGATAAGGGTTTAGAGGTTCTAATTGAATGAAACCTGTCCCTGTGAACCCTGGAACATAGGGTTTTCACTAACCAAGTAAAATTCTATGCAATCAGAATTGGAATAGGACTAATCAAGTAGGAAATTCTGCTAAAACCTATGAGCAGAATTTTATTCAATTTTAGAATTTGGGATTTATGAGAATTGATTTGAATTCTTCCCTGAAGCCGGTTACCAAGCTTGATTAGGGTTGGAATACCAATCCTATGACTGTAACTGATTATAATCAACTCTAATTTAGAGCTGAGATTGGGAGAAATGACCCAATTCTGTGCAATTACCTTACTTCCCAATTTAATTCTGAAATTTCTGTAAAATAGGGTGTATCAGCCCTAAGTATACTCAATTGAAACCAGGAGATGGGTCAACTGGAAGCCCAAAACATGCACTCATACCTAGTATACAAAATTAAAACCCTGGACTGAAGAATTAACCCCAATTTGGGTTTCCAGTAAGCAGAAGAGCCTGGCAGAATCTGATTCTGCAGAATAAAGAGAACCGGTGGGTCCCGACCGGCCAACCAGTTTTGACCCAAGTAACCCACCGGTCAGGCTTCCCGAAGCCAGATGGGTTGTGTAACAGGTTACTAGACCTTTGGACATAAGTTTGGATTTGAATATATAAATTAATGAGAAACATAATTCATGACTATAGGGTCCAATGTTTGGAATTTCATATGACCCCGAGGACTGTAAGTATGGATGAAACCACTTCATCCAATGAAGATCTATTAGTGATTCTCTATATCTAATTCTACTATAGAAAAGATTTAAGAAGTCAAGGAATCAATACGTATATGGGAAGGAACAAACAAAGGCCTCTATAGGTTGGGTATGGGAATGCTATACTTAAAGCAAGTGGGTAAAATGTAGGATTTTGTGATGTACCTAATGATTTAAATATCTGTTGAATAGAGAACATAAGTGATAGTGTGGTAATTTTCTTGAATCTAAGAAGTGAACTTGCCAAAATTGAATACCAAGGTGAGTGGGTGCCTTTCTCAAACCCTAATTTTTTGGTGTGTTTGTTTAATATTGTTTATGCATTAAATTGCTTGTGTATGTGCATTTACATTTAACTGCAATTATTCTTTGATAGTACTATTGTGATGGAATGGGATGGAATGGAAATGAGAAAGGTAAGATAGGTGAGATGAGTCACGTGCAGGTGCCCATGTTTGTATGTGTGATTACAATGATTGGTTGTGCATCATTTAGAATACTGGGTTAGGTATCATAACCCCAAGTGCTACACCCTTTGTCCTTAGGGGGTTAGGTACGGACTAATCCCGAATTATGTGGTTGCCTGATCAGCAGTGCACTTGTGATGAGATGTGTGGTATTCAGTTATGGATGTGAGACAGGAGACGACGTACTGAATGCCCGTGAATATATTTATGATATAGGATTACCTTTTAGGGGTTAGCCGGTGTGGCCCGGGACCCGTACCGGCACTGGCTGGCTCCTGCCTGTGGTGTAGCTTGTATACCTGAGGCCCAACGTATAGGGTAGGGTATGCCACTAACATTGGTAGCACTTATACCCATAGGTAATGAGACCTAATAATGGATTAGGAATTTTGTATAGTTAATTAAATGGACTCATAAGCATCATTCTCTATGTGGAGCATGCATTGCATATGGATGTGTGTGCTTGTTCTCCCCCACCCCTCACTGAGCATTACCAGTGCTCACCCCTTCTATTTACTCCTTCTAGATGTCCAGATTAAGACTAGTATTTTGCCGACTTCCTGCTCTGATTATGAAACAGTGGCCATGGATAACTTGGCCAATCTTCAAGAAGATGGAATCGACCATGGACCCGACTGCGAATGCGACGACTATGCCTACGGAGGCCAGTTCTTCTGAGGAATAGGATGGACTATTCCTATGTCTTTTTGTGTATATATTTTTTTGTTAATGCGTACTCTGATGCATATAGTCTACTACTGAGATACTATAAACTGTGAATATTCTCGTTTTGTAAGGTATGTAACTCTCATCTGGATAATTGTAAATATATCTTACCACTTAGTTGGCACTGGAGTTTATGTAAGATATCTTTTTGTTGGACTATGCATGTGTATATAAACTCTGATCTTTCGTAGTGTAATTGTGGTGTTATGATCTGCCCTAGTCTAGACCCTTGAGAAACAGGCTGACTGGATACGGTGAGGTGCCCAGTGCCCTATTGGAGGCAGGGTGTGACAAGCTAGGCAGCTGGGCTGCTCAATGCAAAATAAGAATCTAGAGCCTTAGTATAATTGGCCTGACTAGGAGTACCAGCACGGTTCTTCCCTCGCCCTTTGCAGATGCATCAACAGGACGGGCATAAAGCTTCCAACAATGCTCCTTGGTGTGACGCTCCTTCCACAATAATCACACTTCACTGGAACTCAGGGAGGGAGCCCACTAAACTGTAGGACTAAACTGAAGGGTTGAGTGGCAGAAGCAAGTGCAGATCTCTCAGTAGGATTAGTAGTACTTTATGAGAGCATAGTAGAATGACACATGTCCTCAAGTTAGATCACAACATAGGCTTAATCCAAGTTGTAAAGGGAACACGACTCATAACCTAGGACCGCAGCTAATCAAACTCCACCTTCAATCCTACTAGGAAGTCACCTAAACCGAAACCAGAATTTCCTTATTGTTTTGGTTTTGGTTTCAGCATTACCACACCGAAACCAAGCCAGACCGACCCATTGACAGTTTGACACCCCTAGTTGGAATTAATCAAGGACTATGATTGTGATATCAACTATCATCCAAGTAAAGCCAATGTGGTGGCCGATGCATTGAGTAGGAAGTCTTATACAGCAATGCAATTAACTTGTCAGTATCACATACTTGAAGATCTAAAAAAGATGACTATAGAAGTGGTAATTGGTGATATGACAACAACGCTAGCTAGACTCATTGTATAACAATCTTTGATAGAAGAGATCAAGGTGAAGAAACATAAAGATCAGATTTTGATAAAGATTAAAGAGAAAGTTCAAGAAGGCAAAATGGACTTCTATATTAGTGTTGATGGTACAGTGAGGTTTGGGGCGAGGATCTGCATTCCAAACTTAGCAGGGGCAGAAGGAGTGAGATATCACATGTTGATAGAAGTGAAGTGAATGTGAAGATGAAGTTGTACTATGCCTGAGTGTAAGGCCTGTGATGTTGATTAAAATTAATAGTGTAATGAGTCAACTTGTTTGTATTAATACTACTATGTACCATGCTTGGAGTTAAATTGAAAGTCTAATGTTCTAACTATTCACTAGGTTGTGTTAGCTCATCCCTCGTGGAACTTTTCATTTTGCAGAGCCTTCACCATTGGACAGTGAAGAGGCTGATGGGTGAAGAAGGAATGAGATCTAAAGACTGTTTACTTTTATTCTTTTTGGATTATGTTATGTTGTGTATATTTGTTTCCTCTTATGTGGAGAGAGAAATGGGAGTCTGTACTAAACAATGTTTGTATTAAGCAATGCCATTAGAGAGGAACTAAAACTTTTTGACATGTAAGTATGAATATTGGGACCATGGTGACTATGTTATGAATGTTTGCATCTTTATGAGAATCGCTCTGCTATTGTGGTGTTTAGGTTTATCAAATATCTAGACCTTACAATCTCCGCCCATGACGGCTGCTTCATTCCCTTATCCCAGAATGTGAGGCACTACAGAAACGCGATTCATAACACAAATAGGCAGTGAAATAATTTTTCTTCAAACCTTTTCATTTAGGGAAATTTACGCCACCCCCTGGAGAATGCCACAATGATAACACCCCCTCTGTTTCACCAAATTATTCTCAGACCCCCTACCGTCAGTCACTGTTAAGGAATATACCTTATATGCTGATGTCAGCTACTATATTTTATTTTAAATACCAAAATACCCTTATTAAATATGAAGTACCTAAAATACCCTTATAATAAGTTATTATTTTTTTCTCCCAAATGGATAGATTTGGACCACCGGCAATCGTTCAGAGTATCGGAGATTACGGTGGCAGCAACATCGATTACCGATGGGGCAGCGGCGACCAGGTGAAACTCCTTTGACCATGAGTTTTAATGACGAGGGTATAACCAGGCGAAACCCCTCTTCTTCGCTCTCCTCTCCTCTCTTCTCTGCTTAAAAACTACTATCCCCATTATACGGATCGCTAGATATTCTCGGAATCTTCTCTTTCTTCTCTAAAATATTCTCTCTCACTCTCATTCTTCCTTCCTTCCTTTTCAGTTCATTTCTGTTTGTAATTTCCCATACCCAAGAGAGAGTCGAAACTATGTGTGTGCAGAACACAAACGAATTATCGGGGGAAAGTAAGGAAAAGCAAGAAAAGAAATCATGGCAGGGGTTCTTAAATTCCCATGTCAAGAATTGGGAACAAGATTCATCTTCAATGAGGAGCACCACCAATCAGAGGTTTCTTCAGGAAACGATTCTGCCATATTCAATTCATCTCCTGTGAGTTTTTCAATTCTTTTCTGCACCTTTTTTGTTTTTAATTCTCATTTCGTTTCTCATAGCAAATGAAAGAAAATGTTGATGAACGAACCATTTTTGCAGATTTAGTGAATGTTCGTAATGGGTTTTGGCTCTGAGCTTCCTTATGTTCTATTTTGCCCTATTTCTTGGCTCCTCTTTGTCTCTCTATGTTGGGTTTATCTTTATTTGGGATTCTTATTAAGGGTTTTTTTCCTACCTTGTTGTCTCCGTATAGAATCATCAGTTTCACGATTTTGGTTCGCATTAGCACTGAAATTGAGTTCTCCACGTCTTTCTACTCAGTTCAGTTTCAGTTTCCATTCAATTATTTTGATCGCAGCTTCGATCGGCTTTGGGTTAAAACATGAGTTTTAATGACAAGGGTATAACTGTTATTTTGATTCTTCACTTACCAGTGACTAACGGTAGGGGGTCTGAGAATAATTTGGTGAAACAGAGGGGGTGGTCTTATCATTGTGGCATTCTCCAAGGGGTGGCGCGGTAAATTTCCCTTTCATTTAATGGTGAACCCATCCACCCATATAAAAGGGGAGGAGAAGAGAACCTAATCATCCATTACTAACTCTCAACTCCACTACGCAACTAAATTAGTTCCGCTACACATATATCATTTTGTCAGTTAACTCCATTTAAACCCATGTTTGTTGTTAACCCTAAGCCATGTTAATGCAGGAGTAGATTACAAGTAACTAACTCCGCAGTTTATAACCCCAAAAAATACAAATAGGAGCAAGAATCAAAGAAATAATACCATCAAATAAACCCGTAAGGATACAATACCCATAGAGGAGCAAAACTAGCCCAAAACCTAACCCGATAGGAGGGAGAAAGACCTGTTATAGAGCTAGAGAGAGAGAGAGAGGTGCGGCCAGGGCTGTAGGAGTCCGATTGAGTTGCACTCTTGGGCATAGATAGTCCCTAGGGAGGGTACAAAAACCCCCAAAGTTGAGAGGATTCTGACAGCTAGTTGTGAAGTTACAAGCTTTCTTGATTTTCTGACCTAGGAGAGAAAACTGAGTAGAACCTTCAAGAACAGCAGTTGAATGCTTCCAACAATGACTAGGTAAGGATCGTGGGACCCTTATGAGGCCTGGAATACCCTGATTGAAGACTTGGCTAAACAGAGTACAGAAGAGAGAAAGAGAGGAGATCGATCTCTCTCCTATTCCCACTAGGATTGTTGATCGGTTCTGATTTCTGGAGACTTTTATTAGAATCTGAATTATATCTCTTGAATGTTATAGCAAATAAAATAGATGGGGGGTTGAGAAGGGTGAAAGACAATAAAGGAAATGGCTATCTCAGCCAGGGCTTCTCACCCACAACTATCTCAGCTGCTCTAAGCATTTAGTTGCAAACTTTTTTTGATAAATGCAAACTTTCTTTCATTCAAATCTCTCAAATAATGGTACATATGCCTCTCTATTTATAGAGAGGGAAGTTTACAATCATACTAATACTACGAGCTAGTTTCCCAATAGGACTAGACACTCCTACTACAACTAATAATTCAAAATAGGATTAGGACTTGACTTTATGACTCCAACATGGAGTATGACTAACTAACTAATAGTCCATATAGGACTTTACAACCAACTAATGGCCTAATGGGTCTTTATTGAATTAAATAGCAACTAATTAAACTAATGAACAAAATCCCATTTTCTTACCTTTTACCCATATTTTATGCCTATTAAAGTGGCCAATTTCAAATAAAACCCATGGGATCAAAGGCCCAACACATACATAACACAACCCAAGGCTTATTTGCAATAAAATAAGCCCAAGTGACTTATCTACATCACATGTCTTTCTCACAAATTCTTACCATCACTAAGTCTCCAAGCAAAAAAGAAATCTTCATTAAAATTTTTATCTACCAGTATAGACTTAACTACATTTTATGTCCAGTAAGGGAAAGGATAAATCAGTTAAAATATCTAATCAGCTTGTGAAATTTTTGTAAGACCACTGACTACTAAAAATTACAGTAATTAAAAGCCACTTGAAGAACAAAAGGGAAGTTTCAAAGTAGCATCATGAATGCTATTATATAAATTCAGCAACACAACCAACTGCAAATCAAGCATACTAGTTATGGTGCCAACGAATGCAACAGCAGTGGCAAGTGGCCTCAATGCCTAGGCAATGCCTTAGAGAGATCAAGGCACCCAAGGCAAATTCCATACATCCTAGGCCAGATTTAATGTATATATTGTTGGGGAAATACCCACACTCCTAAGTTGGTTTTGATGATAAAAATATATATAAAGTTATTCAACCATTGCCTTCAAGCATTATGCCTTCTAGAGATTTCAACCAAAGAATTAAAGTGATGTATGGAAAAACTCTTGAAGACATCAAATTGTGGAGAAATTGAAATTCAAGAAAGGTTGAATGAGGACAAAGATTGATGAAATGGAGGTTCAAGGAAGACTGAAGAATTGTATTTAGACACGATTGTACACATGCGTATCATAAACCTAACTTAGATGGACCTTAGGAGTCGGGAGATGGACCTTAGGAGATGCCCAACGACCTCTCAAATAGACCATGTTGGAATTTTTTCTGTAAAAAATCCCGAAAAACACAAAGCTTAATAATAAATAATTTCAACCATCTGGTTGTTTATCCAGTTAGCCAGATCCAAATTTTTTACCAACCCAATCGGTGAAGTGAAGTAGCCGACCAGTTCTTGACAGAACTAACCTCCCGAGAGGAAATCCATTTTCATTTACAGAAGCCTCCATCAGCCGGTTGGCCAAGCGGTCGACAGGATGCAAACAGCTGAAGTGGGGGTCAACCGGTATGCCTCCAGATGACCAAGCCAATTTTCCAAAGGCTATTTTTCTCTAATGGTCACTTCAAGTGGGAGTGTAATGCCCCAAAATTTGGAACCTTAGAATATATATTTCTTTTATATTGTTTTTCTAAGTTTATTTAAATATTTGAATTTAAGCTTTAAATAATAACTTAATGTGTTAAACTAGTGGATGTGACTTGAAGGGGTGAGAGGTTAGAGGTTCAAATCTTATAAAGAGGGGTGAAGTAGATTTAATATCTAATTGGGTTTATTTTAGTAGAAATAAGGTTTGGGATGGGTTATATACAAGGATTAAAGTATCGGTATCGGTCGCCATATCGGTCAACCAAAATCAAGATACGTATTGGAGGTTATCATATCGTATCTAAGATACGCTAAATATACGCACATAAATGGAGAGGAAACACTTTTTATATACTTTTGCATGAAAAAATAGTTAAAAAAAGCTATAGATAACATGTATCATGCATAAACACTAAATTGAGAGTATCGCACTATGAGTCCAAGGTTTGTAGTCATCCCATAAATGTAAAATCCTTGTTCCCAACCTTGAGTTCCACTTTATTTAGAGAGAAAAATGGCTGGCAGCAACTTTGGAACAAAAACCCCACAAAAAATCGTGTTTTTTTTTTTAAAATGACCCATCTTGGCCATTGTATGACTGTAGCGCACCGTATCGGTCAATACATACCAATACGCACCGATACATACTGAAACATACGTTTCAGCTCGATTTTTTATTTCCCATAGAGTATCGGTACATATCAATGCGTATCATATCGTATCGGTGTGTCTCGGTGGTGTATCGGTGCGTACCGATATGTATCATAGGATACACCGTAGGATAAAGTAGAGGACAACAATATGGAAATAAAACAAAAGGACTTTTACACAAAAGACAAAACCCTAAAGACTTCTTGAATTCTCACTTTAGAGGAAGGGAGTAACGTGAGGTGAGTGAGGGATATTCTTGGAAAGATGGGTAAACTGAAGCTTTGGTAATAACCAGGTAAAGGGAAGGGCAATAGAGGAAAAAGGGGTTAAATTATTAAATAGGTTAAACAACACACGATTCTGTTTTGGGGTTGTCTTCAACCTCTGGACAAACAACATAAGAGGCAAAAGAGCAAGGAAATAGAGAGAAGGAAAGAACTCCATCAATATGTATCAGTTGGGTCTAATATTCCTGGTAATGCATCGCCACAACCTGCCCTCCCAAGAATCCTAAGATTCAGCTTGAAGGAACCTACAACAAGAGATATTGGAGGACCTGAACCAGGTCTGGCGGTAGGGTAAGTTCAGTTCTGAAGTTAGCTATGGAAACTCACAAATCAGGAAGGCTTTTGATCTCAGATTCAAATATCTGAATCACCTTAGGGTTTGCAACTGCTCATCGAAGTCTCAGGCCAACAGATTTGGGTATGAAGAAGATTGAAAAAAACTTGATGGGCTGCTACAGTCAGCTAACAGGGAAACCGAGAAGAAAACCAGAGAAGAAGAATAAGTAGAAATAAAGAGGGAAGAAGAAAAAAGAAAAGAGAGACCGCAGGGAAGAGGAAGAGGTAGAAGAAGAAGAAGAAGAAGAAGAAGAAGAAGAAAAAAGAGGGGGGGGGGGGGGGAGAAGACAGCCACGCAGGGCGGGTTTCCCAATCAAATTTTTCTTCATTAATCAACTTTATTCCTTGGGTTACATGCCTTACTTATATTAAATCAAAATAAAAACTCTTAAGACTAAAATAGAGAATCCTAATTGCTTCCTAAATTAATGTCTAATAAAATAGAAACACAATAAAACTAAAATTGAAAATTTCTACTTACCTAATAGCTACCCCAAAATAACCTAAAATAAAAGATAACAAATATTCTCAAAATAAAATAAAATCCTAGAATATTCTATTAACCTTGAATCCAAATTAGTAACTTGGAACCCAAATTGGATTTGGGTCTTGGTCCGAATTCTGGAGCAGGCTTGGGTCGATCCATCGGAGCGTTGTTGCATCACCTCCTCATCCACATTTGGAATTACTTTTCTTATATATGATGTTTCTAAAATTCTTATGATTATGTTATGTCATGTGTTGACTGTGGAATGTGGATTGTGGAATAGAGCATACCAGCTAAGGTCCAAAGAGTCGAAGACTACTTACATAGGGTACGAAGTCAAAGTACAATTTTCGTTGATTTTTAAACAATTGATGTTTCCATTGTGTTTAAAAGGCCTATAATAGGGTGAATACCAACTTTTAGGGGCTACAAAGTCCATATAGCCACTGAGACCAACCACCGAGTTGACTGGGAAAAAATACATGATCTCGATGAGATCTAGTGAGATCTCGCTTTTTTGGATTAGCGAGATGGGGGGCAAGAGCGAGATCTGAAACCTTAGGGTTGACTTTTAGGCTGACTTGTTGACTTTGGGGAAAAGTGGGGTATTGAATTAGTTTTGAACTAGGATATTAATAGGAGATGTAACTAATTGAAGGTGGTGATTGACTTGAGCATTAAAAGCTTAGAGGGTGGAAGTAGGAAACATGCAGGCTGAGGGTAAGTGGGATTATAATGGGATTACAACAAAGGTGTGGTATGATTGTTTGATGTGGTGTTTGATAAGCTTGTACTACTGAGATATACTGGGGTATAATTATTGAATTGTATTTACATATAATATGTGATTATAAAAGTGATTAAAATTTAGTGATGATGAATGTTATTGTGTGATGTAATTTGTAGAGGTGAATTTGGGAATATTGTTTCAAAAATTATCAGTGTTTTCACATGTGTAATATAAAAAGGGTAATTTCAAAAAGGTGATTTTTGAAAGTGTGAAAAGAGAGTTTTTTTAGGGTAAATGGATTGTCCCGTACTGTGGAGAGTAATTGCCACCCTAGAGGTAGTGTATTCCCTAGAGCCATGGAAAATTATAGTCACAGAGGGGGTGACGACAACATGATTGTGTGATTTGTAAAGGGGCCGTTTTTCCCTCTCGAAGAATGGCTGGTGTTAGCCTATTTCCCTCTGTGCTGGCTAAAGTGATCAAGAAAGAAATCAAATGTAAGTGTTTTACAAAGAAAAGCTAGTTTGTGAAAAACTAAAATGTTTATTTTAAACCTCTGTGATTTTGAATGTTGTTAATGTGTCACACTCTTCCTATATTTTTTCTTACCGGGCTGTCGAGATCACCTCATTATTTTTACAACACAGATAATTGAGATGGAGGTATGCTTGGTGCGGAGTTTGAGGGCGACCCAAAGAATTTCCTTATAGTTTACTGCTTTATTTTCTTAGAACTTTGAGATGTAAACTCTGACTTTAAAATTTAACTGGGATATACCTTAGATTGCCACTGATAGGAGTTATTTAAGATTTATATTTGATTATTTTTGTTGAAACTTGAATTTGATGAGTTTTATTATGCTTGATTTTGTGAATGTTATCGATCGTTTGATTAGCACCCATGAGGGCTGTACTTTTTGCCATATCTGGGTTTGGGTCATATGATAGGGAGCCCGGATGAACAAAAATTTGTCCGTTAGGACTTGACTTAGAAAAAGTTTTTGCTGGTTCCACAACAAATCACTAAGGCGTTTAGGTTTAGCTTTCTAGCATTTTCTTTTATATTAAGTATTTGAATCCCCTCCCCCTCCCCCCTATCCAAATCTTATTTTTGTGCAGTCATCATAAGATAATATGCTACGCTGAAGAGCGAGATTGCACAAAACTCACCAAACTCAGCAATTGTTACCTTGGCCGATGCATGTCTTCCTAAGCCAAATGCAGTGATGATCAAACTGAAGAACACATTTGTCACAATCAAGACAGTGCTTTGCCCGTGGAGGCTGCATAAATGTAACCAAAAATTATTTCATCAAAAAGCTTTCTCAGAGATAAACCATCCACAAGCTGAGACATTGCAATCCTGAAGGAAGGCTTAAATACCAATCTAAATAATAATTACGATAATACCAAAAACAAATAGCTAGAATAAAATTATTAATGACAGAACATGGAAACAGAAAAGAGGACATGAAAATAACAACATGCATCTGAGTTAGGAGGACCCACGGACTTATTCTTGTTAAATATAAAACATTTTTTCTTCATAATAAAAGTATCTTATTATGAACAAAAATAGATAGTCAGACTATTTGTACCCCTAAAAAAACTGCATTTAAACTGAATTATAACCCAAAAAAATTTACGGTGTCAATTCTGACATATATTAGGGAAAGAGGAGGGGGGAAAACCCAAATTAGAATCTCCAATCACAAGAAATAGTTTTCACAAGTTTACATCTTGAAATTTACTTAACACAAAGGACTAATGCATTTTGGACTAATAATTAATTTACAAAAACCCAACTATTTATCTTTCCATATAATTCAACATGTGGAAAAGGTAAAAGCTTCACAATGTCACACCCTTTTCACCCAATCAGTGTTCTTTATCTGAGGCAACTCACTTCATGACAGATCTCTTGAAGTTGCACTCCATGACTCTGATAATATAATAGACATTTTCATTTCCAATCACAGCTTCTGGGTGAGCCCACTTGCATATATAAAACAACCTCATATTCTATACACAAACCAATGTTCTATTTCTAGGTTGGCAGCCATGCACCACTACATCACCCCCAAAAAAAAATTCCAGGAGGGGAGGCCCTCCAACTCTGAAGTTCGTAGAATTAAGATGGTTTTACGGCTACATCCAAGTCTAAGCAAAGCTTCATTATGAAAACTCCATCAAGGGCTTAATCCCTTAAATAAACTACCAATTAAAGAAAATGACTTGAAAAGAAGTCATAATCTCCAAAGATTTCCTAAGCTAGAAGCCAGACATAGTTCAAGTATGGTTTTAAGTATCTCCAATACCGATACGATACCCTCCTATACGTATCTTAAATTTAGCCGACCGATACAATACACACCGATACGATACATGAAATTTTTAAAATCCTTTCGTATCGATATATATCCTACAATACATACCGATATGCATCAATACACCACCAATACACATCGATACGATACGATATGCCTCGATACGACTCTATGGAAAATATAAAATTGAGGTAAAATGTACGTTTCAGTATGTATTGGTACGTATCGGTGAGTATCGGTATGTATCAATCGGTACGTATCGGTATATATCGGCACGTATCGATGAGTATCGATATATATTGGTGAGTATCGGTATATACCGATACAGTGCGCTACGGTCATATAATGGCCAAGATGGGTAATTTTTCAGAAAAACATGATTTTTTGAAGGGTTTTTGTTCCAAAGTTGCTGTCAGCCATATTTCTCTCTAACTAAAGTGGAAATCAAGGTTGGGAACAAGGATTTTACATTTATGGGACAACTACAAACCTTGAATTCTTAGTACGATACCCTCAATTTAGTGTTTATGCATAATACATGTCATTAATAGCTTTTTTTAACAAATTATTTATGCAAAAGTGTTTAAAAAAATGTTTTTTATCAATTTATGTGTGTATCTTTAGCGTATCTTAGTGTATCTCCGATACGATACGATACAATACCCTCTGATACGTATCTTAAATTTGGCCGACCGATACGGCAACCAATACCGATACTTTAATCCTTGAGTTCAACACCCCAATAAATTGGTCATGATTTTCCCCATATAGCTTGAGAAAGTAAGATCTTGGACTAGTTGGACAGGAAACTCAATAATGTTTCAAACAATACCAATAACCTTCCAAATATAAGCCCTAAGAAATGTCACAGAAATAACTTATTTTTCCTATAATGCAACACTCCAAATCAGAAAAGAACTAATCTAAAGTTCTATGGAGCATATCCAGAACACTTGATTCAGACATTGGGGTGCTCCTGCATTAGCAGCTCGAACCTGGAATAAGAGACTTATTTTTGTTTTTTTCCTCATGCTTTTGTGAATAACCGGTTAGTCATGACAATTAAAATGTAAAAAAATAAAAATAAATAAAAAAACCAAAATAATGGAGGTTCACACAAGTGCATTACCAAATATAGTAAATGAAGATTAAAAGCATCATCATAAATCTGTTCCTCAAAAGGGAGACAAAAATGGTTACACACCTTCCTTGAGGAGGAGGTAGTGGTATTAATTATAATTATTACCCATGGTTTCATCAACAGAAGTGCATTGGAAAAAACAACAAATTGGCATATGAGATCTCAACTTCTACAAAATGACGATCTTAATCAGTGGATGCAAACAAAAAGTAGAAATGGATAACATATCTTACAAAGTTATGCATTGAAGCATGTCATCATATATAATAAGGATATGGGAGTAGTAGCACCTGCATAATATTACAATAAGTGGAAGTCCCACTTCTAAGAGAACATTAAGTAGTCTACAGTCAGTTACAGAATTCGTGAGATGTAAGCTGCTAACAAAATATGATTTTTATTGTGCATTCGATATTACACGAATTCAAGGACCTGGAACAATAAAAGTAAACAATATAAAGCAACTGAATTTCCTCACTAGTCCACTGATGGAGTTGCCAAGTTGGCTATGGGTTGGCTTCATAAAAAGGCTATGCTTTGGTGGCCTAAGCCCAAACATGATGTTTCAAAATAAAGGGTTGGTGGTCCATATTGTAGGCCCAAGAAACTCATTGATTTGGTCTGGGATAGTCTGGTTATTAGTCTATACTTCAGGGTATTATTGTAATCTAAAACTTAATATTATATGAGTCTTTTAGCTGTCGACAGGCTTTATGGTTTTTTTTTTTTTTTTTTTTTGCCAACAACGGGTATCTAGGCCTTCGGCCTGACTATACCCACAGGTCCATATTGACCCCAACACCGCATAAACCGGGTCATAATGGGGTTGAATGAGAACCATTCAACTTTCAATGAAAGGAGTGAAGAGCATTAACAGGCTTTATGGTTCCCTATTAAGAAAATGACAAAATGGAAGGAAAACAAAATACCTCCTTGAAGATTTCTTGCAAATTGAAACATCTTCCTAGAAGCTCTATCTGATCAGCTTACATTTGCAAATGGCTCTGGATTTGTTTTTGTAGCAGGCTGTGGAGTCCCAAAAACTTTCCAAAATTTTAATGTTTCATCTGCTGCTGCAGATGCCACAGTGGAACCATCTGGGCTCTAAAAGGAATTGAAAAAGGAATGAAGAAATAGTCTAGATTCTGAGAACCAAAAAAAAGATTCCTGTTTCTTTATATCAATACCTGAGCCATGAATAAAACTCTTGACTTATGACCAGTAAGCTCTGCCATCTTTACCATAGATGGGTATTTCCACAGGGTAAGTTGATTCTCTATCGACCCATGAGACCTCACAAGCTCCCGCTCATTCTTGCTCCAGAGCAGAGAGCATCTTGTGAAGCAGTGTCCACTGAATTCAAGTAAGCACCTGTGTGTGTGTATTCCAGAACTTTGTACAATGGTCTTCTGCACCCCCACCAGAGGCAAGCAAATTACTCTGGAAGGGACACCAAGCAAAAGCTTTCACAGAATCTGTGTGATCTTCAAATCTATGCAGCCACTGGGTTGAAGAATTCGAAGAAGGCATTGCCTGATCCCATAGATGTATATGGTTATCATTTCCCCCGCTTGCTAGTCGCTTGCCTGAGGTTGACCATTTTAGCCCACACACCTCTCGGGTGTGCACTCTATAGATTTCAACAATTTGAGACCTCATCCTCACATCATTGTTTATGATGCAGATATCCTTTGCTACTGTTGTCAGGATGTGACTGTTCCACCAATACAGGGCACCCGCTCACGCTCAGTGGCCTCCATTAAGAGTTCTCAACTGTAAGAGATAANCCCCCAGGCACTTCACTAGTGAGATTCAACCCAAAATGAATAAAGATGCTTGTGAGCATCCTCCTATAGAACAAGCTCCCGTTCTCTAGATCGTTTGCCCGATATGCCATATTCATTAATATATAGGGTGTATAGATTTGGTACCCCACATATAGGAAATAGGTAACATAGGCCTGTAGGATTGACACCTCATTGTAATGGCCTTCAGTTGGTAGGATATTGTGTTGTACGACCTGAAAAAGCACTCGGGGTGATGGCTCTAGGAGCTGTGACTTCGACCATCCCACATTGCTACCTGTCAACACTTAACACATTTCTCGGACCTCTTTAGGGTTAAGGAGTGGGATAACTTGGTCCTTGGGGTTTAATAGACTCTCTCCTCATTGTTGGAGATACCCAGGATCTCCATCAGCTCTATAGTGGTGAAATCTATGTCGACTCCCTTCACTCAGCTAGTGAGGTAGAACTCATTCTCCTCAATATGTTCTGCAGAAGAAGTGCTTCACCAACTTCTGATTGTGGATAGTCGCCCAACGACATTGTGCAATAGAACCCAAGGGAAATCATAAAATAGGGTCTTGTATGGAAAATAAGACAAAACCCTAGATTTTATAAAGCTAAGATAGGAAACCTAGGGTTTGAGAAATAAAAGTGAATCGAAAAACCAGAAATTTCACTGGTAGAAATTGTTGGGAAACTTACCTGAATTGATCGAGCAATGAAAAATGGAGGCTTGAAACTCTAGTTGATGAGAAAAATCACAAGAGGAGCCTTTCCATTTGTTTCTCCAGAGCAAAAAGGGTTTTAGAATGATAGAAATGACTCTTGGACTATCATTTTAAAACAATTTTTTTACCTCACCGATCGACCGGTTCGAGCCACTTTGATCAACTAGTGGGTGTTTTTGAGTTTTGAAGCTGCTATTTGATCTACCAGTGAGATCCACTGGTAAAACCTGATGTACCGGTGAGATATACCTGTAATAGTTATCTTGAAAACTTAAAAAAAAAAAAAAAAAAAATCCACTAAAACACTCTTTATCGAATCATTTCCAAAACCAATACATGTCTCTAGGGATTTAGTAACCAAAGACATCCTTAGACTATGCATGAACAACCTTCACATATATATCAACCACCTTATGCTTGAATAGTTTAAGAGTCTCTAGATGGAGATGTTTCCTCCTCCCTCGCCCCCATCCCTCTCAGCATCCCCCGCTCCACCCCCTATTTTTTAGGGTTTTGCTATTGGAAAAATAATGAATTCCCCCTGTAAGTTATCGCCACAATAACAAATCGTAACTAAGGACATAGGATAAAAATATTTGAGGAACATGCTTCAAGAAAATTTGAAGGTATTTGGGTATCCCTATGAGTAGTGCAAGGGAAAAAGGCCAGACTACACATCTCTACAATCACAATGCCTGGACTTAAGGGGGACCATCCAAGTTCTAATATGAAGGCTCAAGGCTAAGGAGAGATGAATAAGAAGACAATTTTAATTTCTTCACTTGCATAATTGCATTTTATGATACAAATTTGATTTGTAAAATATTTGCGTTTACAATTGGATTTGGATACAATTACAGACTAGTGAACTTATGAAGAAAATTTGAGTCAACATTCTAATACTATACATCCCACCCTCAATTACTACAACGACCTCCCTCTCATGTGTATCCTGTTCATGTCCTTCGAGTGTTACTTCGGCCTAAACTTCAAGTTCTCTGCAAGCCCAAGGAAGTCTCATATTATAAGGCCCCCAAATTCAGGTGAGATATGGGTGTAGGCCCTCGCGGGCCACCGTTAAATATCAGTATAAAAATGACCGGTCAACTTTGAAACCTCAAAACTTTATTCAATTAATCATGGGCCCACCTTTACTATTCATGAAAACTTGTTGTGCACTCTGATCAATTTTATCAAATATACATAAAATCTATCAAACTTAAATATACAAATCAAATCTCCATAAATCAAATCATGCACATCATGTACCTTGTGTACCAAATACAATAAAATATGTTTAATCTTTCAAAAATGCATGTCCTCAAATGTAAGGTACAAATGTTGCGACTTGGTGGTCAAGCGGTTGAAACAGCTTCTGGACATTCTTGGGGTAAGGTTGCATAGTTCTTTCCCCCCCTCCCCTGCAGAACTTGCGCTGGTTACGCCCTTTTTTGTTTGGACACAGAGCAAAACCGCAAAGATAATAAGGTGCTGCTTAAGGTTCTACCAGGAGAATCCATGACAATACATCTCTCACGTACCACAGCTTTGCATACGGCTGCGACATAAGTCAGTGACTTTTGAAGCGGATGCACAATAGTTATCTCATCTCTTTCCAGATTCATCTAATTCAGAAAGAATTAATCCATGGCCCTCCAATCAGATTATTGAAGGGTAGCAACAACTTCTCTCTCTGTCAGAATCCTCTTTTTTCCGTTAATTGGGTATCCTAAGGTCTTCTATGGAGTATGGATTGGCCCTTTATCTTTTCCAGAATTTTATGTAAGGAGATTGAGCTTGGGACAAGGATTACTATTTTGCCATCACCAAAATGTAGATCTTCATTTGGTTGGCATGAATTTCGAATGTAAATAAGCTAATCATTTACCCCTATGATAGTATTTTGATACAGAAGCATTTAAGGTTCAACTTTTTCATCCATGGCCACAAGTTGCAATCCTTCATCTTCTGTGATCATAGCTTGAGTCTTCCTCAATAGGTCTGATGGAACCATAACATCTGACTGACTCCCTTTAGGGATGAGAAAAATCAAACTCAATGTGGCAAATCTCAGTAAGTTCCTAATGAGAAGTGCGAGCCATAGGTTGGTAAAATCTGTTCTTGTTACATGTAACACATGAAGAACCATACCACCACCCCACTTGGAAGAAAGCGCGCCAAAACTGTCAATGCACATCAAGAGGGCGAAGAAGGTCCCTTCAATACCTACAGGGCATAGTTTAGTGTTCAGTACCATCATGGGCATCCATCTTATCCTGGCTATGATTCGAGATACACATTCCTCTGTGACTACAAAGAAGTAGTCAGGGATCCCAAGTTTTAGATTCCACCGGAGGACGAAGACGAGGTCGAGCACGCCGGAGATGGCATAAAGAAGTTGTGCGCAGAAGAGTAGATTTCTGAAGGGGTAGTCTTTCAGAAGCTTGTGGTAGATTAAGATTCCTACAATAGAGGCCAATGCACCAATTGCATATACCGCTCCAACAATCTCCTGCATGCATCAAGTAAACTCTTAAGTGAAAACTGGACCGGTTGAACCAGGAAATCAGACCACCCTTAAACATAGACCGGTCTGATTCATATGTTAGACCGGCATAGACCATTGAAGTGGTTATTTGAACCAGCTGTTCTAATTAACATTTTATGCTGTGTTTGGATGTAGGATAAGAGAGACCTGAGAGAAAGCAGGGCCTGCTTTTGGGTCAGTAAACCAGTAGAACTGTCCTTCATGAGTGCTGATACTGAGGGCCAAAGAGAGATACATATAAAGAGCAGGCTGCCACACTTGAGGGCACTTCATGGTGGTGTACATGCCACTCATTGCTCCCCCTACTTTCTCCAACGCCTGCAACACACAAACACAACCTACATGGGTTTAGCCCTTGCATCTATAAATCATTCATGTCAAAACATCTGAAGATCCATTTTAGACAGCTAAACATTAACTCATGAAATTAATAATTCAGTAAATGATTTGCTGTGTTGCCTTTAATGCATGCATACTTTTGTACATTGTATGTTTTTGGGAAAATTAATTAGTGTGTTTTTTTGGGGATTCATGGATAGTTCATGAATAATTGTGAGAATGATTTGGACTAAAACTTCAAATTCTTTACCAAAATTTTATAAAAAATAGCACTCTTAAATCGGTCCTGAATATTTGGAATGTAAACCTTTAATACCAAGTTATTTGTTTCCAACTTAGGCTGAGTTTGATTCTCAAGAAATAAATAGAAAATAGTAGAAAAAAAATTGAAAGTTTTCGAAACAATCACGATTTTTTAGATTATACAAATAATTCATAAAGAAAAATTAGGAAATGAAAATTTTGGTCCATAAAATTTGGATTTTGATAAAATATCTTTACGAATAATTTATAAATAAATGATAATAATAAAAAAAGAGTAGACTCTGTTAAAAAAATTTGGAATCTCTAAAATACTTCAATGCATGATAGTCAAAAGATGGATTGATATAATCCATTTATTTTCATGGTTTTCTCCATCTAAACCGTTTGTTCATGCTCAGAGTTGGAAGAGTGCATAATAATGGTTAGTCCATTTGCATGGACATGCATTGGATGCATACTAATACACAGAGCTATTTAATTGAATTAGACTCTAAAATCTTACACATGGCTAATCTAGACCATGTCTTCAGTATCCAACAATAAGAATAGACATATCATTTGTCCATGTGGTAGAATAGCTGTCTTGTAATGTTTGAAAAAATTAACAAGCCAATGTGACAAAATATTTCACTTGAAACATTTGGTAGACGAATCAATTTAATTTCAACTTTTCCAAAATTTTTTCCTTTTGGACTAAACTTCACCCTTTTTTTTTTAAATTTGCAAATTGACTTAAATGTAGAATTTTTATGGTGTAAATTCACAAAATCCTAATTTTCTAATTATGGCCATGGACAATATTTTAACAATAGGTGGAATATATTTATCAATAAATGTGAGAGTAGTGACTCTGTAGAGATAGTCTTATTTGATGAAGGACAAGGTGACATGGCTATATATTTGATTCCAAATTGCAGGAATTAACTATAAGTAGTATAGAAATAAAAAGACATTATCACAAACTTATACTGATAAAGTTGGCTTGCATAGGCAAATGCTATACATTGATTGAATAATTTTCTCTCCATTATATTCATCAAAATGACCCGACAGATGAAATACATTAATTGAATAATTTTCTTTCCATTATATTCATCGAAATTAAATGACCCGACAAGTGAAATACATCTAATGGGATAGGGTACTTCAAGCACTTAAAATTGATAAATAAATCTATGTAACACATGTCATAGAGTCAGTTTGTGTATATTTGAACAAGATTGCTAGAGTTCCATTGTAAACTCATAGATTAAAGCCCAATAAAAAGTTATGAAGAGTACATATGTGGGAATGATAACAAAAATTGGTTTTAAATTATAACAATTGAAAATTATAATGTCCTAATGTCAGATATAGGACTCTAAATTAAGTTGTGATAAGCTTTTTTTGTTTTTAGCTAAAAGATTCGACTATATTAAGCCACAAAAGAAGAAAGAAAAAAAACAAGCGACAAACAAAAGACATATCATCCAACAAAACATAATCCAAAAACTGAAAAGCCATTAGCAATCGACGGGCCACCCCATCTTTGGCATTGCCATCAGCAAGGGGCTAGTCGAAAGCTAGAGGAATCTAAATCTTGGCCATCAGCAGGGGACTAGTCGAAAGCTAGTGGAATCTATACATGTGATAAGGTAATTAAGCCATAAGCTGTAAAATAGAACAAAACATTTGCAACCTCAAGTTCATGTAGGAGATGAAGTCATAATTGAATTCATGAATAATATGAGTTTCCTCTAAAATCCCAATAAAGCATACCATTCATGATGGATTGAATAGACTAACTATGCTAATCATGCTTATTCTTGTATCTACTCATGATTCTATTTTGATGTCATCTGAACTTTCCCTTATAAATTCATCAAAATCTAAAGCAATTGGGATAGGAGCAATGAAAATAAGTTAGGTTCAAGGATTAAAAGTTAAGTTAGGCTCAGCATAAAAAATTTGTACTTCATAACTTACGGTTTTTTTTTTTGGCATACACTAGATTAACATTGCCAAACTTTTATAGTAGGCTTATTACCCAGGTTTGTACAAGTCATTTTGTCATTTCATTAATGAAAAGGGAAAATTAATTGATTTCTACTTTGATGAAACCTGATCTTACCCATCAGATGCATCAAAATGAATAGAACAAATAGGATACAAAAAAATGAGTGCACTATATGTCAAACTATTTAAAAATAAAACCATTTTACACTATGTCAAAATATCGTTGCTAGATATCTATAGGGAGATCTCACAATAAAGTCCTAAATTTAATTTAAAAAGACAACACCGAAAAAAATAATAAAAATAATGTTGAATTATACTAAACTACAGAAATTGAAGCCATTATGCCTCCTAAAAACCTAATACTAGAATTTTACTTTGATAGAATTTGAACTCAAACATCAAATTCATCTAAGTGAACCAAAAAGAGGTATAGATCTTATGTAAATGAGATAGAAAAAATAGAATATAATAATTTTAAATAATTACTGCTCAAAACTAAAAATGATGTATAATTGATATAGTCCTATAAAATTAAATTACATAATAATCTTATCGTAATATCCTAGTTAAATATCGAATGAATATGAAACAATTTATTATGCTTTTTTTTTTTCATGATAAGAAGGTCAAAATATAAAATGGAAATTGAACTAATAACTTGTTATAAATATTTTCATAAATTACTTGGATATGTAGAATCTATTCTTACTCATCAGATCCATTTGATAGCACCAACTAGAGAAAGAAATCTAACATAAGTAATATATTAAAAATAGAGAAGTATTATGACTGATAATAATTAAAGGGTACATGGTACCCACCATGCATGCCCAATAAAATTAGTTTTACATATATCTAAGCAATATTGTTGGATTTTCTTGGTAAACTTGAGGACTATATAATAATCTCATAATTTAGGATTACTGAAGCTAAATATACAAAAGGAATGGAACCTAAGGTCACTCTTTTTTTCTTTTTCTGGGCAACATATGACATGTTACTCATGTAATCAAGAAACATTAACATGTTAATTAATTAAGGATTCCTGAGTGCTTACTCTGCAAGAGTTTATAAACAAAGCCCAAGTAGGATTTAAAATAGTAGATAATCAAGTGGTGATTCATTTTTATGTTATTTGAGAGAGGAAGTGATAACACTCAGAAACAGGTAGAGGTTAAAAACAATGATCTCTATTTCATTTTTTCACTTCTATCCAACCAGCCACTTGACAGAACTAAAGCCAATGCCTACGACAGAGGAAGGTCCATGGACTTGTTCGTACTAGATAGCATTTCTTTGGCAAATCAAAGAATGGTCCAAACAAAGATTTTTGGCAAAACCTTGTGCTTATGGTCCTAGTTTTTATCAACCATAATAGCTAGAATTGGACAAATTAATTCGAGTTTTGATCCAAACCAGAGAATTGGGACAATTGACTCATCAAGTTGTCCCATTTGTCAAATGGATCTTCGATTTTTTACGATCAATAGTATTCTTTTCCTTTAAATTTATTGCTACCCTTGTCGCGAGATAGAAGGATTGAACTTTTCTTTTATATTATCTAGTTTTTCATTTTTTGGACTGAGTTTTTCTTTACGGTGAAGGTGAAGAGAAAAAGAATTCCTTAATATATGTATTATGATGGTTGGATTGAATTAGAGTAATTAAGATCTTTGAGAATAAGGGATGTGAATTAATGATGATATCACTTCACTAAGAGTTCAACTATAGCATCTAATCACCATGGATGCAAAGAGACTCTAGGTGGGAATTTTTTTTTTCTTCTTTTTGGTTATTTTTATTTTAAGAATCTTAAGGTTATTTTCCAAATGTTTCTGTAAGGACCTGGGTAGCCCTCAATTTTAAAAGCTGTTCATTAAAGAGAGAGTGTCTAAGTACCTATAAGTCTCACATTGGGTTTTTCACTTTTGATGTGGAATTATTACTTGTGCCTTCCACGTAGAACCCCAACTTTATGACCTAATCAAAACACCCTTATTATGATCACGGGGTATCCATGCAATTCTTCATTTCATATATTTGGCACAAATGTCTTTGTTTTCATCCATTATTGTTGGAGAAGCAATGGTGACTCAGTCAGGTATCTTAATTATAAGCTATTGAGGACGGTTGGGATCATCTTGTGGTTGGATTAGATAATAAAGCTTCGGTCTCCATTCTCAATGGCGAACACTCCTCTTCTCTTGTTTATGATATTATTCATATTGCATGTTCTTTAGAATCATGCATTTTTCTTTTGTTTCAAGGGAGGCAAACAAATTGACTGAATCCCTTGCTAGGAAGGTTTGGCCCATAACATGTAGAACTGTTCGACCCTATTCATTCTATGACTTCTTGAAACTTGTAACTTGGATCCATATGTAACACATGTTATTAATGGTAAAGCTATCTTTAATAATAATAATAAAAAAAATCTAACGATGGAAAGGTTGCCCACCATATTTTTTAAGGGTGAGAGAACACTACCTAATATCACAAGTACACACCATTGCCTATAGTAAATGGAAAGATGCATACAAGTACCTTCAGCACAGAACAACGTGATCTTTTTACATCCATTGCACACTATCATGTGACGTTGTTTCTTTATTTTATTAATTATAAAAATTGAACACCACTACTTCAAAATCTTTTCCTTGGAAAAGGGTTGAGAAGTTACCCTATGACTTTATATTCTAGGCTAGGGATATAAATTATTCTAAACTGATGGTAAACAGTGTAGTTCATCCTATTAGTTATTCCTAAAGTTTTTACCAAAAAAAAAAAAATTATTACCACAGTTTCAAGACTAGTGGTTCTGGTTTTTTCAAGACTAGTGGTTCTGGTTAGGCTGGTAATTGGGTTAGAGGTTGTATTATATATCAAACAAGGAAGGCTTTGCAGGGACGGTTACCTGTAAACCAATCAAAATTTACAAGTGAATGAAACCCATCAAGGTTTTTATTTTTTATTTTTATTATTTTATTATTTTGTTATTTTATTTTTGTGTAAATGAGACCCATCAATTAGCTGTCCCCAACTTTTAGATAATGTGGACTTGAGTTGATTCAACCAAAATGCTAACTTAACAATTCATACAAGTCACCTCACAAAATTACATACAAGTCACGCCGTCCAGTTGTTGAAAAACAAAGAAGTATTTTTTAACGTTACTGACGCCAAAAGGTTATGGCCTCTCACGACTTCTTAGGTTAGCAAGACTCTTAAACCCATTAAGGGAAAGGAAGAGACTGCCTCCAACGTCTGTTTTCTGATGTTGTGTTCCAGGGTTTTTCCTTCCAAATCTTTGAATAAAGAGAGAGTTCCTTTTAGATTTTTTTATATTTCAAATGAATATTGAAATGGGAGTAACATATGGTTTTGAGTTCGATCTCTTTTATATTTTTAGGGTCATTTCATATGGAGTGTTTAGTGCTTTTCACTGTTTTTAGTGAAAACTGAATAATTCTCATTCAATCTCGATATGACCTGATTTATACGATGATTGTGGGATCAGTATGAATTCCTGGGACTTGTCAGATCATAGGCTTAAATAACCGTTAACCAAAAAAAAAAAAAAAAAGAGGAAGAAAAGAAAAAAAAAGAAGAAGATGTGCATATGGGAATCTTTTGCCCTAAGGAAAAGGCTAACGAAATGTATTGATTGAGCACCTACCTCACAGATTTTGTGAAGCTAGCAAATCCATATTGACCAAAGTGCCCTTCTAACTTTTGAGGGAAGTAAAGGAAAGAAAAAAACTCATCAACAGGTTGAAGTGAATAAACATCAAACATACCTTCTTCTCAGAAGGGCGATTGCTTCTCAATTCATAAATGAAGAAACCCAACACTATCAGAGACACAGCAGGCATTGCCAAAACTCCCAATGATTCCTTCCAAAATCACAAACAAACAAACACATCCCCATTTCAATACACATTTGTAAAGATTAAAATCCAATGTTAAAACTAAACACTAATCAAAAATACCTGAGACCCCAAATGATGAACAGACATGCCACTAGTGGAATACCCAATCAAGGCACCAACAGATGAGCAAAACATACACAGACTCTGCATGTCCGACGCCAATGCCGGTTTTTCGATACTATTCCTTGCAATGCAAGCATCTATCATTACATCGGCGATTGCCACTCCGGCGGTAACCCCAATCAGACAAAGCAATGCCATAAGGACTGATAATTTAGCTCCAATAGCGACTGTAAGTGCTGAGGCAACACCAAGAACACCGGCGATGATGAAGTAGGGTCGCCGCTGGTAACCTCTGATTGGGAAGACATCAGTGAGGAGTCCCCAGATTGGTTTCATAAGCCAAGGGATGTAATAAAGCCCTATGAAGAGCTGAACTGCAGATGGTTGCACCTTTTGGACATCTTTCCAATAGTAGTCTGTAACAACCCTAAAGAATGAACTGGAGAAGCCTTGGCTGAAGCCATAGACTAATACAACACCAATCACAAAGCTTGTGTTTAGTTCTTTGCAGAGCATATGGAGCCATTGGAAGGGTTCACGGATGATGACCAGGAAGGTGGTTGCTGAATGGTCTGGACTAAGATGAGAGATATGGCTCTTTTGGTGATATAAGAACTTCTCTGATTGATGATCTGTGGTATGCTCTTTTGTGAGCTCTTGAGTTTCAGAGGAATCCATTTTGGGGTTAAACACAGATCTAGGCCAGTGTTGACTAGCTCTGATATTTTGTGAGGGTGAGACTGTGAGAGGTTGAGAACTTAAACAAAGACTTCTTTTCCCAACGAAGGCAAAGTTTTCGAGGTCGGATCAGCTCTCCGTACGTGGAGAGTAACGACTATTATAGTACGATTTATGATAAGAAATGTCTTTTAATTTCACAAATGCCCCTATAAAACGCTTTTAATGATAGCATTAAGGGGCCTTTTTTGAAGCTAAAGGTTATGTGTCATTTGTACGTGAAGTCTTCATGCACGTGGAGTTGATCCGGACTCAAGTTCACGTTTTTTTATGGCCTTAGAAAACGAGTCTGTATCATCTATCAGTAATGTGAATGCTTCACGACATATGATTTTGTGACAGACCATTCTTGTTTTCATAAATGACCCTCATGCTGTCATCAATGGTGCTTAGAGATGCCATTGAAAGCGAGAGATTGGGTATCTGCCATTAGTATTTTTGGCAGGGACAGAGGGAGGAAAGAGAGAGAGGAACACATTTCTGGCACAACGCTAGCATACCCAGCCTTTATGTTTTATAATAAAACAAAAATGAGTGTATTATGACGATATTGTACATAAAACGATTCACATGGAAGAAAACACCTAACCCTCCAAGTTATTGTCGGAAGTCATAATTATAATACTTAATTTTATAAGAAATGGTTTTGAAGTTTTCTCTTCCTTTGTTTTTTTGGGATAAAGAATTAGAGTTTCCATCCTCAAACTACGCAAGGAACGTTTTTATATTAGAGACCTACGCAATTCTTCTTTTTCCTGTCCAATTAACGAGACCTAGTGGACATGGTAGCTCTCAAATCCAGCTATATGGAACAGATCTGTTACTCTCTGGTGTAGTCAATAACTGGTTAAGGTAGATCAACTTCTTATACGTTAATATTCTCTCTCTCTCTCTCTGTGCGAACGCACTAGGTAGAGGGGAAGTTTGGAGCTCTTTCAGTTTGGCAAGGTCAAATCTTTTGTTTCGGTAAATGCTAAATCCACTGTTTTCCGTAAAAAGTGGGTCTGTGGTTGAAAATTTTCAAATTGTAGAAATAAAGAAGGGGACGTCATGGTTTTTATTTACAAATTTTATATTGTAACCTAAACCTGTTGTAAGTGTCATTAACATGAGCCAATAAAGGATTATGATATATTTTCCTGTTGCATTTCATGAGATTCTGTTGTAAAAAGAAGACTAATTAGAGAACTTAAAACTTATCCGAAACATATCCAATTCGTCACTCCAAGTTTTCTATTAAGATGTAATAGTCACAAACTGTATTGTCAATGATGTAAGTGGGCTGAGTCATGTCACTTGACGTTGTCCTAAAGGCCATAGACACCCAGAAAAAGATCCTCTCCAACAACACCAACTCTCCAACGACCCGTCCAAGGGTTAGGAGGGTTTGGACATGCATCGCCAGGTGTGATTTAAGCCCTTCGAACCCTTGGTTGGAGGGTGCAGTAGTCGGAGAGGAGCCTGATAGACACCCTAGTGGTGCAACTGGGAGATGTGCGAATTGGTCTCCAAGATAAACCAGCCCTCGGCTTATGCAAGTAGTCATGCACTCCTCTACTTCACCCTATTGAGTTCCACAAAGTTGTGCTCTCAAAGACGAAACTTTGAAGATTTGACTGGAAAAACATGAAAAAAAACTGAAGTGTGCACTTTTGGGAGCTCCGATTTTTCAGGAAGTTCTTTCCTTGGGCGATTATTTCTTTGTGATGGAGATTGGTGGCCTGTTGGATGAGGGTGGTGTTAGGGAGGAGGAGGAGACTGGCGTTGGATATAGGGAGGACCCGGATCTAGGCCCTGTGGCTCCTATTTTGGTTGTTCAAGGTGAGGGAGGGATTGATCAGGTGGCTCCAAGACACTCTTATGCAAGGGTGGTCAGGAATGCTTCGAATGCTTTGTGGCTTACAATTGACTCTCTCCCTGAGCCGATTCAGATAGAAAATTTAAAGAGAATTGTAATCCCCCAGTAGGATTATGAGTCCAAAAGACATATTTTTTGATTTGCTTTGATAGGGCGGGTCAATTTTAGGTTGATTTCTTTGGATGATCTTAGATAGGAGGCAGCAGAAAAGTGGAATTTGAGTCAAGGGATTATTATGCATCCTCTGGTGAAGGGTATGCTATTTTCCAATTTAATTGTGAAAGGGACAAGGCAACGATTTGGAGAAGAAGTCCTCTTAAGATCGGTAATCAACTGATTCGGTTCCAGAATTGGAAACCTGATTTCAATATACATGAAAAGCAGACATGGATGAAGCATGTGTGGGTGTGGTTTCTTGATCTCCCCTTGGAGTATTGGCATGAGAATGTTCTATTGTCTATTACCAAAGCTGTGGCACGGCCTGTTACTTTGGACTGGCGGACAAGACAAAATTTATTGGGCAATTTTTCTAGGGTTCTAGTGGAGGTAGATATTTGTGAAACGACTGCACGTGTTGACGAAGTTCATGTAGAAAGATTGGAACCAATCACAACCAAGGTCTTTGGTTTTCGACAGAAAGTCCTCTTTGAAGGTGGATTTGACCGATGCGTGTATTGCAAGCGAATTGGGCATTTGCTTGGAGTGTGTAGGCAATAGAAGCTGGATGACAAAGCGGTGGTGGTGGCGGTGGCGGTGGGTGTGGCTGATGGTGGCCTGGCTCAAGTGTCCCCGTCGGGAAGGAAATCTCCTTCTTTGGAAGGTTCCCTTCCAGACTCGTCTTCCCTAGTTCCTTCCTTGGATAGGTCTCCTGTAGGAGAGAATATGGGAGGGGATATTCAGATTGTACTGGATTTGGCAATTTTGAAACCACTTTTCTTTAGCAAGTCAAACGAAGATGAGTTGATAGGGTGTGGCAATTGTGAAATACCGTCTTTGGAGGAGGGTGAGGCTTCAAAGTCTGACAAGGATCCTTTGTCTAGGAATTGACTGATGCAAGCCTTATATTGGAATATGTGGGATATGAAGAAGGCAACCGATGTAAGAGCTTTGTGTTGCATGTTAAAGGAGTATAATCCAAATATTGTATGTTTAGCTCAGCCAATGGTTCAGGTTAGTAAATTCCATTCTTTGTTGTTTAATAAGCTAGGGTACGAGATGGATTTGATTCATAATTTGCGTTAAAGATAAGGTTCCAAATATATGGATATTTTGGAGGCAAGGTATTCCAAGGCCTTCAGTGGTTTCAGTGTCAGATCAACAAATATTAGTGATAGTGGATTGGCCAGGAGGGAAGGTTGGTCTTTCTTTTGTTCATGCAAATTGTTTTAAAGTAAGGCGTAGGGATTTATGGTTGGAGCTGGGGTCTGTGGTTGAGACAATAGTTTCTTGGTTGGTTGTGAGGATTTTGATGCAATATTGTTATCAAATGAGAAAAAGAGGGCCATGTAGATTTTTTTTTCTTCACTAAATGGTCATTTGTATTAAATTAGATAAAAGAAAAATGAATAAGTAAACAAAAACTGGAAAAATCCAGAATAGACAGACTCTACACATCCGCACTAGCCCCAGACCCACCTTTGGCATGGCCATCAATAGGGAAAAGAACTATGTAGCAAATAAAAAAACTACCAACAAACCCAAATACACTTAATACATTAGGAAGCGAGGTCTACTATTAGCATTATAAAAAAGACTACCCAAAATCGGAGTAGGTCACTCCATCGGCATGTCACAAGTCTCCTTCGCCGCAGAATTTGCTAAGTAATCAGCTACCTAGTTTGCTTCCCGATAGCAATGATAGATTTTCCATGTGAATGAATATAAGAAAACCTGAATTACGGTCCATTTCTACCTCACAAACCATGGGACCATACCCTTCTGAACCATAAAAACAACAACTACTACCCATAAGTTTGAGCACCGCATACTTATCGTAAACTGCAACCCCATGACCAAAGCATGGAACTCAACTTCAAAGTTAGTAGAGATCCCAAGGAAGGACCGAAAGCTGCATATAGTCCTCGCATTGTGATCTCTTATCACTCCACCTGCACCTGCCTTACCTGGGTTACCCAGTGAATGCCCATCAATATTAAGTTTCCTTCACCCGACCTCAGGATGACACCAATGCACTTTTAGAAACCACCTGGGCTTCACCACTGGGACTGACAAACCCAACTTACGAGCACAAAATAAATCCATCACTATTTATTAGAACTATCCACCCCATTAAACCTTCTTGAATTCCTCTCCCACCAAACAAAATAAGGAATCAAAATAAATCCCGCTCTCCAAGCATCCTTAGGACAAAAAATACAAGATTTTTGGCTCCACCATTTGCATTAATCTTCCACCTTCTGAAACTGTACCTGCCAAATCACTCCAAAACAATCAATGAAGGAATTCCATAGAGTTTTAGTAAACTCACAGTGAAAGAAAAGTTGAATTACAGACTGCTCCTTCCTACATAACTCACATCTGGAACTAAGAAAAATCCCTTTGCTCTTCACTCTATCATCATAGGCTAATTTACCACACAACATCTTCCAACAAAAAATAGAATGACGAGGTTGAAGGTAAGGACCCCAAACAATATTAAACCAACCCACTATCTAATTCTGAGGGCTAGGCAAATTTAATTTAAGGTCAGTAGTAGAATTTCAAGCCATGGTAGACTCTTGCCAGCTTGTTTTGGTCCCTTCTACAGGGAAAAAATTCACCTAGATGAACAATCACATAAGAGGGGATGTGGTTGCAAAGCTTGATCGGAGTTTTAATGATGGAGCGTGGCTGGAGTTTTTCAAGAATATTTTGTGACAAGTGCTACAGAGTACTTCTTCTGATCATTCCCCTCTACTTGTGATTTCAGATGTAATTCCAAAACCAGGTAATATTATATTTCACTTGCATGGATTTTGAATGGAAGAAAATAGTTAGATTTAGCTCCCTTAATCGACGAATGCCTAACCCGCCCTCCTGCTTGGGCTTACATAGATTACTCCGTTTGACTTTTTTTTTTTTTTTTTTTTGTTGCTAAAAGCTAATATTATTGAAAAAAAACGAAAATATAAAAGCATCAATACAGAGAAAAGGAACCAAAACCTCGTTCTCCTATCCCCCCACCTTCGGCATTGCCATCAGCGAGGATTAGGAGAACTCACTAACAAAACTTATAATTGGGTCTACTAATAGCGTCTCTGCTAAGAAGTCCTAAGACAACGGACTTTGCCACATCTCTAGCTAAAAATGGTATTTGCATATCTGAAGTTGTGAGTTATTTTCCAGGTGATCCCATCCAAGTATGATTTAAGAAAAGTCCATCTCTAAGCAGCAAACCTGGGAACCTTCTTTTGTTGCACTAGCGTCACCATCGCGCTAGAGTCCAACTCCACCCATAATTGGTTTATGCCCATATCTCTAGCATGCATAAGACCTTCCATATGCCCTTCCATCTTTGCTTCAAAGACCCCTGTAACCCCCATAAAATTTTTATAGGATCATAGAACTCTTCCCATATAATCTCTAAAGACTCCTCCCACACCCACTCGGCTAGGATTCCCCATCGAACTACCATCAAAATTCAGCTTGACCCAATTTACATGACGGTTACACCAGGAAACCTCTAAAATTGGTCTGGATGGCGTGCCCTGAATAATCAAACCCAACTTCCTACAGCACATTATATCAGCGACAGTTCTAATAGCACCTTTAGTACTAGGTCTGCTATTCTTTATCTCATCAATAATTGTTAGGCACTGGGATGCATCCACCCTTCATCATGCCACCTCATATTTCGCTCTCTCCATATATTGTCTGCCATAATAAGCAACCCCATCTTCCAAGCTTCTTTGCAACATACTTGACAAAGCATCCTTTTCCACCATTGGAAAAGTAGAGACACAGATCCAGGGCTCGTCCACCTGACATTGAAACACCTTCATAGGAATCTCCATATTTCCACAGCAAAAGGGCAGTAGAGGAAGATATGGTCCATAGATTCTTCATCCACACCACAAAGGTTGTATTTTGAAGTAAGAGATATCCCTCTCCTCCTCACCTCATCATCTAAAGGCAACTTCCCATGAATGAGACGCCATCCAAAGATGGACATCCTAGGCTGCAGCTTTTTACACCAAACAATAGAAGCCCAAGAAAGTTTAGGGTTGCAAATCCTAATTTCCTCCCACGCCGAATTTGCAGTAAAGGAACCATCCGGAGAGCCAAAAGCACAAGTCCTCACATTCATACTGAGGTATTCTAATATTTTTAATCAAATTAAAAATATCTTTCAACGTGGAGGATTGTACCTGAGGCAAATTCCATTGAAAATTATTAATAAATCTGGCAACCTTCCCCACAGCAGAACGATCATCACAATTACTTCATTATCGGAATGCTACTCATCATTGACCTCACTACCTCTACTCTACCAGCCATTGAAAGAAATCACCCATTCCACCCTACAAGTCTTGACTTGAATTTGTATATTAAAGGCAAAACCAAGATTCTTTTCACACGACCTTTGAAGATATGAACCCACAAGTAAAAAGTTGGGAAGCTACGTTCAGCAATTTGAAGCACATTCTTCATTCAATTTTTCCTTGCAACCGACATCGAACTAAGATACATTTGGCTTTTATCCAAATTAAAAGCTTGCCCCGAGTAAGCCTGGTATTTATTAAAAATCCTTTACGGTATTTCACCCCACTCAAATTCACATTCATAAAAATGAATAGATCATCAGCATACAATAAATCATAGGGGGTAAAAACTCCTTGTGGACCAGGCATACATTTAATGAACCCTCTTATGCGAAACTCCTCAAGCCCACAACATAAGACCTCCTCTACTAAGATGAATAATATTGGAGACCCCTCTCCACACCAAGGAACCCTATAGGACCTCCATTGATGAGAAAAGATATTCTCGTTGAAGAGAGAATATGATGAATCCATTCCACCCAATTATCTTCGAATCCAAATTCCTTCTGCACATCAAATAAAAATTGCCATTCCAAAGTGTCTTATGCCTTTCGAACATCAAGTTTCAACCCATATTACCTCCAAAACATTTTGAGTGCATCATGTTTGTTAATTCTGAAGCCACAATAATATTTGAGAAAATAACCTTACCTTTCTAGAAAGCTTCCTGCTCCTCTGATATTAGCTTTGGTAACAATACAGATTAGACGAATTGCAAGAATTTTTGGTATAAGTTTAAAAATAAAATTACCAAGATAGATTGGCCGAAATTGGCCTATCTTTATTGCATTTTCCACCTTAGGGATCAATGTCAAAATGTTGCAGTTGATAACCCTAGTGACTACTCCTTCTCTGAAATCTGAATAGTCAAGCAAGCATCAAATCCCACAATATCCCAGCAAGCTCTAAAGAAAGTTTTTGAGAAACCATCAGGGCCAGACACACTAGAAGGATCCAAGTCAAACACTGCTGATTTTATTTTCTCCCCTGAAGGAATAGCCGTCATCATCTAATTATCTTCTGAAGTAACCAGCTTTGGGATAACTGTTAAGATATCACCATCCCTCACCGAAATTCCTTGCCTGTGAAAACTTCAAAGTGATTAACAACTTGTTGCTCAATCTCTGAAAATTTCGTGTACAAAAATCGTTCGTCCGATTGAAGCTCCCTTATGATATTCTTTCCTCTTCTTAACTTAGTTGTCAAATGAAAGAATTTAGAACAACGGTCCCCATGTTTCAACCATTTGTTTAGAAAGTGCAGTGAAATCCAATAAAAGGTTGATTATCAATGACTGTCAAAGTATTTCCTCCATAGGTAAGAGGCCATTTCATGTAAGGGGGGGGGAGAGAGAGAGAGAGAGAGAGAGAGAGAGAGAGAGAGAGAGAGAGAGAAAGGGTGCTAGTATATCCTATTTTTCAGCTCTAAAATTTTTTCCCTTTAAGAAGTTTTATTGTTGGGTAGACTTTTATTTAAATAAAGGAAAAGCATCCCTACATTGTCATGCACCGCGTGCCCACACACAACATGTGGAAAAAATACCAACTTTGGCTCCCTATGGTTGGATGCCTGTGCGGCTTCTCTTGGTTGGTTTCTACATTGGCACAGTGGCCATGCTATCAGGTAGCTATTCCAAACCCTTAAAATAATTATTTTCATTTTGAGAAAGCTTTCTTCCACTAAAAAAAGGTTCACCACACCATCCTAGGGTTTATAAACCCCCTATATGGTTTTTAATATGTTCTTTAAATATCCTCCCTCACTCATCTAAAGCCCAGTGATCAAGGGATTTCTCTTCATCAGTTCATCATGGCTTAAGGAAAACTGTCTTTTTCATTTGGTGCCCAAATACCATAAAAATTTTCTTCATACCATTTTCGCTATATTGCAGGCACTTATTTTCCATAGCACTTTACGTCAACTTAATTGACCTCCACTATCAAACAACCGATTGAAAAGTTTCTTTGTTGAGTTGAACATTTTATCATAGTATGGTTCCTATACCATTAGATAAGTAATTCTAGAGCTTCATGGACAAAAGAAATAAAAAAACCCTATAATTAGTACCACCGGGGCAAGTGAATGTGTTGGTCTGATCAACTTGGGGTAACTTAAAGCATCTTAGCACCTAATCTTGAAGGTTTGAGAGTAGTTAGTGGGATTTACAAAAAAAAAAAATAACAAAAAAATAAAAAAAATAAAAATAAATAAAAAAGAGAGAGTAGTTAGTGGGCCCGTAATTCCTAAATTGGAAGGAAGAGGAAGGGGAAGTAGCAGAAGAAGAACATAGGCTGGTTGATTGAGGTCATCTTTGGAATTAATGAAGCCATTGGCTATATTTCATTGTTTGGGCTGGAAAGATGAGGCTGAGAGAATTGATCTCCTCTTGTTACATAGTGTTTACGTGGTCTTAAACAGGTTGTCTGTTTCATTTAATTTGCCCTTTGGAAAGAAAAGCACAAGCTGCAACTTTTGAGGAAAATTTATTTTCTTTATAAATAATTACTAGACAATAGACATGCACATCCTAATTAAACTTTGGGAAAATGTTTCCTGTGAAGGAGTGTGGTTCCTATGCAAATGCAAGGGCTAATGGGAGTGCACGAGAAAGTATCTGCAGAAGAGTCATTTTCCCTTTTATTGAGGGCGGCTTAGTCATTTCGCCCCCTAATGTGTTTGGGCACAGGCGCCGCACTCCCCCACAAAATACAATTTCCCCTTTTAACTTTTAGGGAAAAAGAATGCTAACTGGTCGTGTGGCCTACGCTCAGACACAACCCCTTGTAATTGACTGCCCTGCCTTCTTATAAAATGAAATCCCCCTTTACTGATGGTCTTGTACGTCGTCACCTCATTGGCCCCCATGCTGGTTCAGGCACCACGCGACCAGATAATATTCCCTTTCCCCAACTTTGTAATAAGAAAGGCTTGAATGAGAAGGGAAGAAGAAAATGAGGCAGAGCAGTTCCTAAAGTCAAAACATTGGTTAATAAATAAAGGGAGAGGGTTTTGTGCACTGCCAATATACAATTTCAAGTTTTGGAAGGAGGTATTAAGGTCAAGGAAAACCTCGGTTCAGATTTACTTGGTGCTTTTTGTATTTTTTGGGGTCTTCTTATTTGTTGGGGTCTAGAGTTTGCGGCCTTTTTAGAAGCCTTGCGGGTTGCAAAGACTTTGAAGTTACAATGGATTCAAATTGAATGTGATTCGAATGCGGTAGTTTAGTGTGTCAAGAACTGGTTGATTCCATGGAAGTATAAGTAGCTATGGCTTAGCTTTCTGGAGTTTTTAGGCTCAATTAGATGGAGCATTTATCATTGCTTTCAAGAAATTAACACAGTAGCAGATGTGATGGTGAAGCATGTGGCTGCGACGTGTTTATCATATAATTGGGAGACTCCTCCAAGGTTTTCTTTTCGTGACATAGAGTGGGATGCTATGGGTAAACCAAGGTTTAGGTTCTCTTGAACTCTGAGGATATCTGTTTTCTCGATCTCACCTTTGCTAATGGCAATGCAGAAGGTGAAGTGGGTATTGAGAATTTGTGTTCTTGCCATTTGGGGCATTTATAATCTATTTATTCTGTTATCATTTTAATATATTCTTTTGCTGACCTTAAGCAAAAAAAGATGGCAATGCCGAAGGTGGATAGGTTGGCCATTTGTTTTTTATATTGGGCTTTTTGGTATTGGACTGTTCTCAAAGTTGTTGGTATCATTTTATTCATTTTCAATATAATTTACTTGCTGATCTCTTTGGTTTGATTTCTATTTGTATTTATTTGACTTATTTCAATTTTTACAAGTGTTTGGTATAATTTATAGCACTTATTTCTATTTATCATAAATTAGAATAAATCACAAATCACAAATTACTCTCAAGCTATTTGTGATTTGTGGCAACAAATCATTTATGTTGATTTTTACTACCATAAATGAGTACGTGTGCTAAACTACTCAAAATCAATGGTAAATAGGTAACTTCAGTATGTTTTATATTTTTCCAATAAAAAATCCCAAATCCTATCATGTTTTTCTCAAAACTCAAAGTTGAAGGTGAAAACTAAAACCTATTTTCTTGTTATATAATCTATTTTATAAATAGTAGTTAAACGAATACTATTTGTGGTCCATATTTTATTGTCACAAATAATTTCTAAAAAATAGTTAATAAATACAAATAAAAATCATACCAAAGAGAGCCTTAAGAGGAAAAGAAAAAAAAAATTAATAAAAAAAGGGGTATATTAGACATTTTACAGGGGTTGCTATAATAATCTGAATCTTGAAAGGAGTGCAACTGACGTGTTCAAATCTTTTACCCATTATTCATTATAACTTAAAAAACTCACATTAGGCTAATACATAGCACCAAATCAATCTGATCGTTTATGAGGTTATTTCTTTCCAAACTCCCTTCCGTGATTCAAATTTAAACATTAGGACCAACTACCGCCTAGGTGAGTAGAGTTGTTTTATTTTTATTTTCACTTGTAACCCCTTAAATCCCAAAAGCTCACCACCTTTGTCTTAAAAACATTTTCACGGGTTAAACTAGAGTGAAAAAATAATATTCAGAATTAATTTTTTTGGGGGGAGGGGTGTGCCATGTGATAGGTCAAATGAGAGGGCAATCCTGTGGATAGACGCTTAAATATTAAGTTTCAATCAAAATGGAATTAACAGAGTGGCATAATAAAGCATTAAATGGGTGCAATTCAATGCTTAGAATAAAATATACGAGAGCGAGAATGTTAATGTCAATCCCACAGAAAATACATTGAAATTATCACATCATCCTTCCACATGGCATAATCTAGAGATATTATTAACAGAAAATACATTTAACTTTTGTATTCATTTAGTAAAACCAAATGTAAGATACCAGGTTGAAACAACTGCTGGAGGTTACAATTTCACAGATTAATTGTAAAGTTGATACTAATGCTAATTTGAGATTTTATCTAAAGTTTTCTGAAATATGACAAAATAGATTAATGAAACCCCAATGCCATTGATTTTGAATAGTTTAGTGCACGTGTTCATTTAAGGTAGTAAAAATCAATCTTATATTATTTATAGCGTGTGGTGAACCATATATTGTCTAGCTTATCACAGGAGTGTGACACCAGGATTTTATTGATGGTGTGGGTGACTTAAACCTTAGGAAAAACATACCGAGAGACGAATTCCTCTTTCCCTAGAAGAGCCAAATCCCTCTTTTAACACCCCGCCCTTACCGAATCAAAAGGAAAAAGAAAATAGAGACGAGAAAAGTTCAGATTCATGAATCATGATACGATGGCTTTGTAACTCCGTCCCATTCGTTCCACGATTAGAAATGGAGAACCAACCGATAGTTTTACAACTCCATCCCGTTCTTTCAATCGCTTCTGTTGAAGATCGATTCTTGAAGAAGTTCAGATTTCTAAAAGCCTGGGAGTCTTTGATGCATTTGGACCTCTTCTTGACGACATATGCGCAGTCGGTGACAGCCCTTCTCTGTTCTGGCTATAATCCTATCACGGCTGATAAACTTCGATGCCTTCATTCTTTTCGATGCATTGTCACTACTAGCGCCGATCTTAACCACATCGATTTGGTCGAGTGCCATCGCAGGGGAATTGCTATAGCCAATGCTGGCGACTCTTTCTCTGAAAACGCTGCTGATTATGCAATTGGGCTCTTTTTCGATGTCTTTAGACAAATCTCTGCCGGCGACCGATATGTACGTCAGGGGCTTTGGCCTATCAAGGGCGAGCATCCTCTAGGCTCCCGGGTATCAATCTTCTTCTCCATTCCAATTTCTTAATTATAGCCATCTGAAACCACAATAAGATATTCTCTTAATTTTGTCATTAGGTTAGACAGTGAGTTTATTTGCTTAATTTTGGCTTTAAAATGGGTGGTTACCTCATATGGAGGAAAATTAAACCATTTGGGTCCACAAGGAGTGCTTTATCTTCCATATCATGATCTGCTTTTTCATTTGCCTCCATTATCTCATTAGTGTGTAGTGGTATATAAATTCTTGAGCTCTCATTCAGATAACCTTAAGAGATGTTCATAAGTTGTTCTGTACTTTAAGGATCTACTAGAGAAATGGATATCACTTGGAAAGGATCCATTGTTGGCCTAAAAAATAATTGTATCATTTGGGTATCATGAATCAGTTCTCTCTGTAATTCATTCTTGTAAAAAAACCTTCAGTACAACCCTACTACGCCAATTTAGTTATGATAAGGAGCGGTGAAAGCTCGTCTCCTTTACTCCTTTTCTCTCAATCATTTGGATCAAATTTTCTGAAGATTTTTCTTAGTTGTTTTATTTATTTATTTATTTTTTTTATAGCTATTCAGAATATAGGAAAGAAAATATTTTTCTGGTAACTGTTCATTCGTAATTTTGTGTTAGATGCTTTGATTTTTGACTTCTATTTAGAATATAACTTTTTGAAAATCAGAATCTTAGTTGTATCATTGGAAAATAGGGTGGCTGCAGTGATATCAAATATCTGATATCTGCAAATCCAGATGCCCATGGGACTTTTAAGCTCCCACTTGTTTTCTTGTTTCTTTTTAATATTTTTTGTCTTTTTGGTATTTACCCTATTAAAGCGAAGCTTTGCAATTGATCTAAGCCTATTAAGAAACCTCTGGAATAGACAAATAGGTTTCTAGTTGTAGAAGTGTTTACCATGCTGATCCTATGGAGTTAGTGAAGATCCTGTGTGATTTCTTGATGAAGTTTTCCTGAGAGAAACATGTTATTGCTGCAAGTTGGTGTTGTTTATTCCATGAACTAAATAACCCAACTGCTTACTCTGTTAATACTCAGATTCTTAAGGCTGACTGCTTTTAGGATCATTCTCGATTTATTCTTCTTCTACTTCTTCTCTCTCACTCACTCTGTTCTTCTCTTTGTATCTCTCTCTGTGCTTGGCTGTTATATTTGGATTAAATTGACCTGAGTTTATGTACGTTGGTGAGTCTTTAGCTCAATAAGGAAGAGCACCTGGGTTTGTTCCCAGGCGATGGTGGTTCGAATCCATCAAGGCTCTCATGTTAAATGGGATTACAGAAATTGTGAATTGGGAGGTTGCACTTTCTTGTGTAGCTATCTGGTTAATGTATACCCAATGGTTCCATAGACTATCTTCCAATATGAATTCTTACTAATTTGAGATCAATGCCAGAAATTGAGATAAGTGAAGACAGTGACATAGCAGAAAGGACCAACTGGATCAACAAAGGGGGAAGGTTATCAGCTAAACTTATACTAAAGTACTAGTTATTATATCTTACTATAGCTAATTCATACAAACTGAGTCAAGTTTCATGAATTGTAAAATCCAAAATAACTCAATTCAATTTGGTGTTGGATTTCAATTCTTGCCCAAATCAAAGTGTTGGCTGTTGGACTACTTTCACCAAATTGTTTCGATACTTCTAAATATTTCTCAAAACGGTTCAAATATTTAGCTTTGAATGTATTTGACCCATTTGCTGAAAGTAAACCGTGAATGGTTCCCCACCCCCCCATGCCATATGGAAAACAGGAATCACAGGGGCTTACAGTTTCCTATAACCATTTCTTGAAAACACATGAATGTCCCTGTCACTACTCTTGAAAAGCAAATGAATGTTTCTTGATAATATGAAACAGGACAAGGGAGAAAGCATAATTAAATATCTACTTCCAGTGGGAAATCACTTTGGTGTTTGCAAACCTGAATTCCATGAAAAACCAGTCTTAAGGACAAAAGCCAAATATTGCTAGGTTGTTGGCTGATCTGCTGTATATGATAGTAGGCTGGATCATTCTCATCCAATATCGACCCTAACTCTTAAGACTGATGAAGCAAAGGCTAGCATTGTGAGTTTCTTCTTGGAAGGTTGCACTCTCTTGTGTAGCTATCTGGTTAACGTGGTTAATGTGGCAATAGGATGACCAAGCTGAATTTAGCCAAGCATCTCATGGACAAGTCTTGATGGAATCGAACCACCATTTACTGGGGTGTAACCCTAGCTGCTTTTCCATTTTGAGCTAAAGACTTACCTATTAACATAAACCATGTTAGTTTGATCCAAATATAAAAAATAAATGAAACAAAAACATTGGAACAATGATAGATACAAGGAACAACTACAATGCGAGATACTAGGTAAAGTAAATAAATTAAAAGATGTTCACTAACTTTGGATTCCAAGAAAAATAAAGTTCGACTTATTAAATGAGATAATGTTTAACCCACATACATTAATTAACACTCTTTATTCAGCTTGAAGCAAATAAAGCCAATCATATTTTGCTTGAGAATTGGGAAGAGAACAATGAGGATTGAGAATAATGAATAGATTCCTACACAATCCCGACAATGTAGTTAGCAAAATCACTAATACACACATCTAAATGAAATGGAAAAATAAAAAAAAATTCAAAACTCCTTACTATTAATAGTTGAGTGTAAGAAATGTTGTCATTATCCATTACTTGTGATCCACCAGGTGGATTCCAATGACTTAAATGTGATGGCACGCTTGGTTAGATTAGATGAGAAGCCTAGGAAGTATTTGCTTTAACTGTTTTCTTTTTATTTCCTTGCTTTTCCATCCAACTCTTATGACGCTTTCCACCTTTGCGAGGAGATTTATTCTTTGTCCCTTTTACTTTGTTCACATTAGAGTACTCACTTGAGACAGTTATTGGAGGGGCATCGATTGCAAGATTTTGAAGTTTTGCACTCAAATCATTAACAAATTTGTCAACCAATGCATATCCCTCAGACAAATTTGATGCTTCTGAGGGCTATCCTCACTAGTTTAGGACAAAGAAGCCTATAACTTGTGTACAATCTAGGTTGACATCTTCTTCAACTCAGGTTCCGTCATCAACTTTTACTATCATGCTTCTTCCTCCCCGTGTCCATCTCCTCAACACATAATTTGCAGGAATGAACTTGATATCAAGCACATCAAATATTTTCAAAGCATGGCAGCATAGAATTCCAAAAGTCTCAAACTTCTTACAATTACATGCAATAGTAGGGCCAACTGGGTTACACTCAACATTAAAATTCCCTTCTCTGTCAACAACAGCAGCTATGTAGTTATCAATGGCAGCACTCTTATTCCAAAATTTAATAAAACAAGCAGTAATCCATATATACTCGTGTTGAAGTTCTTCAAATATTTTAGGAGTATAAATTTCTAACGCTTGGTTCATAATGGGTGACATGAGAAAGAAATTTCTTGGAGTTTTATTTCTTGCATCAAACTTCGCCTTCAACTCATTATAACGCTTATCAGTCACCATCCTCTCGAAATGTTTAAAAAACTGAACAAGATCCAAACTGGATTTCAAGTAATCCTTCAAATCATCATTCAAAGTGAGAGTTGTGTACTTCGTATACCTATGGTTTAAGCCTTCTTCATGTAACACTTAGCCCATTTCTCTTTAAGTCCATATATACGATCTAACCATGAAGAATCTGTAACTAGATAATCAATACGTAATTTCATCCATGCATTCTCAAACGCTATTACTTCCTCGTACTGAAACATACAAGATTTAAAATCTTTAAAAAAACATTATCCATCTTTCATCAAATTTCCTAGATGTTTGATGCCGTTTTACATTATGTGCCAAGTACACAAACCATGCCATTATCGGGAAAAACCTCAGATATCGCCTTTCCCATTGCAGCATCTTGATCTGCAAAAATGGTTAATGGCTTCTTTTACCCACGGACTTCCAAGAAAGCCTCAAAAAATTATTTGAAAGATTTTGAAGTCTCTTCATATAACAAGGCAACCCCAAAAATGCATATACCTTTATGGTGATTAAATCCAGTAAATACACCGAATGACCTATATTCTATGTTAGTACAAAGTGTCATATCAAAGTTAACTACATCACCAAAATGAGTATAGTCTATTAACATTTTTGGATCTGCCCAGATTATATTTGTTATCTGCTCCTCACTATCCAACTGTAATGCATATGTAAAAGAAGGGTTTCCCCTTGTTTGTTTTTCAAAGTACATCAACAAACTAACAGCTTCACCATAAGATAAGTCAAGCTGACATTTTGTTCGGAGGTAGTTCTTTTGATCTTGTCTGATAAACCCAATGTTTTCTTTTCCACCTGCTTGCATGCTCATGTACTCAAATATGGCCTTAGGTTTTATTCCGGAATCATCGGCTAGATCAATCTGTATCGCATGGGCATCTGAAACTTTTTGTTACGACTGCATCATATGCAAAGTAGCCGGTAAATGTGGGGGATGATTATGCTCTTCAATAAATATATTACACTGATATTGTCCATTATCAACACGCACAATTCCCATCTGTGCATTACAATTAGTTCTTCTCTTTGCTCTCGGTATCTTTGTATCAACATCTCGTTTGTCTTTTTTTCTTAAACCTTGTTTACTATATGCGAATTTCCTCAAAGTTAGGATTGACTTATCAGTTCTGCTCCAATGTGCATAGTCTCTCCTCACATTGAAATCCATCCTTCCCCCATAGGAATTATAGAATTTATAAGCCTCGATCTTTGAATTAAATATCATACTGACCCGAGGCTCAATCTCAACATCCAAACCTATGTCTTGATCTCCCATAGCATTACCTACAGTTTTGATACTGTTTAGATAACCATCGTTATAAAATAAACATCATGAATCTCAAATTCTCAATCAAGTAAGACTATGAAAATAAAGCAACACCATTCTGCCCTATTCATAACCATGAAACTAATCTAACTTCCAAATGGAATCAAAAACACCTCCTCCCAAAAAAAAAAAAAAAAGGCAAAGGGACATGAAAATAAGTCCAACAACTACTTTGAATTGGAACATGACTAGACACACTACACATGACCTCCATTCCTATTTCAATTTTATTAGAAGTTAAAACACAAACAATCATGCAACCCCCCCCCCCACACACACACACTCACACACCACTAGAACAAAGGAAAAGTATGCCATCCCATGCTTTTCACATGCTCCACATCAGTGTTCCAACCCACCTCTAGGTCTCAGCCATATTATCTTCTCAACCTTTATTTCCTGAGTGGGACCAGATTCCAAGGGCTTAAAGACTCAAAGATTCATTAGAAGAGATAGATAATCCCAAATCTTTTTCTGAGGGAAAACTAGGAAATCAGAACCTCTGTTGATGCAGATTCTTCACCAAGCTATGTTGTTTTATTAGGAATAAGCCTAGGGTTGGGTTGTATATGTGTTGGGTCTTCAATCCATGTGGTTGGGAGTGTATTGGGCCACTTTTATGGGTCTAAACTAGGGGACTAGGAGTTCTAAGGTTGCATACAGGATTTACTGATTTGTTTCCTTTTTCTTCAGTTTCCTTTTTATATTTGGTTTCTAATTTCAGTACCTAGTTAGTTTCTAATTTTCAGCCATAAGTTAGTTTCTATTTCCAGTGTTAGTAACTAAAGGACTTTCTATTTTGTAAGTTTCTATTTTCAGTTTTAGTAATTAGGTGAGTTTCTAATTTTTAGTTTCCTATTTCAGTTTTTGACTAAAGTTAGTTTTTATTTTATGTAACCCCCCATCATTATTATAAATAAAGGAGAGCTCTCATTAGTAGAGCCATGAATTTTATGAACAAAAAGATGTTGCTCCGTTTTCTCCTCTGGAGGTTTCTTTGTGTTTGATCAAAGAAGAAGGGTTTGGTGTTTGATCCAATTGACACTCTGCGGCGAGAAGTCCGAGTGTATCTTAATATTTTCTGGTTTTCTTATTGTTTCTAATCTCATTCAGCTTGCCAGGTAAGTGCTCTAATCTGTCTGTAGAATTTTTGGGTTAAGATTCTCTATTTTATTTACTGTTGGCTTAGCTATTTTGGGAGTTTTGGCCATCCGATGGCCTTCTAATTTTGATCGAAGGTTAGTCCTATTCTGAAGGAAGTTCAATCCAATTTTGAGGCCAATTAGACCACTGGTTCCTGCTGAAGTGAACTGTTACTCAGATCTGGCCGGTTATGGATTTTGCCCAAATCTGAATTCTGAATTCTGTTTTGTTTAAATCTGTATGGAACTTGACTGTTGCTATTATTCTCCAATGGGTTGGACTTTCAAATCAGTCCTTAGATGTGTTATTAGTTCCTTGATAATACTCTGCTGAAAATTCAGAAGTTAATGCCAGATTTCAGAACCTACTGTTAGAATCGAGTTTTGATTTGGTTATCTGGTCCTGCGATGTTTTGATTCTGATCCTACTTATTCAATTACTCTATTTTTGTTGCTGGAACTTCTAATTGTTGATGCAAACTTTGTTTCCTGAAATTCCTGTTTGCGGATCTGCTAATTCTGGTTTCTTCAAGGACTGTTGACTAGTTTAAGTTGGACTGTTGTTGCTGTTTACTATTGGGTGGTTTTGGTTGTTTTTTGGTTTATAAGTTCCTACAGTTTTGGGTTTAGTTTGGTTTGTCAAAGTTAGTCCTACATTATCTGTTGCCTTGGATCAAATGGAAGTATTGTATCTTTCCATCCTCCCACATCAACCATTTAAGGATATTAAGAAGATGTCAGTTATTGAGCATGTGATCATGGACATATGTACTTGTGTCCATAAATTACCAACCAAAACCAAACCAAAAGTATAATGTGAAATGCCGTAAAGAAAAAACAGAACCCATAGCACCACTTAGGGTCTCACTACACCTTGCTTAGCCATTAGGCCTGCCAAATATTAGCTGATCTAGGCTTTTATTGGAACAAGGAGTTCACTAGAGAAGCCAAGAACTTAATTTGTCTCACAATGTTGGCAAACCTTCATGGGCAGTCCTCAAGAGAAGCTGATCTGCACCAAATGGAGGACATGTCTACCTCTGAATCTGTTTAACTCTCCATCTTGGAGGGGAAAATAAGATTTTTTCTATTTCTGAAGAAATACAAAGCTGGGACTTCCCTGAAAAGCTGATCTGCTAAAGCCTAATAAGCAACTCTCCTGATCTGTGGGACATGGATTCCATCACAAAATCCTAGAAAAATGCATGGGACCATTTGAGTTCTATAGTATACACTGCACCCACTTAGACCAGCACAGCCAACACAAAACTCAAGTCCCAACTAGAACTACAAAGGAATTTGTAGTACAATATCATCAAAACAAAGAGAACTTGGAGCAAAATTTTATAGCTTGAAAAATAATGATCAGAATGACTTGATATTTAGGTCGAGTATTCTTCTGAGTTATCACAATCTGCCTACAACATCTCAGAAAACTGAGATCTAGAGAAGGGTGTGCAGAGTAATCCTAGTGGAATAAGGAAAACAAAGTAATGCTGAAACTAGAATACGTAAAGGTCCAATGCAGATTTTCATAACAGTTCAAGAGAGTATATAAACAAAAACCAGTATAATAAATTTGGTGTTTCTGATCCGCTACTAGGGAGAGATGACAGATCATAACAAACTGAAGACTGACCAGCAAACAGCAGATCGCAAGGTAGGAATAAAAGAGGGAGTAGACAGACCTATTGAATATGGTAAAACAAAATATAAGACAATAATCAAAGATAATAGGACAGGAATCTAGAGGTATTAGTCCCTTGGAATCCACCAAGCAACGCACCTTGTACCACCCCGCAACACAGTTTGAACAAGGATCCATGTCCCACAGATAGCACTATTCACCCATTCCAAAACTCAAATTCTTCTATCCTTCCATCACAAAATCCTCAAGAGAAGCTGATCTGCTTTGCAAATAATTCTGATCCAGTCAATGACTCTCTCTTCATTGAAAATACATTGCAGAAAAATCTCAAATTCATCTCCTAACAAAGACACCACAAACACGCCAGTAACATAGCCTTTCATAAAAATCAGCTATGCTAAATTACTGCCATCACAAAATCCTCAAGAGAAGCTGATCTGCTTTGCAAATAATTCTGATCCAGTCAATGACTCTCTCTTCATTGAAAATACATTGCAGAAAAATCTCAAATTCATCTCCTAACAAAGACACCACAAACACGCCAGTAACATAGCCTTTCATAAAAATCAGCTATGCTAAATTACTGCCATTGCTTATGCAACTATTATTTATTAAAGAAAAATGAATAATCAATTAAACATTGCCCCATCTTCAGATATTGAATCAAAGCAATAAAAATAAATGAAGCAGAGAACTCACCAGTTCCAGACGATGATCGCACAGACAAAGGAGAAATCACGGGCCGCCTATTTGAGACGGAGAGATGAACGCCGCCGGTGGCCTATTGGAGATGGTGGGATGAACGCCAAAGGTAGAGAGGAAGTTCCCGCGCGACAGACAAGCCCTATTTTTTTTATTTAAAATCTTGCATCGATCTCTAAGGGATTTCTTATCAAAATAAAAATAAAAATAAAAAAGATCTCTAGGGATTTGATCATAAGAAGATGATAAGTTGTATCGCTAATGTATATTTTTCCCTAAGATTTATGTCATCCACACCATGGGATCAATAAAATCAAGGTGTCACACTCCTGTGGTGAGCTAGACGATATACAGCTTACCCCCACACTATAGAAGAGCCAAATCCATACAAGGAGTACCTAAAAATAGGATCCCTTTAATGCTTTGAAGTTTTACAAAATAATAATAATGATAATAATAATAATAAATAAAAAGTCTGCTAGTCTTCCATACGGAGCACTGCGCAGGTTCATATGAATGTTTTAAAAGAGATACCCATTCTGTTACTTTACTTTGACAGCCAATATACATAACTTAAAGATTTAATGTGAAATGAATTCTCCTAAGGAGCACCTAGTCCCTAGGGTTAACACCACCATATGATTATTGGGGATTATAAGATATAATTAAAGAGCATATAATAACTCTACAGTAGCTGAAGTGCTATGCAGACCACCTTGAAAGTAATCTCCACCAGACAGGTCCCTTAGAGTTTGGCTTCATTCCAAATCAAGATTGCATTTGTAGAGGCCACTTCTCAGGGATGATCCAAATAGCTTCACTCCTTGGGGGCACACATTGATTCAAAGAAAAAGTTTTCATCTACCATAGGTGATGGAAAAGTTCATCTACGTGCATCTAGGGTCAAAGTTCTATCAAATGTGAAAAGTTGATTTTGTGTCTATCTCTCTTCTCCTTTTTATTTCCTCTTTACCATAAAATAACACCCCCCGCTTTCATTTCCTTTTTGTTTCTCTCTTTCACTAAATTTTTTCTTACTAAAAATTACATATTCCATTATTTATTTTCTTTCACTTGTCGGTTGCCAACCTACCCACATTATGTGGGACTACCCTCCACTCCCTTTTATCAGTCAAACAAACAGACCTTCTAAATTTGAAGGTTTCATGATCCGGACTGGCTTAGGGCAGTTTAATCCTTCAAGGTTTCTTGACGTTGACAGCCATCAATAGGGCTGCCTCTCTTAGTATTACTTAGCTCCATCAAGTTCGGCTCCACTTCCAATCTTAGCTCTTAAGAACTTTGTTTCCTAATCCAATGGTCACCCTAGAATATTATAACTGTAGCACGATTCCTAGATAGGTTCTTAGACATCCATACTACAACAATTTTGGGAATTTGGTAGGTTAGAAAGTGAAATGAAATAAAATAAAAAGTTGGGAAAGGCTTGTCAAGCAAGTCGCATAGGGTCAAAGTTCTATCAAATGTGAAAAGTTGATTTTGTGTCTATCTCTCTTCTCCTTTTTATTTCCTCTTTACCATAAAATAACACCCCCCGCTTTCATTTCCTTTCTGTTTCTCTCTTTCACTAAATTTTTTCTTACTAAAAATTACATATTCCATTATTTATTTTCTTTCACTTGTCGGTTGCCAACCTACCCACATTATGTGGGACTACCCTCCACTCCCTTTTATCAGTCAAACAAACAGACCTTCTAAATTTGAAGGTTTCATGATCCGAACTGGCTTAGGGCAGTTTAATCCTTCAAGGTTTCCTGACGTTGACAGCCATCAATAGGGTTGCCTCTCTTAGTATTACTTAGCTCTATCAAGTTCGGCTCCACTTCCAATCTTAGCTCTTAAGAACTTTGTTTCCTAATCCAATGGTCACCCTAGAATATTATAACTGTAGCACGATTCCTAGATAGGTTCTTAGACATCCATACTACAACAATTTTGGGAATTTGGTAGGTTAGAAAGTGAAATGAAATAAAATAAAAAGTTGGGAAAGGCTTGTCAAGCAAGTCGCATAGGGTCAAAGTTCTATCAAATGTGAAAAGTTGATTTTGTGTCTATCTCTCTTCTCCTTTTTATTTCCTCTTTACCATAAAATAACACCCCCCGCTTTCATTTCCTTTCTGTTTCTCTCTTTCACTAAATTTTTTCTTACTAAAAATTACATATTCCATTATTTATTTTCTTTCACTTGTCGGTNACCCCCCCCCCCCCCACACACACACTCACACCACTAGAACAAAGGAAAAGTATGCCATCCCATGCTTTTCACATGCTCCACATCAGTGTTCCAAACCACCTCTAGGTCTCAGCCATATTATCTTCTCAACCTTTATTTCCTGACTGGGACCAGATTCCAAGGGCTTGAAGACTCAAAGATTCATTAGAAGAGATAGATAATCCCAAATCTTTTTTCTGAGGGAAAACTAGGAAATCAGAACCTCTGTTGATACAGATTCTTCACCAAACTATGTTGTTTTATTAGGAATAAGCCTAGGGTTGGGTTGTATATGTGTTGGGTCTTCAGTCCATGTGATTGGGAGTGTATTGGGCCACATTTATGGGTCTAAACTAGGGGACTAGGGGTTCTAAGGTTCCATACGGGATTTACTGATTTGTTTCCTTTTTCTTCAGTTTTCTTTTTATATTTAGTTTCTAATTTCAGTACCTAGTTAGTTTCTAATTTTCAGCCATAAGTTAGTTTCCATTTCCAGTGTTAGTAACTAAAGGACTTTCTATTTTGTAAGTTTCTATTTTCAGTTTTAGTAATTAGGTGAGTTTCTAATTTTTTGTTTCCTATTTCAGTTTTTAGAAACTAAAGTTAGTTTTTATTTTATGTAACCCCCCATCATTATTATAAATAAAGGAGAGCTCTCATTAGTAGAGCCATGAATTTTATGAACAAAAAGATGCTGCTGCATTTTCTCCTCTGGAGGTTTCTTTGTGTTTGATCAAAGAAGAAGGGTTTGGTGTTTGATCCAATTGACACTCTGCGGCGAGAAGTCCGAGTGTATCTTCATATTTTCTGGTTTTCTTATTGTTTCTAATCTCATTCAGCTTGCCAGGTAAGTGCTCTAATCTGTCTGTAGAATTTTTGGATTAAGATTCTCTATTTTATCTACTGTTGGCTTAGCTATTTTGGGAGTTCTGGCCATCCGATGACCTTCTAATTTTGATCGAAGGTTAGTCCTATTCTGAAGGAAGTTCGATCCAATTTTGAGGCCAATTAGACCACTGGTTCCTGCTGAAGTGAACTGTTACTTAGATCTGGCCGGTTATGGATTTTGCCCAAATCTGAATTCTGAATTCTGTTTTGTTTAAATCTATATGGAACTTGAATGTTGCTATTATTCTCCAATGGATTGGAATTTCAAATCAGTCCTTAGATGTGTTATTAGTTCCTTGATAATACTCTGCTGAAAATTCAGAAGTTAATGCCAGATTTCAGAACCTACTGTTAGAATCGAGTTTTGATTTGGTTATCTGGTCTTGCGATGTCTTGATTTTGATCCTACTTATTCAATTACTCTATTTTTGTTGCTGGAACTTCTAATTGTTGATGCAAACTTTGTTTCCTGAAATTCCTGTTTGCGGATCTGCTAATTCTGGTTTCTTCAAGGACTGTTGACTAGTTTAAGTTGGACTGTTGTTGCTGTTTACTATTGGGTGGTTTTGGTTGTTTTTTGGTGTATAAGTTCCTATAGTTTTGGGTTTAGTTTGGTTTGTCAAAGTTAGTCCTACATTATCTGTTGCCTTGGATCAAATGGAAGTATTGTATCTTTCCATCCTCCCACATCAACCATTTAAGGATATTAAGAAGATGTCAGTTATTGAGCATGTGATCATGGACATATGTACTTGTGTCCATAAATTACCAACCAAAACCAAACCAAAAGTATAATGTGAAATGTCGTAAAGAAAAAACAGAACCCATAGCACCACTTAGGGTCTCACTACACCTTGCTTAGCCATTAGGCCTGCCAAATATTAGCTGATCTAGGCTTTCATTGGAACAAGGAGTTCACTAGAGAAGCCAAGAACTTAATTTGTCTCACAATGTTGGCAAACCTTCATGGGCAGTCCTCAAGAGAAGCTGATCTGCACCAAATGGAGGACATGTCTACCTTTGAATCCGTTTAACTCTCCATCTTGGAGGGGAAAATAAGATTTTTTCTATTTCTGAAGAAATACAAAGCTGAGACTTCCTTGAAAAGCTGATCTGCTAAAGCCCAATAAGCAACTCTCCTGATCTGTGGGACATGGATTCCATCACAAAATCCTAGAAAAGTGCATGGGACCATTTGAGTTCTATAGTATACACTGCACCCACTTAGACCAGCACAGCCAACACAAAACTCAAGTGCCAACTAGAACTACAAAGGAATTTGCAGTACAGGATCATCAAAACAAAGAGAACTTGGAGCAAAATTTTATAACTTGAAAAATAATGATCAAAATGACCTGATATTCAGGTCGAGTATTCTTCTGAGTTATCACAATCTGCCTACAACATCTCAGAAAACTGAGATCTAGAGAAGGGTGTGCAGAGTAATCCTAGTGGAATAAGGAAAACAAAGTAATGCTGAAACTAGAATACGTAAAGGTCCAATGCAGATTTTCATAACAATTCAAGAGAGTATATAAACAAAAACCAGTATAATAAATGTGGTGTTTCTGATCCGCTACCAGGGAGAGTTGACAGATCATAACAAACTGAAGACTGACCAGCAAACAACAGATCGCAAGGTAGGAATAAAAGAGGGAGTAGACAGACCTATTGAATATGGTAAAACAAAATATAAGACAATAATCAAAGATAACAGGACAGGAATCCAGAGGTATTAGTCCCTTGGAATCCACCAAGCAACACACCTTGTACCACCCCGCAACACAGTTTGAACAAGGATCCATGTCCCACAGATAGCACTATTCACCCATTCCAAAACTCAAATTCTTCTATCCTTCCATCACAAAATCCTCAAGAGAAGCTGATCTGCTTTGCAAATAATTCTGATCCAGTCAATGACTCTCTCTTCATTGAAAATACATTGCAGAAAAATCTCAAATTCATCTCCTAACAAAGACACCACAAACACGCCAGTAACATAGCCTTTCATAAAAATCAGCGATGCTAAATTACTGCCATTGCTTATGCAACTATTATTTATTAAAGAAAAATGAACAATCAATTAAACATTGCCCCATCTTCAGATATTGAATCAAAGCAATAAAAATAAATGAAGCAGAGAACTCACCAGTTCCAGACGATGATCGCACAGAGAAAGGAGAAATCACGGGCCGCCTATTTGAGACGGCGAGATGAATGCCGCCGGCGGCCTATTGGAGACGGTGGGATGAACGCCAAAGGTAGAGAGGAAGTTCCCGCGCGACAGACAAGCCCTATTTTTTTTATTTAAAATCTTGCATCGATCTCTGAGGGATTTCTTATCAAAATAAAAAATAAAAATAAAAAAGATCTCTAGGGATTTGATCATAAGAAGATGATAAGTTGTATCACTAATGTATATTTTTCCCTAAGATTTATGTCATCCACACCATGGGATCAATAAAATCAAGGTGTCACACTCCTGTGGTGAGCTAGACGATATACAGCTTACCCCCACACTATAGAAGAGCCGAATCCATACAAGGAGTACCTAAAAATAGGATCCCTTTAATGCTTTGAAGTTTTACAAAATAATAATAATGATAATAATAATAATAATAATAATAATAATAATAATAATAATAATAAATAAATAAATAAATAAATAAATAAATAAATAAATAAATAAATAAAAAGTTTGCTAGTCTTCCATATGGAGCACTGCGCAGGTTCATATGAACATTTTAAAAGAGATACCCATTCTATTACTTTCCTTTGACAGCCAAAATACATAACTTAAAGATTTAATGTGAAATGAATTCTCCTAAGGAGCACATAGTCCCTAGGGTCAACACCACCATATGATTATTGGGGATTATAAGATATAATTAAAGAGCATATAATAACTCTATAGTAGCTGAAGTGCTATGCAGACCACCTTGAAAGTAATCTCCACCAGACAGGTCCCTTAGAGTTTGGCTTCATTCCAAATCAAGATTGCATTTGTAGAGGCCACTTCTCAGGGATGATCCAAATAGCTTCACTCCTTGGGGGCACACATTGGTTCAAAGAAAAAGTTTTCATCTACCATAGGTGATGGAAAAGTTCATCTACGTGCATCTAGGGTCAAAGTCCTATCAAATGTGAAAAGTTGTTTTTGTGTCTATCTCTCTTCTCCTTTTTATTTCCTCTTTACCATAAAATAACACCCCCCGCTTTCATTTCCTTTCTGTTTCTCTCTTTCACTAAATTTTTTCTTACTAAAAATTACATATTCCATTATTTATTTTCTTTCACTTGTCGGTGTTGCCAACCTACCCACATTATGTGGGACCACCCTCCACTCCCTTTTATCAGTCAAACAAACAGACCTTCTAAATTTGAAGGTTTCATGATCCGGACTGGCTTAGGGCAGTTTAATCCTTCAAGGTTTCCTGACGTTGACAGCCATCAATAGGGCTGCCTCTCTTAGTATTACTTAGCTCCATCAAGTTCGGCTCCACTTCCAATCTTAGCTCTTAAGAACTTTGTTTCCTAATCCAATGGTCACCCTAGAATATTATAACTGTAGCACGATTCCTAGATAGGTTCTTAGACATCCATCCTACAACGATCTTGGGAATTTGGTAGGTTAGAAAGTGAAATGAAATCAAATAAAAAGTTGGGAAAGGCTTGTCAAGCAAGTCGCATAGTGGAAGCTAACCAATAAGGAGTAATGGAACATTTCCTATATAGGAAATAGGCCATTTCATGTGAGGAGAGAAGGAAGGTGCTAGTATATCTTCTACGGTCGGCTCAAAAAACTTTTCCCTTAAAGAAGTTATACCATTGGGTATAATTTTATTTAAAATAAGGGAAAACATCTTACATGTTCATGCCACATGCCGAGACAATGGGGGTAGTTAAATGACCACCCTACCCTCTTGGTTGGATGCTTGTATGGTTCTTTTGGTTGGTCCTTGCATTGCCATAGTGGCACATGGCCAAGTAGCAATTCCCAGCCCTTAAAATAATTATTAAAAAATGTGGTCTACTATTGAAAGGTTCACCATACCATTCTAGAGTACACAAACCAATATGGAGTTTTAGTATGTTCTCCCAATTTCATCCCATGTGCATTGAAATGCTAATGTTATATAATGGAATATTACACGCGAACATTTTATTGGCTATTAATTGGATCTCTTGCTTTGTCTCTCTCTTCCTTCTACCACCAAGAAATATAAGGATAAACACCTACTTTTACTTTATATTTGTTAAGGTAAGGGGCGCATAATGGGATCTTTGGATGGACAAACTAGTTTTGTTATGCATGAAAAACTGATGTGGTAATTGTAATAGTTAGAATTTGTGGACTAATCCCAAATGATCATGTGCCACAACGTCCTGTGTTGTGTCTGAGAATAGAGAGTGTAGATGGGCAGCACTCTTTCTCCTTAAAAATTATATTAATGATAGAATCTCAGAAAATTTAATGGATGTGATTCTCTCTTGAATTTTGTATGATGCATGGTAGAACACAAAGAGGAATGAAATTAAGGAGATAGCTAGAGATGTTAATTCATCATGATAAGGTATCATTAATAACTAATTAAAACGTACAAGTTTCATAAAAAAGCAATAAAGCAGACTATGTCACTCTTTACCCAAAAAAAAAAAAAAAGAGGACTATGCCACTTTAGAAGTAGATTTATGACGTCGAAAAATTATAGAAGATTAGGAGGTAACACAAGTGAACAATTCAAAAAAAAAAAAAAAAAAAAAGAACTTGCCACCCAAAGAAAATCCACCTAAGGGATAAGAGAACTCAAGAAGAACTACTTCTTCTTAAAGGGCCAAAGGCTTAAATAAAATTATGAATAAACTCCAAGTATTCTACATTCCATTCATTGCTATAAGCTTATATAGATGAGCATGGAACAACTTTCCAAGCATAGGAAATTTCTAAAAAATGAAATTATAACTAATTCGAAAAACAAACATTGAGAAGACAAACAACTATCCAATAGGAAATAACCTTGGGAACCTTGAAAGACATTTTCCACATCTTGAAGAGTTTAAAAATATAATGGTTGAAGTTCCCAACAAGTTCTATAATCAAATTTGAATGGAAGTTGGACTAAAAAGATGAATTTTGGAATTATAAGTGTTTGCAGTTAGCCCATACACACTTTACCAAAATGGCCATAACTTCTTCTAGAAAATAGAAAATGAGGCACCTTTTTTTTTTCGTTGGAAAATAGACTTCTAGATCTTTCCATCCATATATTGCATGACTTCTAGTTCCTTCTAATTTGATACAGGTGTCATCGTGAAACTACCCCAAAATCCTGGACGGTAACTTTTATTTCTATCTTCTATCCTTTGGCTTGGGCTTATTGGACTAGTTTGTTGGCCCATTTGAAAATGCTTCTGCATCACTTTCCGTAGGATGCTTAATTTTCCCTTCCTAGCTCAAATGAATGAACAACCTACCCTAGCCTTATGGCTTATATTTAGTATGTTATTGATGATCCGATAATATATATATATATATATATAGAGAGAGAGAGAGAGAGAGAATACAAATAATTAATGCAATATAATATATATATATATATATATATAATGTTCATCAACGTAACTACACATTCATATTTTTGTTAGCATCGACGCAACTTGTTTTCAGCCTGCTCATCATGGCACATGAAAGGCCAAAGGTACGAATCTACATAGTTTACAATATGAACTATTGTAAGTAAGCCATGTTTCTGATCCAACTCGGCAAACATGGCTTATTTACAAAAGCCATGTTTCTGATCCAACTCGGCAAACGTGGCTTATTTACAAGTCTTTTTTTTTTTTTTTTAATCATAGAGGAAACAAACTTAAACTAAATGTAGAAAGTAGAATTGAGAATTCCCACACCAACGGTGAAAGGTAAATCATTTATTCATGGCCGTTAGAACTGAGAGTTTTTTTATGGGACAAAAGTCTTATCTTTTATCACCAGCGGGCAAGTGATTCTTCCCATGCCATGAATGGAAGAAAAACGTTTGCTTAGAAATTTAAAGTTATTTGAGTTCCATGCATATTTACTTGGTCGTTTCTCTGTTATAGCTTTCCAAACAAGGGCACATGCTAGCCCTACCAAGAGTCTTTCTTGTTTTAAAAGTTGAGAAGGAGATTCATTTACAGGAGATTCCTCCTATCAACTTCATTTTATTGGGGGCAGAGGTGTTTTGGTTATTTCAGATGGGCATTGTGCATGTTTCGCACATTCACTACCAGGGAACTCATTTGCTGTATGTGATTGCGCTGTTAACGCAATGTTGTGGATATATTACACAACTAGTACTTACATGGTATTTAGCTTGATCACTTCTCACTTATTTTCTTTGGGTGATCTTATTTAAATGTTCAAAAACAAAGATGCATATATGGTCTGTTAATCAATCAAGTTTTGGACTTGTGATTTTGAAGATTCTGACACCCAAGCTACTGGTCTTGCTGAATTTTGGCTTGTATAGCTTGATCTTTCTCCTAAGCATCTTTTTATTGGATGGCTCAGAGTGTGGTGTCCAATTTCTTGAATGGGTTTGTGATGTCTTCTCTGTGGGAGTTTTCACAGCCCCCCTTAAGTACTATGGGAGAACTATAATATGAAGAAAGTGCTTTCTAGCTATTTGTTAGCAATAATAATCTTGTTGGGAGTTTAGTCTCAAAACCAGCTCAACCTTGCTTGACTAACATTTGATTGTGTTGGATTTATGGGCTAAATTAATTATTCGGGTTGATTAAATGGGTGAGAGTCAAATTGCATGAACCGGTTCGGTCCACTCTCAAGCTTAGGGATATGCTGGCTCAACCCATTGTGGTTTAGGGTTTTGAGTGCAGGACAGTATTATAAATACTAGGTTTTGGGTCCCTACAACCATTATTCACTCTTCCCCACTTTACCACTAAAGTGAGAGAACCAAGGAGGTTTAAGGGGTTGTAGAAGATCCATAGCCAAGCCAAGAGAGCGAAAGTGGGAGTGACCAACATCAATCATCTTCAGCATACTAGGTGAAAGGTACAAATCGATCCTCCATAATTTTATTAGATTCGTGTTCTTGTTTTTCCTGTGTGGTTTCCTCCATAGGGTTTCAATCTCAAACCCATAGGAAGTTTTAACAAGTGGTATCAGAGCAGACCACATGGGACAAGAATCGATTGAATTTTTCTTGTACATGAGGATTTTGATTATTACTTAAAACTTGATTTGATTAAAAATCATGAAAATCATGAAAATCATAAAAATCATGAAAATCATAAAAATCGTAATTTTACCATCACTTAAAGATCCTGTATAAAAAAACTTTCTTCACGAAAGTTGTAGATCACGAGAAGACGGTCGCGGCGGTATGCCGCACGTCACCGGAAACCTCCGGACGCGCCGGCACGCGCCGCCGGAAACCGGCTGCCGGAGGAGAGAGAAAAAAAATTCCAAAAAAAAAAAANTTTTCCTGTGTGGTTTCCTCAATAGGGTTTCAAACTCAAACTCATAGGGAGTTCTAACAAGTGGTATCAGAGCAGACCACATGGGACAAGAATCGATTGAATTTTTCTTGTACATGAGGATTTTGATTATTACTTAGAACCTGATTTGATTAAAAATCATGAAAATCATAAAAATCTTAATTTTACCATCATTTAAAGATCCTATATGAAAAAATTTTCTTTGCAAAAGTTGCAGATCACGAGAAGATGGTCGCGGCGGTATGCTGCAAGTCACCGGAAACCTCCGGACTCGTTGGCACACTCCGTCGAAAATCGGCTGTCGGAGGAGAGAGAAAAAAAAAATTTTCCAAAAAAAAACGGCGGCGAGTCATCGCCAGTTTAACTCGGAAACCCTACCAATTTGACCCGAGACATAGTGGGTCAACTCATGTGCACTATTTGACTAGGTCAAAGGTTGACTGGGTCGTTGACTAATTGACCCGAATTTGACCTGGAACTCATATGCCCGAACCAGTTGGTTTGGATTGATTTAAAATAAAAATAAAAACTTAAAGGCTTGTTTGGTTTTTGTTCATTTTGGGTTTTTATTTAAACTACTTTAAATTTCATTTAAAGGTTCGTTTTAAGGCCAAATTGAAATCTGTTTTTTGCGTTGGATTCCTTGTTTCGGACCACATTTAATGATCTAATTTTTAATATGACATATTTATTTGAAATTTTATGTTGTATTTAGTTTCAATCATTGAAACAAAAGGGCGTTTTTATTTAAACTACTTTAAATTTCATTTAAAGGTTCGTTTGAAGGCCAAATTGAAATCTGTTTTTTGCGTTGGATTCCTTGTTTCGGGCCACATTTAATGATCTAATTTTTTTAATATGACATGTTTATTTGAAATTTTATGTTGTATTTAGTTTCAATCATTGAAACAAAATGGCATAAATCAATGCTTTGAAAAATATATATGTTATTGGTTACCATGAAATTGAGAAGTTTTTTTTTTTTTAATTGAGATATATTAATATGGAAAAGGGTGTAAGCTTCCGCTCATTCTTAGTTGCAAAGTAATTTTGCTTTAGGAAACCATGAAATGATGAGGTGGAATCCACCAAAGTGGTACATCTTATTATTTTATGATTTTCCACAGGGAAACAATGTAGGTGACATTTGCCCAAAGGTGATGTCACCAAAGTTAAGAAAATGACAGTAACCTAGAGGTTCCTAAGCCCAAAGGTGAGGGGATTTCAAAAGTTATTGTTCTTTTCACAGTAAATATAAATTTACAAGAGGACCAGTGCATTCTTAGCCCAAAGGATAGGAATGTAGTTGCGGTTGTGACTCTTGTATGGTTATTGTTGTCCTAGTGACATTTATATGTATGTTTTGAACATAAAGATATACATCTCCAATGGGAAAGATATGATAGAACTGAGTGAAACTCACCAAAGTGGTACATTCAGTTCGATTGTATCTTCTCCAACAGTAAAGGTGATACTTTCCCAAAGGTTATGTCATCAAGGTTTGAGGATAATCATCCACATTTCAGAAATAGACATTGAATTTGGAGTTCTTTTGCCCAAAGGTGATTGAATTCCAAAGTTAGTGTTGTTTTCACAGTTAAAAGAATAATATAAGAGCATCAGCTAATTCCTGTCCCAAAGGATAGGGATACATTTTTAGTTGTAACTCTTATTTAAAATATATTGATGGTATTACATGCTTTTATATAATGGTTTATATTTTGAAATTTGGCATGTATTGTGTTGTTGTTACTGCTGTAGTAAGATGGTCATTCCCTCAAGTTATGTATCTTCCATCCCAATACTCACTGGTAACAACTATCAAAAGTGGGTGGAGGAATTAGAATTGCATTTAGGTCTTCTTGACTTAGACTTGGCACTTAGGGAGCCTAAACCTGAGCCTCTCACAGACTCGAGCAGAAGTGCTGAAAGGACCAAGTTTAAGAAATGGACTGAAGCAAACAGAAAGTGCATACTGGTTTTAAAAAAAGGCAGTTCCTGAAATTATACGTGGGAACATAGAGATCAAAGACACTGCAAAAGAATTCCTGGATGCTATTAAAGGTAGATTTCAATACAACAAGAAAGCTGAGAAAACCACATTGATGACCAGGCTAATGAATACAAGGTATGATGGATGTGGGAGTGTTAGAGAATACATTTTGGGTGTAGCTACTGATGCTAGTAAACTTAAGGATCTTGGAATACAGATCGATGAAGAATATATTGTACACATTGCACTGAATACCCTCCCTAGTTAGTATAAGGTTATCCAATCTACCTATATTGCACTGAAGGACGATTGGAGCCTAAATGAGCTCATTTCCATTTGCACTCAAGAGGAAGAAAAATTGAAACAAACTAGGTTTGAGAGTGCACATGCAACTTTTCACAAGGGATCTTCTGGTGGACCAAGCAGAAGGAACAAAAATTTTTCCAACAGAGGAAGCGTCAAGCCATATGACAGGACTAATAGCTCTCAAGAACTTGACACATCTCAAAAGGCTCAGGATGAAGAGAATACCAACAACGTAGAGTGTTTTTGGTGCCATAAGAAAGGACATGTGAAGAAGGACTGTTTTATTTTCAAGAAATGGTTAGAGAAAAGGAAGAATTCTGGGGTTGATAAGCAGAATGATACTAATAAAGGGTGAGGTAGACTAATCATCAGCAATTGAGAGCAAGTAAAATTTGGTCACATCAAGTAGTTAGGATTTCTTTACATACAGTTATTTGAAATGCTTGATTAGTGGGAGTTCTGGTTTTGTTTAGTATTTGTTTATGTTTTGAACCTTAGCCCATATGTTTTGGGGCACAGTTTGATGAATTATGGTTAAGTTTTAGCATTTACATTATGCACAGTTATTTCTTGAAATATTTGGTTTATGATTTCATTTGAAAATGTTTTTATAGGCAGTAATTGTCTCAGTTTATAGGCAATATTTTGCCACAATTCAAAAGGTAATGTTTGCCACATTTTAAGACAGTATTTGTCACAGTTCATAGGCAATATTTGTCACAGTTTATAGGCGGAAGGCCACAGTTAGATATTAACCACAGGTCAAAGGCGATTTGCCACAGTGAAGGTTAATATCTCAGTTAAGGACCTACATAGAATGACAACAGTGTAATTTGAGGATATGTCAATGTTTCTATGATGGTATCCCACATAGATTCGTGTTAAGAAATTTACTTATGTTTGTAATAACAGAAAGTTGTATGCCGTATATTGAGGTGTATCTTCTGCTGTTATTCGATGTGAGTGGTTTTTCAACTGAATCACAGTAAGAGTGGTTAATGTAATAAGATTCTATGGCCACACCAATTTAAAAGACATCCTTATAATTAATGTAGCCCAAGTGGGAGATTGTTGGATTTATGGGCTAAATTAATTATTCGGGTTGATTAAATGGGTGAGAGTCAAATTGCATGAACTGGTTCGGTCCACTCTCAAGCTTAGGGATATGCTGGCTCAACCCATTGTGGTTTAGGGTTTTGAGTGCAGGACAGTATTATAAATACTAGGTTTTGGGTCCCTACAACCATTATTCACTCTTCCCCACTTTACCACTAAAGTGAGAGAACCAAGGAGGTTTAAGGGGTTGTAGAAGATCCATAGCCAAGCCAATAGAGCGAAAGTGGGAAAGGTACAAATCGATCCTCCATAATTTTATTAGATTCGTGTTCTTGTTTTTCCTGTGTGGTTTCCTCCATAGGGTTTCAATCTCAAACCCATAGGAAGTTCTAACAGTTATTAGTCTTGTCCAAGGGCAACAACCTATGTTGTCAGATTTGGCATTATCAATAATTTTTCAACACTTAGATCTGAGTCACCACTCCTTCAGTACAGCCAGAGGTTAGGTTCCAAGGTTGATACAGCAATGAACTCCAAGTTTGGAATTCCAAAAATTGATCCTCATAATCTAAATAAACCAACAAGGCAAGGCAATCATGTTCCTTAAGAAAATTTAAGGCAGATGCAGATGGTCCATAAACTTCCTCAAACTATAAACCAATGAAGAAAAAAATTCATTTTGCCCAAAAATGCTTTGTTGTTCAATCAATATCAGCAAAAAAACAATTCACTGGGATGGGGGATTGAAAAGAAAAATCCTAAGAAAGAAGATCAATGAAAAAAATGATAGTTTGAGTGTGGAAGCAAACTACAATTAGTGCATCCTCATTTCTTTCTCTAATGCCATCTCCTTATGACTTTTAGAGACTCGATCTGTAACATTCTCTTGTATAGATGGTAGTTCTCTTTGCAACATGTGGATGTGCATTCTATTGAAGGAAAGGACTTATTTGCTAGTAGACAGTTTCAGGAGTTAATAGTCGTGGTATGATTCCATTTCTAATGAACATTAGAACACTCAAAAATTGCGAAAGGCTAACAGAAATGGTTCCATTCCAAGAGAACCAAAAGTAAGGCAACAGGTCATTAAAAGAGAAACTCTTTCTGCAGTTTAATTAGATTTTTTTTTTTTTTTTTTTTCTTCTAGAATTCATAATTTCTTGTGTAATTTTGTGGATTTAGTGGCTCAACCTAATTAGATCCAAGACAACTCCTCCTAAAGGCTTGGAAACCCCCTTCATCCACAGATAAATAATACCCATCCAGGGATTCAATTAATCAATCTTAACATTGGCAGTCAAGCGAAGGCAAATCAAGATAAAATTATATTATATATGATGCTTAAAAATAGAACTAAGAGACTATAGCAATAAAGACCAACCTGCTTACTTATGAATGTTTCAACTTTCAAATAGCTACAGATGATGGTGTGCAATCCTGTTCACAAAGTAGTCGACTATCCTCATGGTTGACATTCATAGCAAGCATGAACCAATTGTAACATCCTCATTGCTTAACATTCAGATACTGAGTTCCAAACATATGAAATTTTGTTATGTATACGTTTAAGCTGCAAAAGAATGTGACTGATCCCAAGAAGATTGAAGTTTTAGTTTTATGTGGCCGTAACAGGATTCGGTAACCAACCCCCAAGTTTCACCCAAGGTTTTTTTTTGTGTAAAATATAAAATCCATACCACCAGCTTCTTCCAAACTACAAGCCAGTGTGTTACACTTGTGCCCTAATCCGGTCTAATTTGAAACTGTTGTGACAGGCCTCGGATCAGAGATCGGAAGTACGACCGGGTTTTGGCTCACAGCTGCGCATTGCCGAAGGGATAGAGATGACCGCACATGTTCATGCATCGCGTGCCTATCTAGCTGGAGGGGATTCATACCTTCCAATCCCAGATGGTAAGTGAACTAACTCCCCACACTTGAATTCTGACACGCATCAAAAATTACCGAATAGCCTTGAGCATGTCTGAGGGCAACCACCCGTGCGAGACCAACCATGGGACAGCAAGCTGTCTTGGCCACCGAAAACAAGCCACCGGAAGCAGCCTAGGCCTGAATCCGGTGCCCGTTTCTGGTGGGTTGACAGGCTGCAATTGAGGTTCCGATGCCTGTGGTCCCTGCCACACGCATCGTAAATGGTTCCGGATGATCCCAAATCATCCTTCACACCTTCTTCGTGATGTGAGCACTTTACGGACCTAAATGGTCGAGTCCTTGTGCCCCGAATTTCATTTTAACCTGATCAGTTCAAAAGGAGTCCAAACCAAACAGACCTTAAGGCCCACTTAAGTTATACTCATTTCCCTTGTGCCCAATGTAGGAGAGGAGAGGAAGGAAGAAGAAGAAGGTTGGAGCTTGGTACCGGCTGCCGCTTGTTTGCCGGAATCACTGCCGGAGGTAAGTACAACCTCCCATACCACTCTCTCTCTTCATTTCGACCTAAATAGGGCTAGGTATGGATGGGATCTTGATGTACAAACCATGTTAAGGTTGTAGGATGAGTGTTCTACCCTCTCGGTGTTGTTACTGAGCTTAAACCAAGCCCGATGAGCTCCGGAAACATGTAATGCCAAAAGACCAACTAGGGTTTCGATCGTTTGATCGACATATCTCCCAAATAGCTAGGTGGAATTGGAATTTTCTTGGCTTAGAATGATGCTAGGAACATCCCCTATAACTCCATGGAACAAATCCCGGCAATCAGGCCCAAGCCAGAAAGCCTTAAAATAGTTGGAATGCCCCGAACCTCTACTGAAAACAGCCCACTGGATCCACTGGGTCTGTTTCTGGTGGCATATTTCCAGTGGACATGGAGCCTTATGTGCTCTCTATCACCTCCACTAGAAACAGGACTAATATTTCCGGTGGAAATGCCCTGTTTCCGGTGATAGTACTGTCACTTAGGAACAATGTCTGTATCCTTTGGGGGTGACCTGTGTGGGTCCCTCTCGATGTTTCCGAAGTGTACTAATGTAGGATTCCCTTGTGTCTAGGACAGTGATGTGCATGTGCCCCGAAGCCAGAATTTAATTGATCGATCAGTGGCCATACTTGAACCCGAACACACCCGATCTTAAAACAGGTGAGGGATGGGCTGTGTTTATTTTTGAAAATGTTTATTATAATTAAATTGCTCACATGTTTAGAATTATATGTTTAATTGTAATTGCTCAAATGTGAGGATGATATGTTATATTTGCCATTTATGATTATGATATGAATTGTATGGAGATGTATGACGGGATCCAGTGTGGTCGAGGTGGTACCGGTACCATGATCGTCGTGTGTTTGGTTGTGTGTGAGATAGAATTTGGCGTGGCCGAGGTGGTACCGATGCTATGATTTCCGTATGTATGTTGCATTCATGCATTGATTATATGCATTAGAGTTAGTTATAGTCGCAGGTTACACTTTGTGGCTAAGGTCTCACTGGTATCGTGTACCCCAGGACTACATTTGGAAATGGATGCACTTCGTGCCCGATGATTGGTACCGGTGTCGCGTAGTCCATACTCAACTGTGATATATATGCTAGATTAGGTAAACGGTCTCGGGTTTCACTTTGTGGCCAAGGTCTCTCTGGTATCATGTGCCCAGGACTATATTTAGAGATGGATTACACTTTTTGGCCGAGGTCTTGCTGGTATCATGTAATTCATACTAACTGTATCATTATGAAGGCATGTAGCATATATGTGGTTAGGTATCACTCCCTATGCTACGAACCCTTGCCAACAGGGATTGAGGTGTTGGATAACCTATTGTGGTATGTTCAATAAGCCTTTCCGAAATGCCACACCCGCGGTATAATGTGATTATAGCCGGAGGTGGGAACTTGTCTGGTATAGCCGATGTGTTACTGGTACCGTGACTGCCAGGAGGGGGTTATCAGGGGTTTACTGGGTGACCCATGGACGCATACGGGGGCAGGCAGGCTTCTAGTCACAGCTAGGATTTGTATCCTTGCATAGTCGATGTCAGTTCCGAGACTAAGGATATAGCCTAATGCACCATAGTAGCATTTACCAGACTTAGTTTGTATTGTTAGGTGGATAATAAATAAATGAACTGCATCACGAGCATCATGGACTATGTGTTTAATTTTTGCAATCATGCATCATGAATTATTACAGTTATTGTCTTGCTTGGATGTGCTTGACCCCACCCCTCATTGAGCGAGTTGGAAAGCTCACCCCACGCATACACTCTTTTTTAGATGATGATACAGGTACAGTCGTGCATGTGGCTAGTGACTCTTTTTCCTTCGGACCTGAGTACGGAGTGAGCGACTGGTGGATGCTGGAAGCAGATGAGTATAGTCAGGACTATGCTTGTGACCTTTGTGTATATGCGACGCCGTGAGGTGTTTGGCATATTTTTTATTATGTTGATACAGGTCTGTGAATATTATGTTTTAAGCTTGATATATGTAAGTCATGAAGGATTGTAAACAGAATAACTTGGTTATTTCTATTATATTATCATTAAACGTTTCCCCATTTTATTTATAATTTTGCTACTATACTCTGTTTCTGCTGCTTATGTTGGTTGTGATGTGAGATTATAAAAATGTTAAGGTACTGCTATCAGAGATCCTGGTAGGTTTGTAAGACAGGTACGTGTCTTACTCACACCGCCGGTATTCTTAATGGTAAGTTGGGTCTACTGCAAGATGGGGTGTGACAACTATGGTATCAGAGCGCAAAGCTCTTCCTTAACTCACAATCTCGATCGAACTATGACTTAGTGAAATTAGGATTAAATAAAAATCTTAAGACAATAATAATAGAAATTTGCATAATTAGGAGACAAGTATAGTTGTTAAAGCCATTTCATTATAATAGAGAACTTGAATACACAACTTACACTTTCACAAGAAAAAAATAATAATAAAGTACTGAAAGAAGGAAATCCTAACTAGCCTAAGTCTAGGAAATTAAACAACTGGAGCAAATGACATAATGAAAAAAGTCCAACTAAACCTAAAAACAACAAAATCAAATAAAAACATGAAAAGGGGAATTCTAAAAGCTACAGTGGCAAACATACCACTACTCTTGCTGCTCTTGCCACTGCTGCTACTGTTTCTGTCCTTGGCCTTGAGCCTGGTTCGGACCATATGTTCCTGGAGGAAGCACCAGAATACCAAGATGGAAGACCATCGCCTGCATCAATGCCTCTAGGGAGGCCACTCTATTATCCATAAGACAATAGGTCCTATCTATGCTGTTGAGGTGGCCATCTATGCTCCTCATCAGAGATTCTGTGGTGTCTAGGCGGGCCATAACATCATTGAGAACGTAAGGCCTCACACCCCTAGTTCCCCGAGAAGTAGAGGCAGCCATACACAACATCACCGGCACCGCCCCCGCCACCCTCTACCTCTATAGGCTGCTGACCTTCTCCTGGAATAGGAGTCACCTCCCGTAGATCTATGGTCATCTTCCTTAGGGAATCTTGGTTGAAGTTTGTGACCTCTTCACCCAAGCGAGCCTCTCCCTCCAAGTCCACCCTAAAGCGGCGGAAGATATCAGTGAGTATCCTTCCATAGCATAGGCTTCCTGCTCGGCGATCCACTCCTTTATACCGAAGTATCATGGTCCACATAAGGAGATAAGGGAGACGTATCTGCGCCCCCATGTACACGTAGTATGTCACATAGGCTTGCAGGGCGGATACCTCATCATAATGTCCGCAAGTGGGGAGGACATTCAATTGAATCGCACGGCAGATAACCTTTGGAGTAGCAAAATAGTTGACTAAACGGTTCCATCCCTTGCCTTCCTTAGTCAGCATGTCATTGATCTCCTGAAAGGTATCAGGACTTTGAAATTCATATGCCGGAGTCCGAGGCAGGCAGTACACTAGGTCACCGGCATTTCTAACCATCAGAATATTGGCCAACTGCCCCATGTCAAAGGAGATCTCCACCCCCTTTACATAAGAGGTGATTCCCATCTCTTCGGTACCCCAGTTCATGCATTGTAAGTTGGAGTAGAACAATCAGACCAGGTGGGGTAGTAGTACTTGTTGGGTTTTAAGATTCGGTACCACCCCACTTCATCAAACCGTTGATGGAGATAGAATGCACGAAAGTCATTGGTCCTCACATAGACTCCCGGATCCACATTGCGGTGCTCGAAGAGTTCCCAATGGTCTCGCTCAGCCAAAGAGTGAAATAGAATGGGGTTGAACTGAGCGACGGCGTCTTGCTCCTCTTGTTCAATGGCACGTCGGGTACATACACGGCATCCAGACATTGTTGCAATGTGATTCCTAAGGATTTAGGATAGGAAACCAGATTCAATGGCTGAATGTAAAGCTCACAGAGAAGAAAGTCACAAAACTAGGTTACAAAGAGGAGGAACATATGTTTGGTGCAAATGCGGCGTCGATTGATTGCGAAATAGTGAGAGGAAGGAGGGAAATGGGTAGCAAAATCCTCCTTGGCCATTTTCACACCTTTCCCACAAGAGAAAATAAGGTTTTGTGTGAAGAGGCCAAGACTCGAGCCTATTTATGGCCGCTTTGGTGCCACCGAAAACACTGGGCATGCTTCCGGTGCCTGTTTTCGGTGAAGAAAAATGTGGGTTTTTGCTCTCTGTTTTGCCACCAGAAATACCATTGATATTTCTGATGGGTTAAGCCATATTTTTGGTGGTATGATGCCCTATTTCCGGTGGACTCTTTTGAAAAATAAATCATGTTATTTTTCAAATCTAAGATTTTATTTTGGTTCCTTTAATGGTGTGCCTCTTTGGGATATGTGCACGATCGGATCCTAATATGTGTGGACCCCACTTATGCATGCCCTAACCCTAATTTTGACTGTTATATACGTGTGGGACCCACTATGCATGCATGTGTTCCAATTACATGCAACCTTGTTTATGCATGTGCACTAATCGAATTCCTTCACAGGAATCATGTCACGTCGGAACACCCGATCCCAATCCCAATCACGCCCGTCGCCTCCCACTTCCCCTACACGGAATTGGGGAAGACCCCACAATGCACCTCCTGCTCCGCTTGAACTTACAGCCCAGGATGTGGCATCCATCATGAATAACATGATGCAAGAAGTGGAAGAAAGGCAAAAACAATTTATGGCTGGGATCGATAATAGAATCCAAGCCGTAATGGAAGCCTGTAATGCACCGCCCACACCCCCTACTCCACCGGCACCCGTTCTAATACCCACTGGATCGGCTACCCTTCAAACATCTGGTGGGGCACAAGTGCATAGGCATGTGCAAGACCCGATGCCGGAATAAGCTCAAGCCCAAGCCCATGTAGAGGGTTGGACAGACATGACAAAAATGATGGAGAAGTTTCAACGGATTAGGCCCCCCATGCTTCTCCAAGGTGGGCCAAGACCCGTTGTATCCATCAAGATGGATTGGTGGGATGGAGAAGGTTTTTAGATTGATGGGCTGCACTGATGAGAAGAAAATTGTGTGTGGGCTATCAGTTACAGAATGAAGCGGATGATTGGTGGAGTGCCACAAAGCCTATTCTGAGGGCTAGTAACTCGAACCCCACTTGGGCAGACTTCAAAGGGGCCTTTTTTGAGAGCTATTTGTTGAAAATCTTTTAGGATAGGAAAGAGAGTGAGTTCTCTTAGTTGGTTCAAGGTTCTCGGTCTATGCTCGAGTATCAGCAACGCTTCAAGGAGCTATTCCATTTTACTCTTGAGCATCTCAGAGGTGATAGAGCTAAAGCGAGGAAGTTTAAGAAAGGGTTGAGGCCAAGTATTGGGTCAACCATTGTGGGGTTGAAACTGCAGACCTATGCTGAGGTGGTCCAAGTGGCCAAATCCATTGAAGATCGGCATAGAGACAACTTCACGGCCCAGCAAGGAACTGGAAAGAGGCTAATGGGATCTACTCACTCTAGGGGAGGCAGCAAACCTTTCCAAGTGCCTTATGCCAACCCAACTCCAGTGCAATTTAGGAGGCTTGATGCTAGTTAGACTTCCTAGCCCTCCCGGTCTAGTGCTGTATCTTAGTCTAGGGATTGAGCCCGAGATGATTTCATTGTGATCAGCCGGGCCACATGGCAAGGACATACCCCCACCGAAGGCCAGGTGATGCACCTTACACTATGCCACCTAGGCCCCAGTAGACATATTCAGCCCCTAGACCAGCATAGCCCCTACAGGGTCAGAGACCATAGGGCAGTGTTTGCTATGACTGCAGAAGATGCTAAGGCTACACCCGATGTAGTGACAGGAACATTATTGATGTCATTATTGCTTGCACATGTGTTATTTGACTCAGGAGCCTCGCATTCGTTCGTGTCACTAGCATTTGCGAAGAAGATGAGCATTCCACCCAAGGGACTGACTCAATGTTTGGCTGTGAGCACACCTACAGGAAGTATAGTGGGTTTGAACTATGTTTATGAGCCCTGCTCAGTGATCATAGGTGATCATGAGTTGAATGCTCACTTGATCGAGTTGAATATGATCGACTTCTACGTGATTTCAGAAATGGACTGGTTGTCCGCATACAGAGCCAGTGTGCTATGTGCAGAGAAGGCTAGCATTTTCAGACCTTGTGATGATGATGAGTTTGTGTTCTAAGGGGATAAGCCCAAGAAACCCAAGAGTTATCATATCAGCACTCCAGATGAAGAAGCGACTGGATAAGGGATGTCAAGGCTACTTAGCATCTGTGATGGATACTAAGGTAGAGATTAGGCCATTGACTGAGCTTGATGTGGTGAGGGAATTTCCTGATGTATTCTCGGATGACTTGACAGGTTTGCCCCCGGACCGAGAAATAGAATTTGCTATAGACCTACTCCCCAGCTCAGCACCAGTGTCAAAGGCCCCTTACCACATGGCCCCCATAGAGTTAAAGGAATTACAAGAGCAACTTCAAGACCTTCTGAAGAAGGGATTCATCAGACGTAGTGTGTCTCAAAGGGGAGCACCGGTGTTGTTTGTCAAGAAGAAAGACAGAAGTATGAGATTGTGTATCGATTACCGGGAGCTTAATAAGCTAACCATTAAGAACCGGTATCCTTTGCCTAGGATAGATGATTTATTTGATCAGTTGCAAGGTGCCAGGGTGTTTTTCAAGATCGACCTTAGATCGGGCTACCACCAGCTCAGGATCAAGGATAGTGATGTCAGTCAGACAACCTTCAGATCAAGGTATAGACATTATGAATTCTTGGTAATGTCATTTGGGTTGACCAATGCACCGGCTACATTTATGGATATGATGAACCGGGTATTCCAAGATGCCATAGATAAGTTTGTGATAGTATTCATTGATGAAATTTTGGTCTACTCCAAGAGTGCAGAGGAACATGCTATTCACCTGAGGTTAGTACTACAACGGCTGAGAGAGAAGCAACTCTATGCCAAATTCAACAAGTGCGAGTTCTGACTGTCACAAGTGGCATTCCTAGGCCACATTGTTTCATCCAAAGGGATAGAGGTTGACCCAGGCAAGGTGAAGGCAGTTCTAGAATAGGAGACTCCCAAGAGTGTAGCAGACATACATAGTTTCCTGGGATTGGCCGGATACTACAGGAGGTTTATCGAGAACTTCTCTCGCATTGCTATTCTGAGGACCCGACTCACATGAAAGGGTGTAAAATTTGAATGGTCTGATGCTTGTGAGAAGAGCTTCAAGGAGCTAAGGCAAAGGTTGGTATCAGCTCCAGTTTTAACTATTCCAAACGGTACAGGTGATATGGTTGTGTATAGTGATGCCTCCAAGCTGGGATTGGGTTGTGTATTAATGAAGCATAGGAAAGTCATTGTTTATGCATCCCGTCAGTTGAAGGATTATGAGAAGAACTACCCCACCCATGATTTGGAGTTGACAACTGTGATTTTTGTATTGAAAATCTGGAGACACTACCTGTATGGTGAGAAGAGTGAGATCTTCAGTGACCATAAGAGCATCAAATACTTCTTCACCCAAAAGGAGCTCAACATGAAACAATAGCGTTGGTTAGAGATGATGAAGGATTATGATTGTACTATCCACTATCGCCTAGGAAAGGCCAATGTGGTAGCTGATGCACTTAGTCAGAAATCCCAGTCACTGACTCTTGCATCACTAACCACTAATGAGTATCTCCTAGAGGAGGCCAGGAAACTAGACTTGGAACTATTAGTAGAGGGTGTCACTTTGTCACTATCGGCATTGGTGGTACAACCTAGTCTGGTGGATAGGATCACTACAGCTCAGGTTACTGCTGTAGAGTTGCAGAGGCTGATAGCAGAATGCCAGGAATGAACCCAAAAGGACCCAGATTTCTCTGTGACTGAGAGCAGGATTCTCAAGTTAAAGGGGTGGTTGTGTGTGCCCAGTGATGGTGATTTGAGAGACAGTTTTGAGAGAGGCACATAGCTCTCCATACTCCATTCACCTCGGCAGCACTAAAATGTACAGGGATCTCAAGGGCTCCTACTGGTGGAAAGAAATGAAGAATGATATGGCCACGTATGTATCTAGATGCCTCACATACTAGCAAGTCAAGGCTAAGAGACAGAGGCCTCATGGGTTATTGCAGTCCCTACCTATTCCGGAGTGGAAATGGGAGAATATTACAATGGACTTCGTCATAGGCATACCCCGTACACAGAAAGGTATGGATGCCATTTGGATAGTTGTGGACCGTTTGACCAAGGCAGCTCACTTTATCCCAATCAAGATTACATTTTTTATGGACAAGTTGGCCAAGTTGTATATTGATAACATCATCAGGTTGCATGGTGTACCAGTTAGTATCATCTCTGATCGAGATCCCAGGTTCACTTTTAAGTTCTGGACATGTGTGCAAAAAGCTAAGGGCACACAATTGGCTTTCAGCACTACCTTTCACCCTCAGACCGATGGTCAATTGGAGAGGACTATTCAGACATTAGAGGACTTACTATGAGCATGTGCCTTGGATATGAGTCATAGTTGGGATGAACATATTTCCTTTTGAGTTCTCCTACAACAACAGTTATCAGGCCACCATCGGAATGTCCCTATTTGAGGCACAGTATGGCATGAAGTGCCAAACTCCACTCTATTAGGATGAGGTTGGTGACAGGCATATTTTGGGTCCGGACTTGATACAGGTTACTGGTGAGAAGGTAAATGTGATCAGAGAAAGGATCAAGGCAGCTCAGTCCAGGAAGAAAAGCTATGCGGATGTTAGGAGGAAACATCTAGAGTTTGGTATTAGAGACAAGGTGTTCTTGCAGATCTCCCCAGTCAAAGGGGTGATGCAGTTCGGCAAGAAGGGAAAGCTTAGTCCAAGGTTTATGGGACCGTATGATGTACTGGAGAGGATCAGACTGGTAGCTTACCGGATAGCTTTACCACCAGAGTTGGAGGGTACACATGATGTCTTCTATGTTTCGATGTTGAAGAAATACATTCCCCACCCCACTCACGTCTTGACTTACATACCCCGTCAGTTGGACAAGGATTTTGCCTATGTGGAGTATCCGAAGAAGATTGTTTATTAGAAGGACCATGTTCTTCGTAACCGCACCGTTTCCTTCGTCAAAGTGAAATGGATGAACCACCCCAAATAAGAAGCATCTTGGGAGCGAGAAGATGAAATGATGAAGCAGTATCCTAGACTGTTTGATTTGCCAAGTATTTTCAATTTCAAGGATAAAATTTTTGTAAGGTGGGGGGGATGTTACACTTGTGCCCTAATCCAATCTAATTAGAAACTGTTGTGATAGGCCTTAGATCGGAGATCGAAAGTACGATCAGGTTTTGACTGACGGCTACGCATTGCCAAAGGGGGAGAGATGACCCCACATGTTCGTGTATCTTGTGCCTATCCAACTAGAGGGGATTCATACCTTCCGATCCCAGACGGTAAGTAACCCGACTCCCCACACTTGAATTCCGTCACGCATTAAAAATTACTGAATAGCCGTAAGCATGTCCGAGGGCAATCACCCGTGTGAGACCAACCATGGGACAGCAAGCTGTCTTGGCCACTGGAAACAAGCCACCAGAAGCAGCCTGGGCCTGAATCCGGTGCCTGTTTTTGGTGGGTTGACAGGCTGCTATCAAGGTTTCGATGCCCGTGGTTCTTGCCACACACATTGTAAATGGTTCCGAATGATCCCAAATCATCCTCCGCACCTTTCTCATGATGTGAGCACTTTACGGACCTAAATGGTCGAGTCATTGTGCCCCGAATTTCATTTTAACCCGATCGGTTCAAAAGGGGTCCAAACCAAACAGACCCTAAGGCCTACTTAAGTTATAAGTTGGGAAATGAGGATTCATTTCCTCATTTCCATTGTGCCCAACGTAGGAGAGGAGAGAAAGAGGAGAGGAAGGAAGAAGAAGGTTGGAGACCTACCTTGGTGCCGACTGCCGCTTGTTTGTCGGAATCGTTGTCGGAGGTAAGTACAACCTCCCATACCACACTCTCTCTTCATTTCGACCTAAGTAAGGCTAGGTATGGATGGGATCTTGATGTACAAACCATGTTAAGGTTGTAGGATGAGTGTTCTACCCTCTCGGTGTTGTTTCTGAGCTCAAACCAAGCCCGGTGTGCTCCGGCAACATGTAATGCCAAAAGACCAACTAAGGTTTCGATCGTTCGATCCGCGTATCTCCCAAACGGTTTGGTGGAATTAAAATTTTCTTCGCTTAGAATGATGCTAGGAACATCCCCTACAGACTCCATGGAACAAATCCCGGCAATCGAGCCCCAGTCGGAAAGCCCTAAAATAGTTGGAATGCCCTGAACCCCCACCGAAAACAGCCCACCGGATCCACTAATTCTGTTTTCGATGGCATATTTCCGATGGACATGGAGCCTTATGTGCTCTCTATCACCTCCACCAGAAACAGGACTGATATTTTCAATGGAAATGCCCTGTTTCCGGTGGTTGTTTCTGGTGACAGTACTATCACTTAGGAACAGTGTCTATACCCTTTGGGGGTGACCTGTGTGGGTTCCTCCCGATGTTTTTGACCCATACTGATGTATGATTTCCTTGTGTCTAGGACAGTGATACGCACGTACCCCGAAGCCAGAATTTAGTTGATCAATCGATGGTCGTACTTGAACCCGAACACACTCGATCGTAAAACAGGTGAGGGATGGACTGTGTTTATTTTTGAAAACGTTTATTATAATTAAATTTCTCATATGATTAGAATTATATGTTTAATTGTAATTGCTCAAATACGAGGATGATATGTTATATTTGCTATTTATGATTATGATATGAATTGTATGGAGATGTATAATGGGATCTGGTGTGGCCGAGGTGGTACTAGTACCGTGATCCCCATGTGTTTGGTTGTATGTGTGTGAAACAGAATCCGGAGTGGCCAAGGTGGGACCGGTGCCATGATTGTCGTATGTATGTTGCATTCATGCATTGATTATGTGCATTAGAGTTAGTTGTAATCGTGGGTTACACTTTGTGGACAAGGTCTCATTAGGACCATGTACCCTAGGACTACATTTGAAAATGGATGCGCTTCGTGCCCGATGATTGGTACCGGTGTCGCGTAGTCCATACTCAACTGTGATATGTATGCTAGATTAGGTAAACAGTCTCGGGTTTCACTTTGTGGCCAAGGTCTCTCTGGCATCATGTACTCGGGACTATATTTGGAGATGGATTACACTTTGTGGCCGATGTCTTGCCGGTATAGTGTAATTCACACTAACTGTATCACTATGAAGGCATGTAGTATATATGTGGTTAGGTATCACTCCCTATGCTACCAACCCTTGCCAACAGGGGTTGAGGTGTTGGACAACCCATTGTGGTATGTTCGATATGCCTTTCCGAAATGCCACACCTGCGGTACGATGTGATTGTAGCCAGAGGCGAGAACCTATCCGGCATGGTCGATGTGTTACCAGTGTCGTGACAGCCAGGAGGGGGTTATCAGGTATTTTCTGGGTGACCCATGGATGCATACGGGGACCAACAGGCTTCTATTCACGGCTAGGATTTGTATCCTTGCGTAGTCGATGTCGGTTCTAAGATGAAGGATACAGCCTAATGAGTCGTAGTAGCATTTACCAGACTTAGTTTGTATTGTTAGGCGGATAATAAATAAATGAACTGCATCACGAGCATCATGGATTATGTGTTTAATTTTCGCAATCATGCATCACGAATTATTACTGTTATTGTCTTGCTTGGATGTGCTTGACTCCACCCCTCACTGAGCGAGTTGGAAAGCTCACCCCACGCATACACCCCTTTTTAAATGATGATGCAGGTACGGTCATGCCTATAGCTAGTGACTCTTTTTCCTCTGAACCCGAGTACAGAGTGAGTTACTGGTGGATGCCAGAAGCGGAGGAGCATGGCCGGGACTGTGCTTGTGACTTTTGTGCATACATGGCGCCGTGAGGTGTTCGGCATATTTTTGATTATCTTGATACAGGTCTGTGAATATTATGTTTTAAGCTTGATATATGTAAGTCTTGAAGGATTGTAAACAGAATAACTTGGTTATTTCTATTATATTATCATTAGACGTTTCCCTATTTTATTTATAATTCCGCTACTATAATCTGATTCCATTGCTTATGTTGGTTGTGATGTGAGATTGTGAAAATGTCAAGGTATTACTATCAAAGATCCTGATAGGTTTGTAAGATAGGTACGTGTCTTACTCACACCGCCGGTATTCCTAATGGTAAGTTGGGTCTACTGCAAGGTGGGGTGTAACACAGTGGGTCACCCTAATAGAGTGAAGATTGGAACAATAACTTCATACACAACTCTAGATGTAGTAGATATTTTAACTAAAAAGAAAATTTCCAAAATCTAGTATTGGTTAGATAAAACTATATATCCATATTCCACCATTAGATCCAAATCCCAAGAGTTAGCAATGCTGGCAAACACAGAAAACTCTAAAATAAGTATGCAATATTTACTACATTTCTTTAGTGGGATTCAAACTACTTAATCATAAAAGTTCTAATTTTTCCAATTTAAATAGGAGAAAAAGAGAATATATTAAACAAAATAAGATGCAAAAACGAAAATGCTATTTTTGGGGGGGGGGGGG
>NC_056562.1:9737364-9740386 GCF_013358625.1 Macadamia integrifolia | reverse complement strand
GGTGGTGTGGGGGGGTGTGTGTTTCTCCTGAGCACTTCTCTCCCCTTCCTTTTGTTTTTCTTTCTCTTTGACAAGTTAATCATAATTTTTCTATAATCATATCCAAATTTGAATCCGTAACATGAACTACAGCCATTCCAAACAACAAAAACAACAGAATACTCAGCCACTTCAGTAACTCTTTAAGTTCCTTTGATACACCTAACATCGCGGCAATAACAAACCATTAAAATGTCAACCTAATGAGGTGAAGTCTTATAATATTTTAGAAATGTCATAGTTTAGGCTATGTTTAGCATGCATTCTCTGAATTAAATCTAGGTCTGGGAATAGGTCATTGCACAAGATTCTGCCAAGATTTCATAAATTAAAGTCATTATGGAAATAGGATTTCTATGATTTAATTATGAATAAATATTTTGTGTCTGCTTTTTATTGTATTCAAAATAGCAGCTGACAGAGAGCGATAAAACTCATAATAAATCTTCACAAAAAGGATCTAGCGGAAGTGTGCACCCAGATCTGTTCTAATGACCCCTTTTCTCAGAAGTCAAAAAAATTGAGTTATTGTTAATGCCAAACTCACCAGGACGACCCACTTCCAGCGAAGGAATATCTTACCAAAAAATTCCAAGCAGAAATGAATTGATTAAATTGTTTCTGCAAGCGAATTAAATTAATGTGTATAACTAATTTCATAGGTAGTAGAAACATAGAAACAATTAAACATAGGGGCATTTTTGTCTGTTTGAAAAGTTTGCCAATTAGAAGTACGTACTTATATATATATATATATAGAGAGAGAGAGAGAGAGAGAGAGAGAGAGAGAGAGATTCACATTGTCAAAAAAGGAAAAAAAAGAAATAGAGCATTATTCGGATTATTTTCTTTGTGAATTGGTTGTGGGTAGGGAAAACAATTGATACTACTCCAGATTACAACTATTACTATCATTTTTTTAGAACGCATCATCAAAAAGAGATGATGGGAATTGCAAACCACTACCACCAATTTTTTTAATTCCAATTTTCCAATTGATACAACATTACGACCATCACCAAAAATGGACTATGCTAGTGACGCATCTTGAAGAAATTTATATGAAACAGACAAAGTTAATTGCATGTAATTATAATATGTCAGGCTAGCATTTTACCCCCATCCCAAGTGCTGGTTTCTTATAAGAATTTGGCCAGAAACCATAATAGTGAGATGCATTGCAGGAATCTATATGTGAAAGCAAATTAAAAATATCAAAATGAGAGATTGCAATTAACGAAGGAACCAAACAACTTAGGATGCTCAATTTCCATTAAATTCATAAACATTTTCTGTCATAGTAAAGAGGGATAATAATTGTTGCAAAGAAAAATAAAAAACAATATGAGTGCAAAGAACTTACAAAGTTTTCTGGTGCATCAGATTGTCTGCATATAACCCAAGGAACAGCAGCACCCAGCCCTAAAGCCATGCTTGCAGCCCATTTAACATACTCCTTTCATCTTTCAACGAGTGATCCTTCAATATCTATTTATTCATTCTCATTCTCTTAAATGCGGCTCTAATTACATAAATATAGTGGTAGAATATTACTTTTAAAGGACTCAAAGGCCATGATAAGTAGTTCATGATTCAGACCCCCCCCCCCACATTTAAGTAATAATTAGATTTCACTTTCCAAAATTCTACTAAAAATACATCAAAATTATAGACGAAGACATAATTTACATCAACAATTTGAGAAACTCTTGAGCTACCATGTGGCAAATACTTAGGGATCAAAAAGTGACTTTTATATTTGAATTTCAACTGTAGCATTTTTTTTTTTTTTTGACAAATGTATATTAGTAACTGAATCTGTATTTTGTAAATGGGCAGGCATATGTACCTTCTATTAGAAAGCAATCTACTTTGGATTTGAGGAACTGGAATTTAAATACCTGAATTTCAGCTACTTCTTCAATGATATCAGCATCTTTGCCACAAAGCTTCTGCAAATACTTAGAGACCAGTAATAGAATACGAAGAAATTCTTTAAATTGACTTCCGTGTAATGAGAACTGTATATCACTTCTAATAGAATCAGAAATCTGGAAATTCACTCACGGGGTTTTCTGATAGGAGGTCGAAGTCGAAGTTCTAAATAAGGCCTAATATTAAGCAGTCTCATGACAACCGAAACATAATTCGATAAGGGCCAATGTATGCAGGAAACACAATTTCAGGTAAATAATGGGAAAAAAGAAAATTAGGGTCTATCAATACTCAATACCCTTTACTCATCTGCCGCTACTGCAATCGATCAGAACGTTCACCAAAACAATTTAAAAAAAAAAAAAAAAAAGGCTAAGGGGAAGGAAAGTTTAACAGTACAACTAAATAATTACCAAAATCAAATATTAACCTTATCCAAGAAAAAGAAACTTCAAATCAGGACCCAATTAGTTACATAAAAAAAAAAAAAAAAAATTGAAAGCAAATAGCATGTGAATAATAATTGAAAGAAAACAAATTTCTAATGCATATCAATCGTCAATCAAATCACATGTAAATCAATAAAGACATAGAAACGAAGAATAAAATGAATGTTATGAAATAGGAAAAAAGAAAGATTACCCTTTTTCCTATCACTGGGCCAATTGGAAGAACAAGATGCATGAGCAGGATCATCAGAGACATAACCTTCGGTGACAGGGGTGGGATCACGGAGGGGATCAAAAGAAGGTGAACCAGGATTGGGAGAAGCAGCAGTAGAGGAAGACGAGCAATAGTGAGCAGAGAGGTTTTCCACACTCACACTCTTCTTTATGGACCCATCCGTGAGTCGAACACCGAACAACTTCACCCCTCCTCTCATCAGGCAGGTTCGTGAGTTGTGCCCGTTATGGCTGCAATGATAACGTGCTCATTACTATGAATATATGATTAATAGAGGAAGAAGCTGCAGAGAGACGCAGAGAGAGAAAGAGAGAGAATTTGACACTTTGAATGGATACGACACACTTAAACGTGATCAAATTAC
>NC_056562.1:9712295-9733211 GCF_013358625.1 Macadamia integrifolia | reverse complement strand
ACTCTATTCAAAAGTAGAAGACACAAACAAAATAATTTGCATCAAGCCTTCATTGAAACCTAGTTCTTATTTTTCGAAGAACTAGAGCTTCACCATAGCGTAATACCTTTAAACGGCACTCAAACCAACAACTTGTTAAGCTCTAATACCATGTAAAGAGAAGAGAGAGAGAGAGAGAGAGAGAGAGAGAGAGAGAGAGAGAGAGAGAGAGAGAGAGAGACCTATGATTGTGAATGAAAGGGAGTCCCAATCGACTGTATTAGGTTTGCCGTCCTTCATTCATCAAATAGAATAGCTATTACAAGTCCTACTAGGAATATGAAAGATAGCAATTACAAGTTTTACTAGGAATAGAAAACTAATACTAATTGCTAACTTTTAATTATATTCAATCCTAATAGGATTAGGAAACCCCATAGTCCTAGTAGGACTATAAAAACCCAAGGGAGAAGTTTGCAAATTGCGCTAGACTCCTCCTTTCTCGAGATAGACTTTTAACGTTACCAGTCAAAATAGAGTCTGGTTTTAAATATATTGAGTATATCTAGTCATTCTAAATCTTTTTTTTTTATTAGACACCATTTTCCAGATAAGTTTGATGATGCCCACATGGTTAGACTTTTTTTTTTTAACTTTTTTTACTCTGTAAAACCCTAGGCCGCCTTCTTCTTTTAGGAGGTAAAATTTTAGCCAGCTAATAAGATGAAAGGAATTAGGATTTTCTAATCATTTCTAAAGGAAATAAGATATAATAGATTCTATCTTAGAAATGATGGAATTCGGAATCTCAAAAATACTAGACAGGTAAATATATGAATTTTGCATTACTAGTCCAATAAGTTTGAGTCAACCGACATAAAAAAAATTGCTTTTTCATGATTGTAATCTCTTATGAAGCCTATCTAAGATAATAGAAACTTATTATGAGCTAATAGCTTCAAAGAAATTAGTGGAATTCCTAGATATTTAATAAGAAAATGACCTTCAAGAACACCTATAATATCTTTTAGCTATTTTGCATCATTAGAAACCACGAAGAAGAGTGCTAATGATTTGAGAGGATTAATATATTAACCTAAAATATTTTCAAGAAGATACCTAAAGATTCCTTAGTTGAGGTAATATAGAGGAGTGGGTAGCCATGACAAAAATCATGACGCCATAGGCAAAAGAGTGAGTAAGCTCGAGGGCCTTACATTTAGGATTGGTTGGATTAAATTTTACACAATTTGAAGCTCAAAGCACTTGGTTAGGCCTTCCATAGAACAAAAATGGAGACATGTGGCAGCCTTGCCAAATCCCTACCTTAGACTCGAAATAACCCTAAGGAGAACCATTCATAAATGTTAAAAAAAAAATGTACACTAAAAATACAATAGTGGATCCAATATATAAAGTTTGGAGGAAATTACATTCTATACCAAAGGAGTTATATTCTCATCCGAATGAATCAAAAGCTTTGTGAATATCAAGATTAAGAAGGGCAACAACGAAATGATTATGCTTCCAAAAGTTCGAGCAACTTCATGACAAATAAGGATATTATCAGTAATATCCCTCTCCAAGATAAAATCTGTTTATATTAAAACTCATCAAATCATTTATAACCAACTTTTTTTTTTCTGGTACCAACTTAAGTCTATTAGCAATAATTTTTTCTATAAACTTATATAAAAGATTGGCGAGAGAAATAGGGAAAAAATATGAGTCATTGTCAATTCCATCATACTTAAGAATTAGACAAATGAAAGTCTAATAAATGCTTTTAATTAGGTATCGTTGAAAGAAGAAGCTCTAGATTGGCTGAATGAGTTCAACTTTAATAAAATTTCAGGCAGCAAGGAAGTCTGAAACTAAACCATCAAGGCTTGGAGTTTTTTGAGATCTTATTGCACTCAACATCTATTCCTCGGATAGAATGGAAGAGAGCGTCCTTTGAAGGTCAAGGGGGCTTTTTTAAAGGAAAACCCCTCAAGGATAAGATTGACCTGATTGAAGACTAGTGGATTAAATTTCCTAGGAAAAGAAAGAAACAAAAGTAGATTTAATCTCTGTTGGGCTAGTGATAATGGAACCATTAGAATTCCTAAGACTAAAAATGGATCTTTAACACTACCTAACCTTTACAGATTTGTGAAAAAATGTTGGATTGAAATGGCTAAGAGAAAGCCATTTATTTCTGAATTTTGGGTAAAGAAGCTTTCTTCTTACTCGAGGAGAACACCTAAAACTAAAGGAGGCAAATCTTTTCTCAACTGCTAATTGATGATTGTGAGAATCAAATTGAAGATTTATTCGAATATTAATAAAAAGAGTCCTACAATCTTAAATAGCAATGGAGATATTCCCAAAGTTTTCTTACTCCAATCCTTGAAAGTAAGTTTCACATCCTTTAGTTTCTAGATAAATATAATGAGAAGGCAGCTCATATCTTTGACATGCGTCGACTATGCCTGGATAACTATAGGAAGAGTCATTATGATCCATCCATATGTAAAAAAAATTAAAAGGTTTAGGCCCAATGGTGACAACAATAGGACTATGATCTCAAATGTTAGGGGGCTCAAATTTTGTTTGAGAAGCAAGGAAAGAAGTGAGCTAATGGCCACTAACAATAACTCTGTCAAGCTTATAGGAAATTCTAGGCTCTAAACACCTACAGTTAGACTGTGTGAATTTATAACCTATCCTGCGAAGATCAAAGAAATTAATATTACTATACGTATGAAAAAATATATTACTAAGAGAAGATTCAAATTCACTGACACTAATATCATTTTTCCATTTTCTCATTAACTGATAGTACAATATTAAAGTCCCCAACGAGACACCAATTTCTACTCCCAACCTGACTAGAGATGTTAGTAAGTGAAGACCAAAGATTTTCTCTTTCAGATAAAGGATTAGAAACAAAAATTGATTTAAGAAATAAATCATGGTTACTTCTAAGTAGGTTGACCTAAAATTCATAAGTTGGTCAGAGACATTTATCAGATGAAGAGAAGTTGTAACTTTATTCCAAAAGCATCATATTTACCAATTTAGTGGTACTGATAATTGTTTGAGAACCTCCAAGATGGCGCAATTGAAGAATAAATTGTAATTGCACTCTACTCTTTCATTTTTGTTTACAGAAAAATATAAATATAATGATTTTTCATTTTCATAATATTTTTTTACTTTAGCCTGCTTTGCTGCATCATTTAATCCTCGATCATTCAACCCTAATGGGGTAGTCGAGTTGGCAAGGGACCTTTACCTCAGGAAGCGTGTGGTTTTGAGTTTGGCTCCTCTTACTTCCTTGGGCCACTCACACGGGGGTCCATTCAACTCCAGTATGACTCAGTCCATCTGGTTGTGAGGTCAATATGGGCATGCAAGACTAGTCAGACTGAAGGCCTAGATGCTTGTTGTTAGCAAAAAAAAATAATCCTCAACCATTCTAGATTTCTATGGATTCCATTAACCTGCAAATAAGAAGAAACTAGAAAACAAAAACTGAAACAAGAACAACAAATGTTAGTGCCAAATAGCAAAATTACGCTTTCTTCTTACCTTAACAAGAAGTGAACTCAGTGGAAGGACCCGAAGGTACACTAGAAGTGTTACACATGTGCCCTGACCTAGCCTAATTTGAACTGTTATGATAGGTCTCGAACCGGAGGTGGGAAGTACTACCAGGTTTTGGCTTGCAGCTACCCATTGCTGAAGGGGGAGAGATGACCTAACATGTTCGTGTATTACTTGCCTATCCAACTGGAGGGAATTCGTACCATCCGATCCCAGAAGGTAAATGACCAGACACCCCACACCTGAATCCCGACAAGGGCCAAAATTGTCGGAAAGCAATGAACACTACCTAGGGAAACTACCAGTGCGAGACCAGCTGGTGGATAGTAAGCAGTTAAGACAGGTTGCTATCTTGACTATCGGAAACAACCCACCGAAAATAGCCTGGGCCTGTTTCATCTGGCTGTTTCTGCTGACTACTTAGGCTACTGGTTGGGTTCCAATGTCCGTGGGTCCCGCCACCAGCATCTTAGACAACCCCAGATGATTCCAAATCCTCCCCCAGACTTTCCTCATGACATGAGCACCTTATGGACCAAAGTAGTCGGGTCCATGTGCCCCGGAAGTCAGATTAACCCATTTGGACCGGACTAGGACCAAACCAAACAGGCCCTAAGGCCTAACTAACCATATAAGTGGAAATGAGGATTCATTTCCTCATTTCTCATTTGTACACAAACATGGGAAAGGGGAAGGAGGAGAGAAAGGAAGAAGAAGAGAGAAGGACTCACCTTGGCTCTTGACTGCCGCATCATTGCCGGAATCTTTGCTGGAGGTAAGTGCAACCTCTCATACCACTCTCTCTCTTCATTTTAAACTAGCTCAAGCTATGTATAGGTAGAATCTTGACCCATATATCTTCTAGAGCTTGGGGATTGTGTAATTCATCTCTCCGGTGCCATTACTGAGCTCAAACTGAGCCCGATGAGTTCCGGCAACAAGATTGACCAAATAATCATCTAGGGTTTCGATCGTTTAATTGACGTATCTCCCAAATGGGTCTATGGAATCAGGATTTTAATAGCTCATAATGATGTTGGGAACATCCCCCACAAACTCCACGGAACAAATCCTAGCAATCGGGCCCAAGCTGAAAAGCCCCAAATCTCACAAGCAGTTCTATACTACCATAGGAAACACTGGGTCTATTTTCAGTGACTATTGTTGGTGAACATGAGAAGTCTTAAGACCTCTCTATTATATCCACCAGAAACACCATTGATATTTTCGGTGGACAATATCTATTTTCGGTGAGTGTTTCCGGTGACAGTACTGTCACTGTGGAACTTTGCCTGTACCCTTTGTGGGTGACCCATGTGGGCCCCTCCCGATGTTCCCAATAAGTATTGATGTTTGGTTACTCTTGTGTCTAGGAAAGTGATGCGCACATACCACAAGGCCAGAATTGAATTGAACGACCGGTGGCCATACTTGATCCACACAAGCCTAATCAAGGTGAGGGATGGTTGCTTTTATTCTTTTGGGAATGTTTAATTATTTTAGAATTGCTCACATGTATAGATTGTTACATGATTATTTATATTGCTCAAATGATGATGATGATGTTCTATCACATGTTTCATTTTTATAGAAATGATATGAAATGTTTGTGGATATGTATGGCGGGATCCGGTGTGGTCGAGGTGGTACTAGTACCGTGATCGCCACGTGATTGTTGTATGTATGAAACAAAATCCGATGTGGCCGAGGTGGTATCGATACCAATACCATGATTGTCATATATTTGTTACATACATGCATTGGTTATGTGCATTATAGTTAGTTGTAGTCATGGATTACACTTTGTGGTCGATGTGTTACTAGTATCGTGTACTCTGGGGCTATATTTGGAAATAGATACGCTTCGTGGCCGATGGAGATACTAGTGTTGCGTAGTCCATAATCAATTGTTATTATACATGCTAGATTATGTAAACAGTCACGGGTTATACTTTGTGGCCGATGTATTATTGGTATCGTGTACCCCAGGACTGTACTTGGAGATGGATTACACTTTGTGACCGATGTATTCCTGATATTGTGTAATTCATACTAACTGTATCAGTATGTAGGCATGTAGAATATTTATGGTTAGGTAACATTCCTTATGCTATGTCCCTTTGCCAATAAAGGATAAGGTGTTGGATAACCCAATGGTGGTATGTTTGATGAACCTTCCCGGAATGCCACACCTACAGTACGATGTGATTGTTGCCAGAGGAGGGAACTTGTCTTGCTAGGTCGATGGTCATACCAGTGCCGTGACTGCCAAGAGGGGGTTATCAGAGGTTTGTTGGGTGACTAGTGGTCTCATATCGGGATTAGCAGGCTCCTAATCATGGCTAGGGCTTGTATCACTACGTAGTCGATGGCGGTTCCAAGACGAGGGATGCAGCCTAATGTGTTGTAGTAGGGTTTATCAGACTTAGTTGTATTACTAGGTGGATAATAACATAAATGAATTACGTCACAAGCATCATGGACTATGTATTTAATTTCTATATTCATGTATTATGAGTTATTTATGCGACTGCTTTGCTTGGTTGTACATGAACCCCACCCCTCACTGAGCGAGTTGGAAAGCTCACCTCACATATATGCCCCCTTTTAGAAGATGACGCAGGTACCGTATTACCTTTGGCATGTGACCCGTTATTCTTTGGATCGAAGTACAATGTGAGCGACTGGTGGACACCAAAAGCAGAGAAGCACGTCCAAGACTATACATGAGACCACTGTGATTATGCCGCACCCTAAGGAGCATGATACACTTTTGATGATTTTGACACTGACTGATACTATTGGTATTCTTTTAGGCTTATGTATGCATAAGTTGTGTTTATTTGTAACAGATAAACTTGGTTATGGATATTATATTATCACTAGAAATTTCTCAATTTTATTTATGATTCCACTATTATACACTGATTCTGCTGCTTTCGATTGGTTTATGTTGTGAGATTGTGAATCGTTAAGGTACTACTATTATCAGAGATCCTAGTAGGTTCGTAAGATGGGTAAGTGTCTTACAAACACCACCGGTATTCTTATACGGTAAGTTGGATCTACTAGAAGTGAGGTGTGACAGCTTGGTATCAAAGCGCGATGCTTTACCTTAACTCACAATCTCAACCAAACTATGACTTGGGAAAATTAGGATTTAAATAAAAATCTTAAAGACAAAAATAATAGAAATTACACAATTAGGAGACAAGTATAGGTGTTAAATCTGTTTCATTATAATCAAGAACTGAGTACATAAGCTTACACCAATTTCCTCAAAAATAAAAATCTAAAAGCTGAAAATTCTAACTAGCCTAAATCTAGGAATTCAATAACAGAAACAAATGATAGAAAATAAATTTCAACTAACAACTAGAACATGAAATTCAAAGAAAACATGGAATGGGAAATCCTAAAACTACAATGGCAACATAAGCCATTACTCCTACTGATCCTGTTGTTGCTGATGTTGTCCTTGGCCTTGAGCCCGATTCTGATTCTGACTATGTACACCTAGAGGTGGCACCAGAATGGCAAGGTGGAAGACCATCGCCTGCATCTATGCCTCAAGGGAGGCCACCCTATTATCCATAAGATAGTAGTTCCTATCCATGCTCTCAAGCCGATTGTCCATCCTCCTCAATAGGTTTGTGGTGGTGTTTAGGCGAGCCATCACATCATTGAGATCATAAGGTCTCGTGCCCCTAGTGTTACGGGAAGAGGAGGCAACAGTGGAACCCATACTCTGTGGGTCAAGTGGTGGAACACCACCATCACCACCACCGACTCCACCAGCACCACCACTAGCCCCATCAGCATCTCCACCATCTCCCCCAGCACCTCTGCCAACAACCCCACATCACCTCCTAGTTGACCCTCCACCTCCATTGGCTGTTCTTCCTCAACCTCATCGGGTGAGACCTCACTTATATCTAGGGTCATCTTCTTCAGGGAATCTTGGTTGAAGTCTATGACGTCGGCTCCCAAGTACTCCTCACCTTGCAAGTCCACCCCAAAGCGAAGGAATATATCAATCAGAATCCTCCCATAATATATATTTTTGGCCTTGTGTGTCCCTCCCTCAGACCTGGTCACCATGGTCCACATCAGTAGGTAGGGAAGGTGAACTAGCACCCCTATGTACACACAGTACGTCACATAGACGTGCAACATGGACACCTCATCATAGTGGCCATAGGTAGAAAGGACATTCAACTAAACTACCCTGTAAACAACCTTCAGGTTGGCTCAGTAATTGACGGTGTGATCCCACCCAAAAGCAGCCATGGTGAGCATATATGTTCATCTCTTGAAGGACATAAAGATTCTAGAACTCATAGGATGGAGTCTGAGGAGGGCGGTAGACCAGTTCTCCTATGTTGTCGACCATCAGAATGTTAGCCAACTATCTCATGTTGAAGGGGATTTTGACCCCCTTCACATAGAAAGTGATCTTCATCTCTTCCATGTCGTGGTTCACGCACTGGAGGTTAGAGTAGAATAACCTCACCAACTTTGGATAGTATCTCTGGTTGGGCTTTAGGATACGACACCACCTAATCACCTCGAACCATTGGCGAAGGCGGAATTTTAAAAAATCCCGAGTCTTCATATATTTTCCCGGGTCCACATTCTGAAATTCAAAGTTCTCCTAATGGTCTTATTCGGCCACAGAGCGAAACAGTAGTTGGTTGTATTGTGCCTCTTCTTGAATGGCTAGTTGCTCTTATGCAATGGCACGGTGAGTACGAACACGATGACTAGACATGATTTCGATAAGGTTCCTAAGGTTTTAGAGAATAAAACCTAAGTTAGAAAAGTGAAACAAGTCTCACAGAGAAAAAAAAAATCCAAAAAAACCTAGGTTAAAGAAGAAGGAGAACTCACCTTGGATGCGTAGACGGCACTAATCGATCACGAAATCACAAGAGAAAGGTGGGGAATGAGTTAGAAGAGCTCCCTTAGCCATTTATTCTTCTTCTCCACAAGTTAGAAAAGGGTTTTGTGAAATAAACCCCAAACCTGAGCCTATATATAGCGATTTTTGGACCACTGAAAATAGTACTAATATTTCCCGTGGAATGACCCTGTTTTCGATGAAGAAACCCCCTGTTTTCGGTGAACATTTTTTAAAGAAAATTTTTTATTTTTATTTTTATTTTATATTATTAGATTTTTTTCCTTTATTAGGGATTTCCTCCATAATATGTGTACGATCGGATCCAATACTTGGTGGACCCATTTATGCATGCTTTAGCCCTAAATTGCTATTTTGTATACATATGGGACTCACTATGTATGCATGTGTTCCAATTATATGCAACCTTGTACATGCATATGAGCTAATCGGATTCCTCCACAAGAGTCATGTCACGCTAGAACACCCGGTCCTGAGCCCAATCATGCATGTCACCTCCTGCTTCCCCTACGTGGAATCGAGGTAGACCCTGAAATATACCCTTGGCTCCATCGGTGCTCACTGCTCATGATGTTGCTTCCATCATGAATAATATAATGAGGAAAGTTAAGGAAAGACAGAACGAACTCATGGTTGGGATCGATAATAGGATCCAAATGGCAATGAAGCCCGTAATGCACCACCTACACCCCTTACTCCATCGGCACCCATTCTAGTGCCCGTTTACTTGGCCACTCTTTAAATGTCCAATGGGGCACAAGGGCAAGTACGTGGGCAAGGTCAGCAACATGTACATGGGCATGCACAAGATCCGGCTCCAGAACAAGCCCAGGTACACGTAAAGGGTTGGACAGATCTGACAAAGATGATGGAGAAGTTTAAGAGGCTTCGGCCCCCATGCTTCTTAAAGGTGGGCCAAGATCCGTTACATCCATTAAGATGGATTGGTGGCATGGAGAAGGTGTTTAGGCTAATGGGCTACACCAAGAAGCAGAAAATCTTATGTGTTGGCTACCAATTACAAAACGAGGCCGATGATTGGTGGAGTGCTACTGAGCCCATTCTGAGGGTGAGTAACCCAAACCCCACTTAGGAAGCCTTCAAAGGGGCTTTCTTCGAGAACTATTTTTTAGAAAGCTTCCAGGATAGGAGAGAGAGTGAGTTCTCCCAATTGGTGCAAGGATCCCGGTCAATGCTTGAGAATCAACAACGGTATGAGGAGCTATTCCATTTTGCTCCTAAGCATCTCAAAGGTGATAGGGCCAAGGACAAAAAGTTTGGGAAAGGGTTAAGGCCAGGTATTGGGTCAACCATAGTTGGGTTAAAACTGCAGACGTATGTTGAGGTGGTCCAAGTGGCCAAATCTATTGAAGACCGGTATAGAGATAACTTTTTGGACTAGCAGGGAATGGGAAAGAGGCCTATGGGGGCTACTGACTCCAGGGGAGATAGCAAACCCTTCAAAGTGCCTTATATCAACCCAACTCCAGTGCAGTTCAGAAAACCTGAAGCTAGCTAGACTTCTCAATCATCTTGCTCTAGTGGCGTGTCTCAATCTGTAGGGTCGAGCCCAAGGTGTTTCTATTGTGATCAATCGGGCCACCTAGCCCTGACATGCCCCCACCGGAGGTTAGGTGATGCACCCTACACTTTGCCACCTAGGCCCTAGCAAACCGATGCAGCCTTCAGATCAGCATAGCCCCCACAGGGCCAGAGACCACAAAGAAGGGTGTTCGCCATGACCACTGAAGATGTAAAGGCTGCACCCAGTGTAGTGATAGGTACATTATTGATATCATTATTGCCTACATATGTGTTATTTGACTCAAGACCCTCGCATTCTTTTGTGTCACCGGCATTTGCAAAGAAGATGGGAATTCCACCCAAAGGATTGACTTAGTGTTTGGCAGTGAGTACCCCTACAGGAAGTGTAGTAGGTCTGAACTATGTAGATGAGCCTTGTCCAGTGACCATAGGTGGACATGAGTTGAATGCTCACTTGATCGAGTTGGATATGACTGACTTCAACGTGATTCTAGGGATGGACTGGTTGTTGCATGCAGAGCCAGTGTGCTATGTGCAAAAAAGGTGGTCATTTTCAGACCTCATGACGAGGGTGAGTTTGTCTTTCAAAGGGATAAGCCCAAGAAACCCAAGAAGGTTATTATGTCAGCACTCCAGATGAAGAAGCTATTGGATAAGGGATATCAAGGCTACCTAGCATCAATGATGGATACTGAGATAGGTTAGACCATTGACCGAGCTAAATGTGGAGAGGGAATTTCCCGATGTTTTTTCGAATGACTTGGCAGGTTTGCCCCTGGACCGAGAGACAGAGTTTGCTATAGATCTACTCCCCGGCTTGGCACCAATGTCAAAAGCCCCTTACCGCATGGCCCCCATAGAATTAAAGGAATTGCAAGTGCAACTTCGGGATCTTCTAAATAAGAGATTCATTAGACCTAGTGTGTCTCCATGGAGAGCATCGGTAGTGTTCATCAAGAAGAATGATGGAAGTATGAGGCTATACATTGATTACCAGGAGCTTAACAAGCTAACCATCAAGAACCGGTATCCTTTGCCAAGGATAGATGATTTGTTTGATCAGTTGCAGGGTGCCAAGGTATTTTTCAAGATAGACGTTAGATCGGGCTACCACCAGCTCAGGATCAAGGATAGTGATGTCAGCAAGACGGCCTTCAGATCAAGGTATGGACATTATGAGTTCTTATTGATGTCATATGGGTTGACCAATGCACCGACTGCATTTATAGATTTTATGAACTGGGTATTCTAGGATGTCTTCGACAAGATTGTGGTCGTATTCATTGATGACATCTTGGTATACTCCAAGAGTGCAGAGGAACATACTATTCACCTGAGATTAGTACTGCAACGCCTAAGGGAGAAGCAACTCTATGCCAAATTTAGCAAGTGTGTGTTTTGGCTGTCACAGGTGGCATTCCTAGGCCACATTGTTTCAAACAAGGGTATAGAGGTTGACCCAGGTAAGGTGAAGGCAGTTCTAGAATGGAAGACTCCCAAGAATGTGATAAACATATGCAGTTTTTTGGGATTGGCCGGATACTACAGGAGGTTTATTGCGAACTTCTCCTGCATTGCCACCCCGATGACCAGACTCACATGAAAGGGTGTCAAAATTTAAGTGGTCTGATGCTTGTGAAAATAGCTTTAAGAAGCTAAGGCAAAGATTGGTATCAACTCTAGTTTTGACTATTTCGATCGATACAGGTGTATGGTTTGTATAGTGATGTCTCCAAGCTGGGATTGGGTTTGTATTGATGCAGCATAGGAAATTCATTACTTATGCATCCTGTCAGTTGAAGGATTATGAGAAGAACCACCCCACCCATGATTTGGAGTTGGCAGCAGTGATTTTTGCACTAAAAATCTGGAGACATTACTTGTATGGTGAGAAGAGTGAGATCTACAGTGACCATAAGACCCTTAAGTACTCGTTCACCCAAAAGGAGCTCAACATGAGATAGAGGCATTGGTTGGAGTTAATGAAGGACTATGATTGTACTATCCACTATCACCCAGGAAAGGCCAATGTGGTAACTGATACACTTAGTCAAAAATCTCAGTCACTAACTCTTGCATCACTGACCACCAATGAGAATCTCATAGAGGAGGCTAGGAAACTAGATTTGGGGCTACTAGTGGAAGGTGTCACCTTGTCACTAGCGGCATTGGTGGTACAACCTAGTCTAGTGGATAGGATCACTGTAGCTCAGGGTACTAATGCAGAGTTGCAAAAGCTGATAACAGATTTCAAGGAAGGAACCCAGAAAGACCCGAATTTCTTTGTGACTGAAGGAGTGATTCTCAAGTTCAAGGGGAGGTTATGTATGCCTAGTGATGATGATTTGAGAGATACAGTTTTGAGAGAGGCACACAGCTCTCCATATTCCATTCACCCCGACAGCACCAAAATGTATAAGGACATCAAGGGCTCCTACTGGTGGAAGGGAATAAAGAATAATGTGGCCACCCATGTGTCTAGATGCCTCACATGCCAGCAAGTCAAGGCTGAGAGACAAGGACCCCATGGATTATTACAGTCACAACCTATTCCAGAGTGAAAATGGGATAATATTACCATAGACTTCGTTACAAGCCTAGCCCACACTCAGAAGGGTATGGATGCCATTTGGGTAGTTGTGGACCGCTTGACCAAAGCAGCTCACTTCATCCCAATCAAGGTCATATTTTTTATGGACAAGTTGGCCAAGTTATATATTAACAACATCATCCAGTTTCATGGCATACCGGTTAGCAACATTTCTAATCGAGATCCCAGATTCACTTCCAAGTTCTGGAAATGTGTGTAGAAGGCTATGAGCACATAGTTAAATTTTAGCACAGCATTTCACCCACAAACCGATGGTCAATCGAAGAGGACTATCAAGACATTGGAGGACCTACTTAGAATGTGTGCCTTAGATATGAGTTATAGTTGGGATGAACATATTTCCCTTATTGAGTTCTCCAACAACAATAGTTATCTAGCCACCATTGGAATGTCCCCATTTGAAGTACAGTATGGCAAGAAGTGTCAGACTCCACTCTATTGGGAAGAGGTTGGTGAGCAGCATATTCTAGGTCCAGATTTGATACAGGCTACCAGTGAGAAAGTGGGTGTGATCAGAGAAAGAATTAAAGCAGCTCAGTCCAAACAGAAGATGTAATACCCTACTTCTTAAACCCGGCCTGATTACACTATTGACCGGGTTTAACCATGTAGGACCCAAACCGGAGAGAATTAGAGCGGGTTCCTTATGGACTATGATGGCAAGGGTGACCTTAAACACCGGTTGGCCCGAGAAGTCCGAGCCAGTGCCAGAAGAGATGGGAATACCCAAGCCGTGTACATGCACCTATCATAAGGCCATGTACGGATAAAGCAGGTATGTAGCCATATATTAAGGTGCATACGTATATTACATCGTATGCCAAGAGTGAGATTCGCGTCGAGGGCCGAATTTTGTCAAAATCCCAAGTTTTGGCCCTCAGGTGGGCGGATAGGTGGGCGCATCCACCCACCTGAGCGACCCACCCATGTGAATACTTAGCTATTTTAAGAAGTATATATATAGCATTTATTTTCTTTTTCTTCCTCACTTATAACACTCGGACGTTGGTGAGAGGAGTAAAGAGGAGAGAGAAAAGAAAGGAAGGAAGAGGAGAAGTGAAGGAAGAGGAAGAAGAGATGGAGGTCAACGGCGCCGAGGCTTGATCTTCCCATTCCGACGCCGGAAGAGTGATCTTCAACACTAGATCTACATTTAGAGGTGAGCAAAATTTGGGTTCCTTAAACATTCACCATACCCAAGTAAAACCCTTGATTTGGGTAGGGTTCCTTGAGATCTTGTAAATCCCCCTTGAAATGATGAATCTAAGGTTTAATAGATGATTTATGTGTTGATCTTGAAGGATTTGAAGAAGTATTTATAAGGTTGGAGAAGCATTGTGGATTTGAAGTGATTTTTGGGGTTTGAAGGTGTTCTTGAGCAAAGAAGGTAAGATGGCTTTCCATTCCCTAAATCTAACCTAAATCTAGGTTAGAACTATCCTATAAGACCTTGAATGTGTGAAAAATGGGTTTGAAAAAGCTCCATTTGAATCCCCAAAGATTGGGGGGAAGTTGGGAAGAAACAGCAGGTTTTCCTCCAAGACCGGTGGGCCATCTGGCCCGCCTGAGAGGGCAGGGCCCTCGGGCACAACCGGAGGGCCAGACCGACGGGCCACCCTGCCCGCCGGTCTTAGTAGACCCCCTGGCCCAACTGGCGGGCCAGACCGGTGGGCCGACCTACCCACCGGTCCAGACCGGTGGGTCTGACTGGTGGGTCTGACAGGTGGGCTGTCCGACCCACCCGAGAGGCTCCGAATGTGATTCTTTCGTCTGATTGGACCCAAATCGGACGTGTGACTTTCTTTTAGGGTTCTAAACATGATCATGTCATTGGATCGTGTTAATCTTGATTCTAAAATGGTGAAATACTAACCCCGCTCACTCGTGATAGGTTCACCAAATCTCACGCTTCTCGCACCGGATCTCACCCGTACCGAACGGGAGTCCTTGTACACTATAGGTAAGTGGGGAGAGGATGTTTGGCCTTGTTTCAAGGCATTGTTTGGCATTCATTTAATTGTATCTAGTCTATTCATGCCATCATGAAAATGCTATGTAGATTAGTCATCCTCACATGGTTATGCATGGGTGTTGCGTTTATTTTCTAAATGCCAAGTGATAATATGCTTCTGTGATGAATGTTGACATCATTGTGCATGATGCATTAATAGACTAGATGCCGTAGTCGGCTTGAAAATGAGTGCATTGATGGCCCGTGGTATGGGATGTAGTGGCACTATACAATCGTACTATTATCATATAGGAGCACGCAGTTTAGGATTATCACCTTCCCGTGCTACGACCCTTCCCAACAGGGGTTAAGGTTTTGGGTTAACATTTGGGGAGAAGTAGTGGTCGCGGTTGTCGGGTCACTGTGGCGGTTAGACATTACGCCCGGCTGGTCATTAGGATAGTTGGCAACCCCGGTGGTATATTCAAGAGGGCCAATCGTACTGCTTTTAAATTGCTGGAGTCAGTACCTTTAATTTTCAGTCATTTACTTTATGTTGAGAGCCAGTGGTCGGCATTGTTTTTACTTTTCTGAGTACTCACGGTGGGCCTTCTCCGACAGCCCTATGGGCGTATCACAGGATGGAGTTCGTGGCTCGTACCCGGAGTATACGCGCACTGTGGTTGTAGTAGCACTAAACCAAAGACTTAGTAATGTTGCTTAAGTGGATGTGATTTAAAATGTATTGCATAGCATATAGTGCATATGATTGTGATTTGTTGTGTGGACTGTTGTGTGGTCCATCTTTCCACTTACTGAGCTAGTGAGCTCATCCCATGTGTGCACCTCTATTAGATGATTTTGTAGGTCATCCATCTGAAGAGCATGGGGCGGGTCCCACAGTCGAGTTCCCTGAAGAGGACTGGTGGGCCCCTGAGGAGTTAGGGCACGGCACTTATTGCTCATGCGAGGGTTGTGCTGTGGGACCACAGTTCTGATGCCGAGCTGAGCTCCCCTTTTGATGCCGAGCCGAGCTCTACCTTGTGAAGCCGAGCTGGGCTCAACCTTTGATGCCGAGCTAAGCTCTAGGGTCTGATACCGAGCCGAGCTGTATACTCTGATTTTTGATGATTTCTTTTATGTACTTGATATGTGAATTGTACTCTTATTGGGTAAATATCATGCCTTCGGGCCCACATGTATATAACTATTGTATCACAATTCGGGTATCAAGTATTATGGGAATATTCACAGGTAAACCAAGTCTTCCGTTGAACTGATAAGCTTTTTATTAGTTGTGTGTATGCTGTGGTGGAATACTGTATCAGATGATCCTGGCAGGTTTGGGTTAACCGGTGTTAACCTGGTCACTGGCCCGGTTCGGTGTGAACGGGGTGTGACAGAAGAGCTATGCAGATGCCAGGAGAAAGCATCTGGGATTTAGAGTTGGAGACAATCTATTCTTGCGGATCTCCCCAATTAAAGGGGTAATGTGGTTTGGCAAGAAAGGAAAGTTGAGCCAGAGGTTTATGTGAACGTACGGTGTACTAGAGAGGATCAGGCTGGTAGCTTACAAGATAGCTTTAACACCAGAGTTGGAGGGTACACATGATGTCTTCTATGTATCCATGCTTAGGAAGTACATTCCCGACCCCACTCACATCTTGACTTATATACCTTGTGAGTTGGATGAGGATCTTGCTTATGTTGAGTACCTGGGGAAGATTGTTGACCGGAAGAACCACATTCTCCGCAATTGCACTGTATCCTTCGTCAAGGTGAAATGGATGAATCATCCAGAGTAGGAAGCATTCTCGGACTAAAGGTGGGAAGTACCACTAGTTTTTGACTTGCAGCTACCCATTACCGAAGGGGGAGAGATGACCCCACATGTTTATGTATTACTTGTCATTCCAACTAGAGGGATTCGTACCTTCTGATTCCAGAAGGTAAGTGACTCAACACCCCACACCTGAATCCCGACATGCACCACAATTATCGGAAGACCATGAACACAACCTAGGGCAGTTACCAGTGTGAGACCAGTTGGTGGACAGCAAGCAGTCAAGATAGGTTGCTATCTTGACCAACGGAAACAACCCATCGGAAACAGCCTAGGCCTATTTCCACTGACCACTTAGGCTACAAGTTGGGTTCCGATGCCCATGGGTCCGGCCACCCGCATCGTAGACAAACCCGAATGTTTTCAAATCCTCCCCCACACTTTCCTCATGACATGAACACCTTACAGACCAAAGTAGTTAGGTCCACGTGCCCCAAAAATTGGATTAAGCCATTCGGACCGGACTAGGACCAAACCAAATAGGCATTAAGGCCTAACTTACCATATAAGTGGAAATGAGGATTCATTTCCTCATTTCTCACTTGTACAAAAACATGGGAGAGGGGAAGGAGGACAGCAAGGAAGAAGAAGAAGAGGGAAGGACTCACTTTGGCCCCCAGTTTCCGCATCGTTACCGAAATCCTTGCCGAAGGAAAGTGCAACCTCTCATACCACTCTCTCTTCATTTGGAACTAGGTCAACCTAGTTATAGGTAGAATCTTGACCCATATACCTTCTAAAGCTTGGGGATTGCGTATTCATCTCCCTGGTGCCATTACTGAGCTCTAACTGAGTCCGGTGAGCTCCGGCAACAAGATCGACCAAATGACCCTAGGGTTTTGATCGTTCGATCGACGTGTCTCCCAAATGGCTCGATGGAATCGGGATTTTAATAGCTCATAATGATGCTAGGAAAATCCCCCACAAACTCCATGAAACAAATCCTAGCGATCGAGCCAGAGTTGAAAAGCCCCAAATCTCATGGGCAGTTCTATACTGCCAGCAGAAACAAGCCACTGAAAACACTGGGTCTATTTCTGGTGAACATAAGAAGTCTTAGGCCCTCTCTGTTATTGTCACACCCCAATTCCATTAGACCCAACTTACCATTAGGAATACCGACAATGTGTGTAAGACACGTACCTATCTTACAAACCTACCAGGATCGCTAATAGCAATACCTTAATATTTCACAATCTCACATCACAACCAACCAAAAGTAGTGGAATCAGAGTATAATAGCTAAATCATCAGATATAAATGGGGAAATTGTCTAATGATAAATATAATATCGTTAACCAAGTTATTCTATTTACAACCCTTCAAGACTTACATATATCAAGTTTAAAACATAATATTCACAGACCTGTATCAACATAATCAAAAATAGGCCAAACACCTCATGGCACCATGTATGCACAAAAGTTGCAAGCACAGTCCTGGCCATGCTCCTCCGCTTTGGCATCCACCAGTTGCTCACTCCATACAAAGGTCCGGAGGAAAAAGAGTCACTAGCCACAAGCACGACTATACCTGTATCATCATCTAAAAAGTATGTATACGTGGGGTGAGCATTCCAACTCGCTCAGTGAAGGGTGGGGTCAAGCACATCCAAGCAAAACAATAGCAGTAATAATTTATTATGCATAATTATGAAAATTAAACACAGAGTCCATGATGCTCGTGATGCAGTTCATTTATTTATTATCCACCTAACAATACAAACTAAGTCTAGTAAATGCTACCACGGCGCATTAGGCTGTATCTTTCTTCTCGGAACCGCCATTGACTACGCAAGGATACAAACCCTAGCCATGAATAGAAGCCTACCGACCCCCGTATGCATCCATGGGTCACCCAATAAACCCCTGATAATGCCCTCCTAGCAGTCATGGCACCGATAACACATCGGCCATGCCGGACAGGTTCCCACCTTCGGCAACAATCACATCGTACCATAGGTGTAGCATTCTGGAAAGGCACATCAAACATACCACAATGGGATTTCTAACACCTTAACCCTTGTTGGAAAGGGTTCCTAGCATAGGGAGTGATACCTAACCACATATACGCTATATGCCTACATAGTGATACAATTAGTATGAATTAAATGATACTGGCAAGACCTCGGCCACAAAGTGTAATCCATCTCCAAATACAGTCCCAGGTACACGATACCTTAGCCACAAAGTGAAATCCGAGACCGTTTACCTAATCCAGCATATATATCAGAGTTGAGTATGGACTACGCGACACTGGTACCAATCATCGGCCACAAAGCGTATCTATTTCCAAATGCAATCATGGGTTACATGATACCAACGAGACCTTGGCCATAAGGTTTAACCCACGACTACAACTAACTCTAATGCATATAATCAATTCATGAATGCAACATGCACACAGCTATTACGGCACTGGTACCACCTCGGCCACGTTGGATTCCATCTCACACACACAACCAAACACACGACGATCACGGTACCAGTACCACCTCGGCCACACCGGATCCTGTTATACATATAAATGAACAGTTTGTATGAAATCCATAAGAATGTAACATATGATAATCACCATCATGTGAGCAATATAATTAAGCATATTAAATCTACGTATGTGAACAATTCTATAATAATTAAACAATACAAAATAAAACAACTATCCCTCACTTTGTTGATCTCTGCTTGTGTTAGGGTTCAGATAAGGCCACTGATCAATCCACTCAGTTTCGGTCTCTGGGCCCATATGTGTCACTATCCTAAACCCAAGGATAATCATACATCAGTACATGTCAGAAATATCGAGAGGGACCCACATGGATCACCCCCAAAGGATACAAACAAAATCCATCAGTGATAGTAATATCATCGGAAACACCCATCGGAAATAGGAAAGTTCAACTGGAAATATCAATCCTATTTCCGATGGAACTGACAGAGAGCTCCTAAGGCTTAGTTGTCCATCCAAAATATGCCACTGGAAGCAGACCCAGTGGATTCGGTGGGCTATTTTCGGTGGTGGTTCAGGACAGTCCACCCATTTTGGTGCTTTCCAGCTAGGGCCCGATCGCCAGGATTTGTTCGGTGGAGTTTGTAGGGGATGTTCCCAGCATCATTCTAAGCCAATAAAATCCCAATTCCACTAAGCCATTTGGGAGATACATTGATCGAATTATCAAAACCCTAGTTGGTCTTTTGTCAATACATGTTTTCGAAGCTCACCGGGCTTGGTTCGAGCTCGACAACAACATCGGGAGGGTAGAACACGCATTCTACGACCTTAAAATGATTTGTACACTAAGATTCCATCCATACCTAGCTTTTTTAGGTCAAATGAAGAGAGAGAGAGAGTGGTGGAAGTAAGTGTACTTACCTCCAGCAGCGATTCTGACAACTTGGCTGCAGCCCGCACCAAGGTAAGCCTTCTCCTTCCCGCACCAAGGTAAGCCTTCTCCTTCTTCCCCTTCTTCTTCCTTCTTCTCCTTTTTCTCTCCTTCCTTACGTTGGACACACTTGAAATGAGGAAATGAATTCTCATTTCTAACTTATAAGTTAAAATGGACCTTAGGGTCTATATGGTTGGACCCTATTCGGACCAATAGGGTTATTATGACTTTCGGAGCCCGAGAACCCATCCACTTAGGTTCAAATGCGTTCACGTCACGAGTAAAGTGTGGGGGATGATTTGGGATCATCCGAGACTATTTACGACATGAGTGGAAGGACCCACGGGCATCGACACCATGACAGCAGCCTATTATGTTCACCAGAAATAGCCCAGCAGATTCAGGCCCTGTGGATCCGGTGGCATATTTCTGGTGGTCAAGACAGCTTGCTGTCCCATGGCTGGTCTTGCATGGGTGGTTGCCCTCGAACATGTTCAAGGCCTTTCAGCAACTTCGATACATGCCTGGACTTATGTGTGAGGAGTTGGGTCACTTACCGTCTAGGATCGAAAGGTATGAATCTCCTCCAATTAGACTGGCACGCGATGCACGAATACTTGGGGTCATCTCTCCCCCTTTGGCAATGGGCGGCCATGAGCCAAAACCCCACCATGCTTCTTATCTCTGGTCCTTGACCTATCACAATAGTTTAAATTAAACCAAGTCAGGGCACGGGTGTAACATTCCCCCCTCCTTACAAGAATTTCGTCCTCGAAATTGAACATACCTAGCAAATCAAACAATCCAGGACACTACTTCAATATCTCATCTTCCCGCTCCCAGGATGCTTCCTGTTTAAGGTGGTTCATCCATTTCACCTTGACAAAGGAAACGGTGTGGTTGCGGAGACCATGCTCTTTCCGGTCAACAATCTTCTCTGGAAACTCAACGTAGGCAAAATCCTCGTCCAACTCACGGGGGATGTAAGTCAAGACGTGAGTGGGCCCGGGAATGTACTTCCTCAACATAGAAACATGGAAGACATCATGTGTACCTTCCAACTCTGGCGATAAAGCTATCCGGTAAGCTA
>NC_056562.1:9655396-9707674 GCF_013358625.1 Macadamia integrifolia | reverse complement strand
TTATGGCCCGCCTAGACACCACCACATCTCTGATGAGGAGTATAGATGGCCGCGTCAACAGCAAAGACAAGACCTATTGTCTTATGGACAATAGAGTGGCCTCCCTATAGGCACAAATGTAGGCAATGGTCTTCTATCTTGGTATTCCAGTGCCTCCTCCAGGAACACATGGTCCGAACCAGGCTCAGAGCTAGGGACAGAACCAGCAGCAGCAGTAGCAAGAGCAGCTAGAGTAGTGGTATGTTTGCCACTGTAACTTTTAGGAATTCCCTTTCCATGTTTTATTTAAGTTTGATGTTTTAGGTTTAGTTGAAATTTCATTTTATCTCATTTGTTTCTGTCATTTATATTCCTAATCTTTAGGCTAGTTAGGAATTTCTGTTTTTCGTACTTTAATTTTATGAAAGTGTAAGTTGTGTAATCAAGTTCTCCTTTATAATGAAATAGCTTTAACACCTATACTTGTCTCCTAATTGTGCAATTTCTATTATTGTTGCCTTGAGATTTTTATTTAATCCTAATTTTCCCAAAATTATGGTTTGGCTGAGACTGTGAGTTAAGGTAGAGCATCGCTCTCTGATACCATAGTTGTCATACCCCAATTCCAGTAGACCCAACTTATCATTAGGAATACCAATGGTGTGAGTAAGACATGTACCTATCTTACAAACCTACCAGGATCGCTAATAGCAGTACCTTAACATTTTGCATTCTCACATTATAACCAACCAAAAGCAAAGGAATCAGAGTATAATAGTGAAATCATCAGATATATATGGGAAAATTGTCTAATGATAAACATAATTTCACAGACATGTATCAACATAATCAAAAATATGCCGAACACCTCATGGTGCCGCGTATGCACAAAAGTCACAAGCACACCTAGCCATGCTCCTCCTCTTCCGGCATCCACCAGTTGCTCACTCCAGACATAGGTCCAGAGGAAAAAGAGTCACTAGCCACAGGCACGACTGTACCTACATCATCATCTAAAAAGTGTGTATACGTGGGGTGAGCTTTCCAACTCGCTTAGTGAGGGGTGGGGTCAAGCACATCTAAGCAAGATAATAGTAGTAATAATTTATGATGCATGATTGTAGAAATTAAACACATAATCCATGATGCTTGTGATGCAGTTCATTTATTTATTATCCACCTAACAATACAAACTAAGTCTGGTAAATGCTACTACGATGCATTAGGCTGTATCTTTTGTCTAGGAACCGTCATCGACTACGTAAGGATACAAACCCTAGCCATGAATAGAAGCATGTCAGTCCTCGTATGCTTCCATGGGTCACCCAGAAAATGCCTAATAACCCCCTCCTATCAATCACGCACTGGTAACACATCAGTCACACCGGACAAGTTCCCACCTCCGATTACAATCACATCATACCGCGGGTGTGACATTTCAGAAAGGCACATCAAACATACTACAATGAGTTATCCAACACCTTAACCCCTGTTGGCAAGGGTTCGTAGCATAGGGAGTGATACCTAACCACATATACGCTATATGCCTTCATAATGATATAGTTAGTATGAATTACATGATACCGACAAGACCTCGGCCACAAAGTGTAATCCATCTCCAAATATAGTCCCAAGTACACGATACCAGTGAGACTTTGGCCACAAAGTGAAACCCGATACCATTTTCCTAATCTAGCATATATATCACAGTTGAGTATGGACTACGCGACACCGGTACCAATCATCGACCACGAAGCTTATCCATTTCCAAATGTAGTCATGGGTTACACGATACCAGCGAGACCTTGGCCATAAGGTGTAACCCATGACTACAACTAACTCTAATGCACATAATCAATGCATGAATGTAACATACACACGACAATCACAGCACTGGTACCACCTCGGCCACGTCGGATTCTGTCTCACACACAACCATACACATGACAATCACGGTACCAGTACCACCTCGGCCACACTGGATCCCGTCATACATATAAATGAACAGTTCGTATGAAATCTATAAGAATGTAACATATGATAATCACCATCATCATGTGAGTAATATAATTAAGCATATTAAATCTATATATGTGAACAATTCTATAATAATTAAACAATACAAAATAAAACAACCATCCTCACCTTGTTGATCTCTGCTTGTGTTAGGGTTCAGATAAGGCCACCTATCAATCCACTCAGTTTCAGTCTTGGGGCCCGTGCATGTCACTGTCCTAGACACAAGGACAATCGTACAATAGTACGTGTCAGAAATATCAGGAGGGACCCACATGGATCACCCCCAAAGGATACAGACAAAATCCATAAGTGACAGTAATGTCACCGGAAACACCCATCGAAAATAATGAATTTCCGTCGAAAATATCAGTCCTATTTCTGGTGGAACTAACAGAGAACTCCTAAGGCTCAGTGGTTAACCGAAAATATGCCACCAGAAGCAGACCTAGTGGATTCGGTGGGCTGTTTCCGGTGGTGGTTCAGTGCTTGCGACCACTGTGCTTACACTGCACCTTGAGGAGCACGATACACTTTTGATGATTTGATACCGATTGATACTATTGGTATTCTTTTTTGCTTATGTATGCATAAGTCATGTTTATTTGTAATGGATAAACTTGGTCATTGATATTATATTATCACTAGAAATTTCTCCATTTTATTTATGATTCCACTATTATACTCTGATTCCGCTGCTTTAGGTTGGTTTGTGTTGTGAGATTGTGAATCATTAAGGTACTACTATCAGAGATCATGGTAGGTTTGTAAGACAGGTAAGCATCTTACTCACACCACCGGTATTCCTATATGGTAAGTTGGTTCAACTGGAAGTGGGGTGTGACAAGAAAAAGCTTTGGGAGTTGGAGTTTAGACCCTAGTAAACCTCTGAAGTGATTGCTGCCTAGTAGAATGATGAGATGGAGGATCCAATAAAGGAACATCATTGGATAGAAGAAAACTGGGAGCAATTATAGAAGATTTGGGAAGGGAAGGACCAAAGGTAGATTCAGGAATTGTAGGGTGAGAACCAGAACCAGATTCAGATTCGGGAATGGGAGGGACATAAAATATGTTGGATTTGGGAAGGAGAGGGTGTGAACCTTAGTTGCATTCGGGAAAGAGAGGCCCTGAGGTGGATTTCGGAAGGGAAGGGTGAAAACCAGAACTAGCTTTTGGAATGGGAGGGGGGTAGATTCAGTTGGATTTGGGATATGGAGGGGCCATGGGCAGGCACGTATAGTGTTTGATCCACACTTGGACTCCACTCAAAATAAAAACCGATTGAAAGAAGGGAGAGATTGAGTGGAGTCCAAGTGTGGATCAGACACTGTACAAGAATGATTCTCATACAAGGACCTAGTCCGGACTCAATCACAGGCCCAAATTTCGTTTCTCTAGATGATTTGTAGGTTGTTTTTCTTTCTTTGCTAGTTGGTTCCCCCATCTGATAGTTATGCCGAAGGTGGGGGTGCTTTTTAGATTTTGTTGATGTTCTTTGAGTGGTTCAGTGTTTGTTTGTATGATTTTTTTCTTCTTTTAATATAAACGATCTTCTAGAGAAAAAATATATAACATTTAAAGATGGAAGCTTTGGCCTAATAGGTTAGAAGTGCAATTGGATGAGCAGTAAAGAGGAGGAACACACTCAAAGATTACTTCTTGGAGAAACAAATACTTCCATTCTCAGGAAGCACATCAACTCTTGAACCGAAATCATAATCTTGCTTAATTTAATCTGACAAACCCTATTATTTGAAAAGGGCATCACCATCACTCCACCTTTTCAACTAAGATTGCCCTAGGAAAATGTCAATGGCTTCTACTAAGGCCCACATACTGGTGCTTCATCTAGTTGGATGTACAACATTGGAAAATAAAACTAGGGAGAAAGAACACTATCAATCTAGTGTAGGCAACATTAGCATGTAGGGCCAGTGGGAGGGCACACGAGACCATTCTTCAGTGCACAAGGCACGAGGGCAGCATGGATTTTTCACGCCAATCTGTGTCTGGGCGCAAGCAACACTAGACTGACAAGCTTTGTTTTCCCATAAAACTAACAAACAAAAATAACATGAAATTTTTTGTAATTGTTTGGTTAATTTGAAATATGTATTAATAATATAGTAACTTAGTTCGATTCTGCTCCTCTACTAACAACTTTGAACCTAACCACTACCTCTTGGCCTTCAAGTGAAGCTCATTTATTTTTTAACAATGTAAATAAATCTATGCAAAACTTCTTTGTTTTTTCCTTTCCTGACTTGAGGTTAACTCAGCAACAGGGATAGCATCTCCATTTTCAGCAAGAGAAAGTGACGAAAATTTTGGGCGAACTATCACTTCCCTTCATCTCCCTTTCCCTACATCTCCCTCCAGATGTGGATGAGGTAAAGATATAGATGTTGTGGTTGTGGTTTCCAGTCTCACCCCTTGCCATTCAAAATAACTCAACCCTCACGACGACGGCAGTGATGGTGGGCGGAGTAGCAGAGTTCTTGGCAGTCGTAAGGTACTGTAGCTGTTCTTGATGATGAGTTCGGGATTGATTGATGAGTAATGATTGTCTGCCGAGGATCGGACGGTCGAGACGACATCGGCATGTGTCCCGATCCTAATTATTCGGCCGAACCGAATTTTTCCAAATTAAATACAAAATTCTGACCGAATCCGAATTAAAAATAAAATTCTGTAAAAAACGCGCTTTTTACTAATTTGAATTTAAAACGCGAATAATTCTAGCCGAATCGAATTAAATTGAATTATTCGATACGCTTAAACAGTATTTTTTTTTTTTTTTTTTAAACGTCTTTATGACCCACAGTCCCACCACGATTTTTTTTTTAAATAGTTTTTTTTTTTTTCATCGTCTTTTCCCACAAATTTCCGCCTCCTTCTTCCCATCTTTTTTCTCCACCTAATTCTTCTGTAACAATCGTACGAATCTACTCTTTGTTTCATTTCTTTCTCATAACTTCATCAGGTCATCCTAAGATAGGGGAGATATCAAGCCTTGATGGATAATTTGAGGTTCCGAGGGACCAGGACAGATTCATATCGCCGTATCAATCAATCTTCTTTTATATTGTTGCTTTAATTTTGAAAAATTAGTGCTTCTTAGTGCAATATGGGTCTTGTGAACCCAAGCAAAAGGATAGTGAAAATTTTTTGTGGTCAATTTATTTATTTGTTTTATTGTAGTTGTAATCTTGCTTTCACTGTTTTGGGGCCTAATCTATTTCATGAGTAGAAATTGGATTACAATAACCATTGCTTCCATCGCTCAATTATAATTTTTTCATAGTTTTTTACTTTATTGTATAAAGTAATTTGCTCTTTCTAAGTATACAAATCAAGTTAATAACTTGATAAATAAAAAATATACAATAAACTATAAAAATAATATCCGAATTTTTTGCCCGACTTTTATTTTTTTAATCGAATAATTCTCGAATCCGAATCCGACTCCATTTTTATTTTGTCCGCTTTTTTGACCGAATCCTTAGATTAATCAATCGAACTATTCCGAATAATTCTCCGCCCGAATAATTCCCGAATCCGAATTTGCTAACTATGGTCCCGATATCGTTCTGACCATCGTATGCTCATCGCACCGCATATCCGCGGCAGAGATTTTTTTTTTTTTTTTTTTTTGGGAAGGAGCGGCAGAGAATGTTTTCACTTGATTGTAGTGGTGGAGGAACAAAGGGGGACTCGATCAGGGAAATAGGAAGGAGAGAGTCTTGCGTCGACAACAAACTGGGTTTTGGTGTAATGCTTGCATAATCGAAAACTTTCATGCTTCCAATGGGTTGAAATGTCAGCAAAATACGCATACGTAACAAGTGGAATAAAAAGCTAAACAGGAACTTATCAAATCGATTCTAGATGGGTTCAGAACTCAGAACTGCTAGCTGGATTAGTTGCTACCTCTATTTGGCCCAAAACCCTTGAAGGCATGAAAGATTTTATTAAACCAACAAACGTTTGAGAGAGAAGGGGTTGGGAGACGGGAAAGAGAAATTTGAAGATGGGGTCGGGGTTGGATTCAGGATCGGGAGGTAGGGGCCGTGCTGGGAGCGAGCTGGGGGAGGGGTTGGGAGCCTAGAAAATCCAAACAAAATTGTCTTTATGTGCGCAAATTCTGGCCATTTAATTGAATTTTGTCGTCTGTTTGATGAGGATTTGAACTTTGACATAGTTCCATGGAATTCTATGGTCATGGGTCTTGCATTTTTCTTTTGGTGAAAATAAATTTATTCAGAGAAATGGGAAGAATTCATGGATGCCCAATGTTGTTCTTAGATTTAAGGATTGGAAATGAGCCAACTTGTCCTGTCCATCATAGACAGGATCGGGGAATCAATTAAGTTGTTAAACTCCCTTGAAACGAAAGAAAAAATACAAGAGTTAAAATAGGTCTTCAAATGGAGCTGATGAAGTTCTATTGTTCAAGTAGACGATAATAACTTTATTGTCATTCTCCACCACAACATGAATGATATCTTCAGAAATTGCTTCCAATAGAGATGAGGGATTGCTATTGCTTCATCCACCAAAGCCAACTGAAACTGAACTAGATTTGAGATAGAAAAATAAGGGTGGCCTAGATGGTCATGACAAATGAATCCTAAACCTCCATGCATTGATCCAGGGGGATACTTGCATTGTAGTTAATTTTGAAATAATTTGCAGGAGGTTGCTCACATTGAGAAACCAAGAGAGCGGTTGGAGGAGATGTTGAAGCCAAACGATGGGGAGGAGAGATGGCTTGATAATATTCTTTGAAATGATTTTCAGCTGCTTGAATCACTTCAAGAGGTGACCAAACCTTCTTCCCATAAAGAAAATCATTTTGAGCAAGGTCTTGCCAAAAGTGGTAATGTTAATGAGTTGAGAACATTTTTCGATAAAATGCCGCTGAGAAGAAAAGTATCATGGAATTCTATGTTGGTGGGTGTCAAAGGAATATAAATTGAAGGAGGGATATTGTATCTCTTTCACCTAATGCAGAAGGAAAGAATCAAGCCGGATGAGTTTACAATGGTTAGCTTATTATCGGATTTCTCTCCCTTGGGAACTCTGTGAACAAAGGGAGTGGATTCATGCTTATATAGAGAAGAATGAGATTGATGTCAAAGCTATTATTTCTACTGCAACCGTGGATATGTATAAGTGTGGAATCATTGATGCGGCCCTTCAGAGTCTCAGACCATCACCAACAAAGGACCATATCATGTAGGAAGTCTATGATCTTGTTGGGCCATGCAATCAATGGATGTGGAGGAAGCAATTCTATTATTTTTTGTGTTATTTTTTTATCTACCATCCTACTCCTACACACACTCATTCACACATGCATACGGTAAGGTTCGATCCAACAATGTCCTCCCCCCAGAGTCGGCTCTTCAAGCAGAAGCTGCCACCATTAGGCTAAGCTAGTGTTCGTCTCAAGTGCAGTCGTATTTAGGTGAATGAGATAATTTAAGAGTTTATTCCAACTGGGAAGTAACATTCTTAAGCCAGAGAGATCTATTAGTTACTGGTTGGGCTTTCTTCAGTTTTACAAGATATTGTTTCTTCAGTTTTACAAGATATTGGACACATTAAATATGGGGTCTTGGATGTTCATTTAAGCAGGTTTAGAGCTTAGACATAAAAGAAGGTACTTAGATAGCTTATCACTTTTGGTGGTATTCACCAACATTCATTTTAATCCTTCAAGTGTTGTTTAATTGCAAGGGATATTGAAGCAAAGAGAAGTAAAAAAATTCAAACAAAAAATGAAAACTTTCGTAATCATTACCCCAACATGATTGTATTAATTACTTAAATTTTCTTATAATATTTAAAAATAAAAATTGTCAAACCTCCCAAGGGAACTTTTGTAATCACTTCCTTTCCTTTTCCTTTCAATTTCCCTTGGATCCAAATGATTTTTTTTTTTTTTCCAATGGAAAAACTCCATTAAGAAAACAGGATTGAATACACAGTATTATATGAGTGGGGGTAAGAAAGAGAGATTCTCACTATTTCTCTTAGTGAGAGAACCCTAAAGATTAAGTGTTTTAGGAATTTCAGCACATCATCAGTCGGTTTGAGATGGAAATTAAGTTTAGTCAAAAAATCCTCAACATCCAAAAATAAAAGAATTTCACTTAAAGCCATATGCACATCCTATGGTTGGTCAAAAATATCTTCCCCTCCTAAAAAACAGGAAATGGCTGTTGATGTCTGACTACAATTACAATTCAAAAATATCTTCCCCTTTTACATGTTCTTGCATACACATTTTAGCCATGGATGAGTACCGTGTATTAATTTCTTGACTTTTCCTTTTTATTCTCATATCATGCATCTGCTACAAGTTTTAACATCCAGCCAATTAGGCTCACCACCTGACATACATCAGGAAGAAAGACCATAATCCCCCAATAAGCCCATCCAATCAAGATTACGCCATGTGTAAAGGAAATCTGACGAAAACATATATGGAAAAAATGTCATAACCATACATATTATTCCTTTGGTAGCCATCCAAGAAGCCCCACTTGTAGCACGAAATTTCTACTACCAATTCCCCATATGTGAGGAAACAGGCCTCAAGTAATGGTTCTCTCTCTCTCTCTTAGAACTCACATTTGTTGTGATCACGCTGATTTAAGCATTGAAGAGTCTCCATTGAAGCAAAGCTCTGACCCTCTCTTTTCTCTAATTTTATCTTTTTTCTTTCAGATCTCATGCCAAAGGAGGTGGATTGAAACCAACCCTCAACACTATCCAATTAATAAAAATACCCCACCTGCATGTTTTCGATCGATTGCTTTCAATGCCTTGGACAAAGGTGCAATCTATGTCTATGATACTTATTACTCTGTTACAGCTAACAGCTACTATTAGCTGATGATTCAACTATCCAAATTAGTTGATATTTCCTGTCATTATAAAGTTAAACCTGATTCTCAGAGAAAGTCCACATGCTTGATGCTTCCCTCTATATATGTTTTCAAGGTTCCAATTGGCCCTAGACTTGACCCAAGTCGAGGTGAGATGGCAGATAGCAAGCTCTCTAATCAATTGCCTAACCATTTAGCCATTTAGCTATGCCTTTTTTTTTCTGGTGGGAGCCAGGGGAGACTTAAAACGACAATTTGATAAATTAAGAAATAATTTCAAGAGGAAAGGAGAATGAACTATAGTCTATGTCAAGATATCTACCAATGGAGAACCTAATGCTACTTGGTAAGTGACATGAGCCATTCCCCCAAGGGAAGCTCTCACCTATAGAAAGTAATCATTGAAGTCATATATGACAATCCACCGCCACGCAACACGGTGTGTACTGTAGATTCAAAGACCGGGAGCACCTTAGACTGCATGTCTGAGGACTTCCAATCCTTGGATTAACACTACCTTGCAGCATGCGCTGCAGAGGAAAATTATGGCAACTTATTTGACCCCATTAGACATTAAATACTATAACCCCCTTCTAAGATCAATAATATTCAATATCCAAGGGCAGAGGGATGGAACCCATAATTTCATCCCTTGGTTTCTAGATGGACCTTGAGTACAAATGATTGAAGCCATTCCATCCATATGCAACTCTAGTCAACAAAACCCTATTTATGATTTCCAATTACAGGGGTCTGCCATGCAATTTTGTTCTGATATTCCACCATAGTGAGGACCATATCTAGTGTTAAATCATTTTTTCACTACTTCAACCAATTCTTTTTTTGCTTTTACAGTCTTCAACTTGTACAATTTCACATATAGAAACTGTCATTGTCTACTTTCCTTCATCTGATCACCTTTTAGCCGTGCACTACTTCACTCCTCTTCACCAGTCTAGCCCTGTCACAAAAAGAAACCATCTTTCTAACTTTCGTCCTTTGTTCACCCATTGGCAGTGTTCTAAGTATCAAGGCCGATACCCATACCTAGCCGATTTTATATTGAGTATCATATCAGATCAAGGGTAAAATCATAAATAAAAATTTACATCATCCTCCGCTGAACTTTGATCCAATAACAACCCCCTCCCTGTGTTTTGAACAATTACATCTGCCCCCTAGAGGCTGACAGGTGTTAATGAAGTATTAGTTTTGAAATTAAAAAGACTCTTACCCTATCATATCTTGAACTAAAATAGCCAAAATCTCAATACCATTTTTTTCCCTCATTACATCTTCAAACCTAAAATCGTCAAATTGAAATGCCGTGTCAAACAAGGGTCAACGGTTAAGGGTTTTGCTCTATACATACCTTATTTAGTGAACGTGAAGAAGATAGAACTTTCCGATGAAGGTGAAGAATAGAGAACTTTCATTGATGTTGAATCTCGAACTTTGGATCCAATTTCTTTCACCAATGTGCATATCTAATCACCATTAGAACTTTCTTTGTGTTTTAGGTTTGCTCAAACACAACCCAATTTGTGGAATTTCAAAAACCCTTAACACATAGAATTGCAAACTTTTATACAACTGAGAATCCAAATTGATGACAACTAAGGAAGGGATTCACGGGGGGAAATTTTACCTTCATGTTGCAAAGATCATAGATATCATCGCAATTTGCCAGAGATTTCAGTTTCATATATGCTAGTCGCTGGAGAAGAAAGATGAGATATGGAATAGTTAGTTTTGCAGCACATAGATCACGGATTGGAGAGATTAGGACAGCACCACAGAGTTGGACATCGATTTCGCAGTTCAAATATCGCAGATTGGAGAGATTAGGTCAGCATAGTCTTAGAGTTTGCCGGAGATGAAGTTATCATGTACACAGGTCGTCAAAGAAGAAAGGGAGAGATGGAATTAGTTGGAACAATGAAAGATTGAGGACATCTCTTGTTGGTGTTGTATTGAAAGGTAAAAGTGTCAAAATATATTATAGAAGGTAATACGACCAATGAAAAATTTGCATAACTTAACCGTTTCAACCTAACACCTCACTAACAACATCAACCTTTGCAAGTATAGAGTTAATTGTTTAAAACACGGGAGGAGGTTGTAATTGGACCAAAGTCTGGGACGGTCGTGTAAATTTCTCAATCATAACATATATATATATATATATATATATAGCTAAGCTAGTGTTCATGAGATGCAGCCTACCTGTATCTGCTTTTCAAGTGCTACCTGGGCTACCAAATAGCCACATGGGTGCCCCGCAAACATTGACCAGATTGCAAGTCCCACTCTCTTATAGAAATTATTTATTCTTCAATGTCGCATGGTCCTTTAAGTCCTATGGTTTTTCCCTTGTATTTAATCGTCCAACATCTTTCAAGGTCTTAATAGTTACCATATAGTCTATTTGGACTCAAGTCTGAATACAAGTAGGAGAAGTTAAAGCTTACAAATAAATAAAATTTTGACTTCAACTGAGCTGCAATGTGACACTGACACCAGTGTTGCTCTCTCTCTAGGAACTTCCAAGTTACCTCAATTGATCATTCGAACACAAGAGTAGGACCAAATATTTGCATAAATTGGCCTATGAATCTTGCCTGAGTTTTCTTTAGAAGCTCTTCAATATATTGCAATTTCAAAGTGTGTGCATGCGCACAGGAGGGCGGGTGGGGGGACCAGTTATGATTCTGTGAAGATGTGCAGAATCAGAATGAACCATACTAGAATGAGGCGCAGCACAGAGACGTTTAACCATTCGGTAAACATTCCAAGCATCCTTCAAAGTGAGATTTCTTTTTCCCTCACGGCAAGAAAGCTGCTCAGGTTTATGACACAAATTAGTATATTTACATCACCTAGGATCCTCATCTATAACAGGGACAGCATGGATAAACAAAAGTTGCCCATCATCAATGATTTCTTCATTAGATCTTATTTTCCCATTAAATCCAACCAAAAACAAATACATTCTTATAGTTCCCCTGTAGTTGAAAGAAAAAATGACCTCATCAAAAGACTCTACCTTATAAAGTCATAACAATACAACAATTCAGCCTTATCCCCCTTGTAGTTGGTGCATCCAGTAGGCAGCCGGCACCTTATAACTATATTCAGCCAATCACCTTTTGCATGGATCCTAATTTATGAAGCCATAATATATTCAACCTAAATATAGAAAAAGTCGATGACGGAACAGATCCAAAAAAAGAAAGGAATGCTGCAAACCTGTATTATCCTTGTCTTTGCAAATGGCACTGTGAAAGATGCTTTGTAATTTCATCCCAAGCTGCAATAGAGATTATGTAGATTTTACGGTTCCTATTCTGGTTGCATCATAGAACAATTGAAAATATATTACCTGGGATACTTCGAAAGTCAGGCTCAATTCCATTTCCATTAATGTCCATGCGATTTGGCGTGACATATTTCCCAACAGTGACAACCACACCAGATCCATCGTGGAGTTCAAAAACAGACTGAATCAGACCCTGTTAATTTGTTCCAGCAAATGAGACAAGCTAAATATACTACAATGGCCTTGAGGTCCATGAGCCTCATCAGACCCTACCTCCTACGCTTATGCAACCAATCAACTCAACAGCCCAGCCCAATCAATTGGCGGGCCCATTTCTTTCGTGGTATATAGTCCACAAATTATATATTTCAATATTTTCAGCCCCTCACATATATGAATTTTCTTATTAACATCATAATTTTACCAGCCAGATCTCTAAATTGGAAGGTTAAAGACCCTGCAAACAACTTTTCTAGATTCCAGGTTGAAGGATATGCAGGAATAAGCCAGTGGGAATGTGGGATTGGCTTAAGAAGACTGTAGTAGGGGGTGTGATGGACCTTAGGTCCACAAAACAACACCACTAAATTTCCAAAAACACTTCAAAAGCAGCATCTCAAAGGCAACGATTAGCAGATGAGTTATTCATACCTTGCCAAAAGTCCTTTCGCCCACAAGAACAGCTCTGCAATTATCATGAAGAGCAGTTGCCACCTGACAAGATGGTGTCATCTTAAATACAAATTTTGTAATGGAAAACTGAAGTAATTCCAAATGAATGGATAAGGAAGCTGCTCACAATTTCACTAGCACTAGCAGTATTGTGGTTGACCAGCACCTGCATTAAAGCAATGATCAATCTATTAGACTTACAAAGATGTCCAAGATGTCATATCTGGTGAACCAAAACAACTTTGAGTCCAAGCTTGAGAAAGTCTCAAGGAAAGGCATAGCCGAAACATGCAAGGTGGTTATGTGAGTGTATGGTACGCTTTTTCAGTCATGAGTTGTAAAGGAGAAATGAATGAAATGCACAGTTTCAACACCTCAAATCTAAGCAAGCATGTCATTTTTCTTCCCCCCCCCCCCCCCCCAAAAAAAAAAAAAAAGAGAAAAAACAAATCATTTATGGAACTTGGATGTCCAACAAGGGTTTATATCAGTTAACCTCATAGACCCAATAAGACAAAATAAAATAGAAGAAGACAAAGTTATATGTTTCCACTTTCCACCTCATTTAACAAAACAAATACCCTCCCTCCCCCATGAAGAAAAATAACATGTCAGATCAAGATTATCACTAAAGGGAGATTTTAAATGAATGCTGCATTAAGCAATTTTTGTTGAAGATAGATCAATCTGACATCTAATGTACAAAAGATTTCCATACAATGACAGGAGTTGTAACCATAGGGGCACTGTCTGCAATGATACTTTTTTGGAACTGTGGATCCCTTCCAACTGTATAAATTACCTGCATACATTTAACAAGAACAAAATATCACGATTGAATATCCATAAAATGGAACAACACCAACTCTATAATAATCCTAAAATTGCAATTTGATATAGTTGAGTGGCAGTTCTCGAATTGGTGAAATGTCATATACCCATAATAGGTAGTGTGGTAATTTATGATTCTCCAACTTTAATGCAGTTTTAATCTCTACGAATGGCATTGGCAAATACCATTTGATTAACGAACTCTCAGTTTCAAAAGATTAATTAGGCAAAGCTGCCCAGGTAGCATCATACTCATCAATCCAAAACTGTTCATATATCATTATCAGGCGGCCACAAGGCCTAAAGTCACAAATTTTACACCATTCCAGACAATCATAATCATGAGAAAAGGTTGAAAATCATAAATCAGGATCAACGAACTGATACAATGTTGTACTGCTGTGCATGTAGCAAGCCAAGGTCCGGTGGCCTAAAATCCTGCTAAATTATATGTTGAACATGCATGCAGTATGCCTCACTTCTCTTCAACATGTCCACAGAGCCACTAAACCAAGCAGCTAGGAGTCACTCCTAAAGATGAAGTTTTAGGAAGCTGGAAAACAATGGTTAACCCAGGTTCCTTATGTAGACATTTTTCTAGTCTTCTTGAGCCAAATAGGCTTTTTTGAACGGTAGAGTGAGTTTGTCAACCTATTACCACTTACAAGGTCTTAGGCCATCCGGTAACATTCATCTATTCACAGTTATTGGTCAACAGTCGTTGAAGCATCATGATTAATTGAGCTTAATCTTCTGCAAAGGGAACTTGGCTGTGACATTTCATCCTTTAACTGGCCAATAGTGAATCTGCTTCATGTTTGATTCAGAGTTATGAAGACAACTCAACTAATCCTTATCCCAACTAAACGCAGTTGGCCACATGGATCCTGTTTGTCCATTCAACTCTATTCAAATTGAATTTCTAGGATCCATGCTAAAGGATTTGACCAAGGTTTTTAAGAAGCCAGCTGCCAACATGACACCAATCCTCCTCTACCCGGCAAAAAACACTGGCAGAGTTGCTTGATTCATAGTTGTGATAGATTCAATATCATCTTATGATTGATACAATATGCTTGGGAGGTCAACCTGCTAACCAGATATCTGTTCCTCGTATAGCAAATAGATTGAAGACTTGATTAGCTTGATCAGCCCCAGTTTGTGAATTAGTTTTTTGAGAATCAAGAACCATTCTGGCAAATCAATTCATAGTTTCATTGGTAGAAATCAGGTCTTAACTAACCTCCATACTGAAGTTCTCGTCCCTTGGTAAAGAGATCAAATGATATCTTGGTCGACACCCCTAGAAAAATTTTGCCAAAATTACCAAAAATATATTTCACTTTCTTGAGATGACTATTGAAATATATATGAGTAATAAATTTTAAGAATTTTACCGAAATTTCAAGGAAATGTTTCTGTTTCGGCAGGGGGCGAAATCCGAAATTTCTAACCTTGCCACAGGTACTGTTGATAGGGAGGGTTTCCAATGAAGAACCAGTATTATTGTGTATTTTCTTCATGAGGACCATAACGGGTAGACCATTCTTTTTTTCTTGGAGTTGGGCATCCCCTTTATGCCTCTCCACTTAATTCTGCTCTGGTCAAATAAAAGGAAAGGCAATCCTACAAGATCAGGTTTATTTGGAGCCAGTGAACAAATAAAATGAGGTCGGGCAAACTTTATTTTTTAACACATAAAAATACATGGGAATTGTTAAACATCACAAGGATATATCCACATGGAAGTATATTAAGAAATTCATCTAGGCGATGTAGATGCAATCATCAAGCCACAGCAATGAGAAATCATTCAAGGACAGATGAAGTTTTTAAATATACGGAAAAAAATATTTCAACAAACATGAAAAGAACATATAGCTGGTTGATGAGAATTAAGATATACCGTCTCCCCTTCATTTAGAAAAAGCTTAGCAACTTCAATGCCAACCTGAAATAATCAACACGGTGGGATCAAGCTCACAAATTTAAAACTGCCAACCATGACAAATGAAAATAATGAACACAGAGATATATGCAAATCATAAGGAAAACATGAGAAATTGAGGATGGAAATTTTCTAAAACAACAAACTATGGGAGAACAATCAGAAACTTATGAATGGAAATTGTTTCCAAGTTAATATTTAACTTTGCCTATATTTTTCATAAAACCACCTCTTTTTTCTAGGATTCAGCTACAAATTTTTAGAACTTCATTCAAACATATGCAGGGGAAAAGTAACATCCACCTTCTAAGATTTTATTCTCTTCTCTATTTATTTGTAAAGACCAAAGTATCCAGCCTAAAATGTTTCTTTGGTGAGTAACTTTGAATTTCATTAATGGATGGATAAGCAGTTCAATAGATAAGAGATTTCCCAAGGTAGTGAGGTAACAAATGGCTGAACAATTCAGCATCTTGTTTACAATGAAAGCGTCTAGTAAGGATAATCTAACCTCTAAAAATAGAAAGATTAACAGTCAAAATCTTATATCAGCAGCCAATACAAGGAAAAAGAGTGATCTTCAATCTGACACGGGTGTTTAAATTAAAAAATAAAAATGATGGGGATAAGGTGTCTTCCACCTCTCAATCAAAAAGACAGAAAACCTTAAGCCTAACTGCTTGCCAATAGAATAGGCCACCAAATTCCTCTCTTTTCCCAGGTTAGATCCATCTTGAAAGAGATGCAAATCAGCCAAGAAGTCTACTTCCTAATCATTCATATCCCATGAAAACCCCTGGATCTTAACAATAGATTCATGAACTTCTTTGAAAAAATCTCTTAACTACCCCCTCCTCGGAATCGTCTATCCTGCATAATGATGGGAAACAATGACTAAGAGGCTAAAGAACGCACCATTAGTGTTCCATAAGCTTGACACAACTTCAACTTCCAACTTCAAATGGGCAAGGTGATGAAACCTATCCATGAAGATCCCCTTCCACAAACTAAACCGAACAACTTGCACAACTCTGCTCTCCCACCTTTCCAAGGAGAGCCTTGTCAATCATCCTCCTCAAGGAACAAAAATAGAGCCTTTCTTTGTAGATACATTCCTAGTCCAAATAATAAATTTCAGCAACATCTCTGCCATTGACTTTGGGTTGACAATAAACATGGCTTTAAATGGTTTTGAATGTTGGAAAAAGTTTTATTGAGTTTAATTATATGTCATTCCACAAAAGTTCTCTTTCTAAGTATTCTATCCTGTGTACGCAAAAACTGGGATTGAAAAAGGACATATATAAATTGGCAAATTCTCTTGTAAAGTGATTCTGCCTTCTTGGAATAGAATACTACCTCAGCGTGTGAACTTCTTTAAACATGTTTAAATAGTCGATCTATCTCTGGAGGTAACATCAAAGGGATACATTCAAAAGAAATGAAAAGCTTTTTGTATTTCATATTTGAAGATTTCTCCTTTTGTATTGTTAATGAAATCTATATATTGAAGAAACAAAAAGGAAGAAAATCATAATTGGTTTAGTATTATGTATAAAGAGGGTTTAGTAAATTAACCCTTTAGATCAGAAAAAAAATTGTATCAAACAGACACCAAAAAGTAGGTAACGATGGTTGGACCAATGCATATCAATTCCTTCAATGGAAGGAAAAGCCTTTCTCTCTCAAATTTTGTTTCACATAGGATGGAGACATTGTACAAAATATGAGAAAACTAAGATGCCAGCAGACCTGCACCAGTCCGCCAAGATTATCTCTAAGATCCAGAATAAAATTAGATGCACCAACGTCTTGAAGACGCTTCATTGCTGCAACAACCATTATTTCCTTAGCTTCATCTTAAGAGCAACTGAACTTTGCAGAGAAAGAACAAGATGAAGAAATAACCCTGTCCATGAAAACCACAAATATAAACAAGGCCCACAAAGGCATAAAGATCCAAGTTAGCCATAACGATCTCAAAAGAATGGAGCATCTCATAAAGTATGTGAACAAGCTTGTTTTCAAAACTCATATCAATCAGTGTACAATCTCTTTACTTCAACTTTCTTCTTCTTCTTCGCTTCAACTTTCTAGATTTGGTGGAGCTTACTGCAATACAAATCTAACCGATGACCAACACTCTTAATCTCATATTTTATCCAACAAAAATGCTCTATTCAACCCTAGAACAGCTCCCTAACACTTCTTTTACCCTAAAATTCAAGTTTTAATCCTCTTAGCAATCTTATTTTACCCTAACAGCAAAGTTTAAAAATTTACAAAGCTAGGGCTGCTCAGTACCTGAATTCATTCTTTGTGGAACTTTACTCCCAAATCAGTTAGGCATGGACAGCATTAGTGTGTGAACTAACCATTCCAGCAGCAGTCAAAAAATGCAAATAAGGAATTACCAGATTCCCTACTGTTCTCAACTGGTATGAGGTCCACCACAATCACCATTGAGGGGTTTCAGGATTTAAACAATCATTCCCAGCACTTCTCCGAATTCAGACAAATGAACTGCATGATACATTGGTTAAATTATTGAACAGCCCACGGGTTGACAGAACTGCCTAATGTTGGATATCATACAAAGAAACAATAGATCCTAACTTTAAAGCAATGAAACAAAGCTAAATTTTTTAAAGGTCCACTCTCCAAGTAAAGCACTAAAATCAGAGCACATTCCTCAAGTATAGCATACTCAATCAACATAACAACCTCCTCCCCAATATTGGATCTTAAATGAAACAAATTCAAAATGTTAGAAAGGAAAGAACTAAGACAACTAAGCAACACACGATCATTAATGCATTATTTCTGAAAATCCCACGATGCAGAAAACCTTGTAGAATTTAGTAAGTGAAAGAAAAAAAGGGGGGGGGGGGCGCGGGAGGGGTTCTCAACTAAAGCATTGAGAATGTACCAATGACCAAATCTTTTCTTGCCAATGCATTGAACTCTTTAAGATGTAAATATCCCACAGAACCGATTCCATTCTCCATTTCTTCCAATCGATAAAATACTGGGCTTCGAGCAACAAGTTGTCTTCGAACTTCAATCAATTGAATAGGTCCACAGTTCCCATGCTTAACCTACAAGCATCAAAATTTAAGTTGAAAACTAAAGGAAAATGATCTAGAAAAATATAAACATGCTAACATTTTTCAATGTGACTGTTTCAGATATCACAACCTCAATTGTCACAAACGTTTCATTAGGACCTTGCAGTATAGAAGACACTTCAAAAGCCGATTTCCCTCTGACATCCACTCCATTGACAGATAAGATTTCATCTCCCTAAAAAATGAATATAGAATTATAGAAAATAAGTATCAGCACTGCTCTGTCCCAATGGAATAATATCAACCAAAAATAAGTAAACCAAATAATCTAAGAGAAAATGAGGAAACTAACCACATCAATTTACTTAAATAGATATAAAAGAAAAAACAGACAAAAGGAACTTTTATCATCAGTATTCCAGGAAAAATGCCTCGGGTAATGGAAAATGGATATTTTTGCTGACTTATATGATCTTTTACATAGACATTGTTAGGAATTATTTAACACTAGTCAGACCGAAAATAACCAAACCAGTGTGAACAAGAAAACAGGAGAACCCTCAGCCCTGGGTCTGGTTCTTCCCTGCAATCTGGTCTGAGCTTTGGTTTGATTGGTTTAGACGATACATGGTAAGAAAACAGATACAGTCAAAGCCAAGCATACCATACCTTTTTCACCAAGAGAACAAATGGTGAACTTGTAGCTCTCATTATGTATGTCGATATGGTAGTGAATAATGACTGGTGATGATGAGGAAGAAGTGAGGAAGCTGAAGGAGCATTTGTTTAGCTCAACAGATCAAGATTAAGGATCTAGGTATCCTAAATATTTCTTAAGAATTGAGGTATCAAAGACAACCAAGGGCATTTATATATGTCAGAGGAAGTATGCCCTGGATCTCCCAAGTGAAAAAGAGATGTTACGTTGTAAGCATACAGATTCGCCCATACCAAAATCATAATTGGGTGAGGAAAGTGGACATCTGATTGATGATGTAGATAGATACCAAAGACTGGTGAGGAAGTTGAACTATCTCACCCTCACTCATCCAAATACTGCATATTGTCACTGTGGTTAGTCAGTTCATGCATGCTCCGAGAACTAGTCACATGGAAGCAGTTTATCAAATTCTCAGGCATCTGAGTCAAGCCAGGGAAAAAGATTGCTATTCAAGAGAAATAATCACTTGAGAATTGAGGCTTATATTGATGCAGATTGGCCGGGATCAGTCACAGACAGGAGGTTGACATCAGGATGCTACAACTTTATCAGTGTGAATCTGGTCGCTTGGAGCTGGAAGAGCAAGAAAGAACTTTTTGTTGCCAGATCTAATGTGCCAAGGCAGAATTTAAAGCTATGGCTCATAGAGTTTGTCTGCTTCTATGGCTGAAGAAGTTGATCCAGGAGTTGGATTTTGAGGCTGACAAACCCATGAGACTCTACTGTGACAAAAATGCAGCTATCAGTATAGCTCACAATCCACAACCACAAGGAGAGCCATAACCACAATCCTAACTTTTTTTTTAGGAGAAAGCAAACCACAATGCCAATTAACTTAAAAGAAAGTACATTCAAATACATTTACATGCTACTAAGCTATCATATTTTCTATGTGTGTGTGCGATCAGTATACTCACAATCCACAACCACAAGGAGAGCCATAACCACAATCCCAACTTTTTTTTAAGTGAAGGAAAAACATAATGCCAATTAACTAAAAAGCAAGTACATTCAAATACATTCACACACTAACTAAGCTAACATGTTTTTGATGTGTGCGCGAGCATACAAGAGTGAGTGTGTGTGAATATTAAGAGTAATTATTAATAGAAAGAGTCATGCAGGATACATACAAAGAAGCACGAAGTTTAAAGAAATATCAAGTGTAATTATTGTTGTATCACCTGTCTTACTCCAGCAGCATGGGCAGGACCATCCAATATAATCCCTAATACCTTCAATCTGATACGTCCATCAACATCAGGAAGCTCCCTAAGATTTATTCCAATCCCAGTCACATCATACTTAGCCATCTTGGAGAACTTTCATCATTGATTAAAGCATATTAGGAAACGAAATAAGAAATCAGAAAATTCTTATCACTGAACGCTAAACATTGATGCAAGTGCCACAATTGATGGAAAGAAAAGAGTTCTTAAAGGGTCAAGCATAAGCATGGAATATATTAACATTTAACATGATTAGTAAAAAAACTCTGACATAATAAGTATGGAGGACAATAAGAAGGCTAAGATGATGTCAAGATGGAGAAAAGAGCCATGAATGCTTATGAATCAAATGCAGCAATGGCATTAAATAAGTGGAAGGGCAGAACAGGACTGTCAAACCTAGATAACTGAACTGACATGAGGAAAAGGAAACACAACATGAAAAAAAATTACGATAACAAACTTGAACAACTGATTGACAAGTGACATGAATATTATTGAGAAAGGCATGTCACCCCTTTATGGAAAACTACTTTTCAAAACAATCTCTTAGAAGAGAAATAAGATGAAACCAACCAAATTTCATATCAGATTTATTGACACTCTCTGGTAAGACGTAACAAGAAACTATACAAGAATATCCATATTGAGATTGTACTTATTTATTACATGATTAGTTCACACTTTCTGAGTTTTTGACACTGTTTGAACAGTCAAGTGTCTGCAAACAACATGCTTGAACTTGACAAATTCTAATTACACATATCAAGGTAAGGAATGAGGTTTCACAATCGGTCTTGGTTGTTGTTGTTGGTGGTGGTGGTGTTATATACTAGTCCTGTACTCTCCTTTTCTTTTCAATAAAAACTGATATTCATCAAAAATAAATAAAAAAATAAAAAAACAACAACAACAACAAATACAAATAAAAAAGAGAAATTAAATGAATACTATTGAGGAAAATTTACCTGTGAAGGAGAAATAAACCGTGTATAAGGATCACCCAAGCTAGCCAGCATCCGTCGGATGATATCGTGAGCTTTAGACCTTGTCTGGATTGAGCTATTTATAACATCTTCCCTCTTTTGCTGATAAATGGAAAAGAAAAATATTCAGCATTGGTCGATCTTTAAGCAGTCAACAAAGGTCAAGCTGCGAGAATAAGATAAACCAAAAAGAGGTCAAGAATAACTAAATGAGAAAGGAATAATATTAAACAACAGCCACAACAAAGGAGTGAAAAAAAGTATAACATTGGCATAATTGATTTTCCAAATTATCCACTTAAACAGGATAGGTAAGACTGAGTTGCAGATTCCATACAGAAGAATACTCAATTTTTCCTTTTGAAACTAATGATGTATGTGTGAAGTTTTTAACAAGGAGAAACATGATAACTAATAGGTTTTAATATGTGATGAACTGAAGAAGAGGAAAGGAGAAGGAATAAAGGGGAAAAGAAAGAGGACTATACAGGAATAATGATTTCACATACATGTTCGTCATCCCATACCTCAATCGTATTGCTGAAGTTAATCAGTGATTTAGCATGTAAAATAAATAGGAAGGTGGGGAAAAAGAAGTTACAATAACAGGTCAAGGAATTCTCAGTCTCATAATATCACTAGAAGCTCAAACAGTTGAAATCAACTAAACCTTATCCCAACTAAATGGGACAGGCTAAGTGAATCCCGTTCCGATATAATATCCCCAGAATCTATAACATAAGCATTTTTATCACACCCCGCATCCCTACAGTTTATTGCAACATGTTACACCAATTATTTGTTTAAGACACCATATACTCAGTCTCTTCCTTTTTCTTTTGTCTTCTTTTCTTTTCTTTTTTTTTCTTTTTTTTTCTTTTTTTTTCTTTTTTTTTCAATCACATGAAAATGACTACTATTATTATTTAAAATCAAGAGGGTTTAAATCCCTGTAAACTGTATAGATCAAGAATCTTAAGACCACGAGGTGGATATAAGCATATAGACACAAAAATTCAGAATACAAGAGATGTATATAATCGAATGTAACTATTATTATAGAATATAAATGACTGTGACTTGCATTCTTGAACCTGGTTTACTTTGGTAGAACATTCTTGAACCTGGTTACTCCTTAATTTGAAACTTGTCAAAAGGTTTAATGTAAAATTCATACAACAGTTCTTGATCGGACCATTTAGGGTTAAAAGAATAAAAAATGGAATCCTTTTCCACTTCAAAACCAATACTCTCCTCAAATCTATGTTTTTCATAGTAAAATGTATCCCTGCTCAACTGCTGGTTGAGCAAAAAGTTGAAATTGTGAACCAAGAAAATCAGTACAAAACATGGGCAATTCCAACTCAAATCAAACAACGCTGGAAAGGGTTCAAACCTGTAAAATTGCATTTGTATACAAATTTCTATATTGACCAAACAGGAACCTCATCACAAACACAATAACATTATGGGCAAAGTGGATACAGTACCATCCATCTTTCCGGGGACCAACGATGCTTCCCAGCATCAAGGAAGCTATCATTGACGATTTCCCAAGCTTCCTCCACAATTGATTCATTAGTAACCAAATCTGGAGCTGTTTCCGCCGTCTGGTCTTGCTCTTCTTCCCGACAATACTCAGAAGAAGGTGGTGATGGGATTTGAAGTGAGGAAGACTCTGTAGCAGAAGAAAAAGGAGCAGAAACGAGTAACCCAAATGAGAGAGCACCTGTAAGCGCATGGAGTAGTACTCTCTGGGGCCATTTCAAGCTGAGGTGTTTAGAAAATCTGGGTTCAGAGTTAAAACTGATAAATTTCGGACAAATATGACTGGAAATGAAATCTGTTGTTATTCCTCTGGGAATCGAGCAGTTGTAGCAGAATACTACCCTCATCCTTTATTTCCTGGCGCTAGTTAGTCTGCAGACTGCAAGAGGAAGCAAATGCCAAAAAGTTCGCAATATCATATGGGCTGGCAGTGTATGCTTTTTTTTTTATGTTTTGGCATGCTGGCAGTGTAGTCTTTTTTTCTGTTTTGGCATGCTGGCAGTGTAGGCAAAAAAAGTATCAAATCAAAATTTTCCATTTAACTCTTTGAATGTAGCAGAATCCTCGCTCAAAGGCCCAAGGCCTTGCCCCTGGGTGGGTAGTAGTACCAAGTGCCCTCTATAGAGATGCCTAGAATCCCCGCCAGTAGCTCAATGGGGAGTGAATGGCCTCGTCCCTTTACCCTGCTGGTAAGGGTATACACCTAATTGTCGAACGACACCTCTAGGTTGCAATAGAACATCCTGACGAGGTTTGGGTAGCAAAGAGAGTCGACGGAGAGCATGGCCTACCAGCCATGGGCAGTGAATTTCTTGAGCATCTGAACCCGAGAAAAGTCCTTTACCACCACAATCTTCTCTATAAGAATGGCCCTCTTGGAGAAGGTAGATCAAGAAAGTGCAGCCTCAAGATTGCAGAATATGCTCTCATCATAATCCTCTGGGTCCATAGGAACACTCCTCCTAGCCCGGGCGCGAGGAGTAGAAGAGCTAGTGGCTATGCCCCTCCTCTTTATGCCAAGAGCATTTCTGCCCTTGGAAGAAGAGGTAGCCTCCTTGCCTTTGCATTAAGACATTTGCAAAGCCCATGAGAAAGACATGAGAAACGGATAAGATTGCAATAGGAAATCGTAAAACCAAGGGATATAAGAGAATTCAAGGCAATAAGATCATATGGGGGAAATCTAGTGCAAATGATAGAAAACAATGCATATCCCATTGTTCTTTGGATACACATGATAGAAAATATCATAGTAGTTTAGGACTCCGGGTATTGACAAATTCAACGGGTAGGGGCAAGGGCTAGGAAGCGTGGGGGATGGGGAGGGTGAGGGCAAGGACTAAGATGGAAGAGAGAGGTGAGAGGTTGCAGTGGCGGGGCAAGGTGAGGGCTGCAGTTGGGGGGATGGTTTCTATGTTTTGCGAAGAAAGAAAAGAAGGAAGATGATTGAGGAAGAATGGGTCACACTTCTATTCATAAAATAAAAATAATGGTAAAGGCAATTATGAGTTACTAGTTGAATAAAAAATATAAAAAATTGAGAAAATGGGGGTAATTTGGGTATTTTCAAATACCAAGGGAGAAAGAGAGGTGAATGTTGGGGGAATCATATGTGAAAGTTTGAGTAGATGAGGGGTAAGTATAGGGGAGTGATAGAAGTTTTTCCATTGATTAATTGGAAACTTACAGTGCCACCCCCTAGAGAATGCCACTATTAACGAAACAACCCTTACATAACTAAAAATTACGCTCGGACCCCTTACAGCCAGTCTTTGTTAAGTGAGGATTTGAATAGAAGTTTTTACCCTTTTAACTAAAACACATAAAACCAATCCCATTTGACCCTAACCCCTCACACATCCTCACCTTCACCGTGGAAACATAGGACCTAAAGGGCATCTCCATCCCTACGAGTTTGCCGAGGTCGATCCGAATTGTGTAGAATCTTAAGATCTCTTGAGTGCAATCAAGCTTGCTGGTGGCTGGCTGGGGTTCCTCCATCCTTCCTGGTAGTATGAATGTGAGAGACCTTTGTTACAATTCGAAACTAGAGCCAACAACAAAGTAAGCCAAACACATGAGTTCTAGTAGTAGTACACCTTGAGTGAGTGAGAGAGAGAAGGGATAGAGAGAAGACAAAGAAAGCGAGAGAGATGGGTGGTGAAAAGAGCAGTAGGCATAGGCAAGGAAGGGAGAGGAGGTCATCTTTCTTCTCCAACTTCAACGTATTCAAGTCCAGTAGGGAGAGGAGGTCAGGTGACAACAGAGAAGATATCTGGGATCAAGCAGTGAACATGAGAAGGGTATGACACAATGATGGAGACAAAGATCAATGGGCTGCTAAACCTGAAATTGATATGAAGGCCTTTGCTTTCATAGCCAGATTCTACCAGCCTCGTGGCTCTGACTTCGACTCCGACTCCGACATTCAAACTATATCGCCCTATGAATTGGTTAATGGCACACACAATTAATTATTAAGATTTCATTTTCATTAGAGAAGTAATTGCTTCTGTATTATATTTATGTACTTAGTAGTCGATATCCAGGTGGTAGTGTGTGAATACATAGGAAAGACTGTGTTATTGTAAAGAACTAAATGTAATTCCTTCCTTCAATAAATATTTTGAAGCCTGTATGCATTTGTTCTCATAGTACGCCTTCAAGATGTTGTTTATGAACTTCAAAGAAAATTTAGAAAATTTGGTCACAAGCAATGCTGTCAAAGAGTTGTTGAGTTGATGAAAATGGTGGAAGGTACGGGTGAAACAGGGTCGGGTTGGCTTGGGTTAGGTTGACCTTGGCTTCTATAATGGTTGGATTAACCTCGATTGACATGTTTTTTTCCATTCATGTATAATATATTAAAAAATTATAGAAAAATAAAATACCTATTAGAGCCTTAATTTATATTATAAAGATGTAAAGTTAAATTTCGCGCCGAGTTGGGTCAGGCTGGGCCGGGTTGAGGCCTCAACCTTAACCCAATCCAACCTTGACCCAGGGTTGGGTTTTTTCAATCCTTTGGCCCAAACCCTATTCGGGCTCAGGGCAGATTCAAGTTGTCAGGGTTAAACTTTCACCCCTAGTGGAAGGTATGTAATGGGGGGTTAGGGCCTTAGGGGTTAAGAGAAGGGTACATCAAGTAGTTTAGATTGTATGACAACATTTTGGTATTTAAAAAAAAAAAAAATCTGCTGATGTCAACACTTAACACAGACAGAGGTAAAGGGTCAAAGCATATTTGTTAGTTACGTAAAGATGTTTCGTTAACACTGGCATTCTCTTGGTGTCACTGTAAATTTTCCTTCATTAATTGAAATCTCCAACCCCGCAAATGGTTGATCTTGTGTTAATATGATTTGAAGAAAAAAATTTAATTTCCCGCCACAAGTGAGTGTTCTTCACGACTGTTCCGTGCGTGCGAGCGAAGCCGCTCGTGTCGCTGGGGCGGTGAGCTCCCCGACCACTTTCACTGCTCTTCGTTACGAATAAAGAATCAATCTATACTACTCTTTTACATTGCAGCTCCGTTCGAAGCTCTTGTTCGTTCGCGTTTTTCCGGCGACTCCAGGTTCGTCATCTTCTTTGCCATCCCTCTCTTTCTAGGGTTTTCTGATTTGTTCTTCAAATGAAACTTAGGCTCTGTTTGTTTTGGCGTGGAAAATTTTGCCTCTAAAATTTTATGGTAAAATCAGATTTCCTTTGTTTGTTTTTCAGTTTGGAAAATTTTCATTGGGTAAAATTTTACAGAAGGGCTACCTTTTCCGGTAAATTGGACGGAAAATTTACCTTAAAATTTGTCAGCAAAACAACCCGGAAAATCCATCGGGGGTTGAGAGTCTGAGACTCGATTTCTAATCTCCTCCTTCCCTCTTCCCCGCCGATCACTCCTCCTTCTCTCCTTCTCATCTCATTCCTCATCAGCTCCTGCCCTCTTCCCCGCCGATTACCTGTGGAATCGTTCTCTCCTCCTTCTCTCCTTCTCATCTCAGAGCAGATCTGTTCTCTCCTCCTTCTCTTCTCCTTGACGATAACTTTCGAAACCAACGGTATCACATGATCAAAGACTCTATCTCCTTGGCACACGTGATTCAAACCTGCGCACGAACCAGGCAACTGACCAAAGGTAAGCAGCTCCACGCTCACCTAATTTGCAGTGGTTACCAGTTATGCATCTTTGTCTCAAATCATCTTGTGAACATGTACGCAAAGTCCGGAGAATTGGACTTTGCATGGAATATGTTCGACGCAATGCCTGACAGAAACCTGGTTTCTTGGACTGCTTTGATTTCTGGACTTTCCCATAATGGGAGATTCGCAGAAGCTTTGAGAACTTTCACTCAAATGCGAAATACTGGAGAAAAGCCAACCCAGTTCGCATTTTCAAATGTAATTCAATCTTCCGCCTCCCTGGAGTCACTTGAAATTGGGAAGCAACTGCATTCTCTTAGTATGAAGATGGGTTTTAATGATGAATTATTTGTGGGCAGTAATCTTGCTGATATGTACTCAAAGTGTGGGGCTCCGGCGGATGCTTACCAAATTTGAATGAAATGCCATATAAAGATCAGGTTTCATGGACAGTGATGATTGATGGATACATAAAGAATGGTAACTTCGAGGAAGCTTTGTTATCTTTCAGGAAGGTGATTCATGAAGGGATCACTGTCGATCAATATGCCTTTTGTAGCACATTAGGCGCCTGTGGGGTGCTTAAGGTTTTCACATTTGGGATGTCTCTTCATTCATGGATTGTGAAAATAGGATTTGAATCAGAGACTTGTGTGGGCAATGCTCTCACAGACGTGTACTCAAAAGCTGGGGATATGGAGAGTGCATTTCGTGTGTTTGGGATTGACTCTGAGTTGAGGAATGTAGTGTCTTATACTTCTGTTGGTGAAGAATATTAGAAAATTTAAGTTGTGAACCATGACATTTTAGTGTATAATACACGCTTGCTTAGAGTGTTTGGCTCTTGACTTCACATAAGGCACTTATTCTCCTCTTTCCAAGGTTACAAAGCTTGGCTAGTCTTAGATAACCTTTGTTTTCTCTACTTTTTATTTTTTTGGGTATGCTTCTATTCAGATGTGATGCAATGAAGGAGAGTGGAAACTTCTTATTTTATTCAGGAAAGAGGAGACTGGGTGAGGGTTAATTTTTGCTTTGGAAGAAACCATGACATATCTGTATCTTTTGTTGGTCCATTAGCTCCTCCCCGGTCATTGATATATCTAGACAACATGCTCTGATGAACTTCACCAATGTAAACTAGTTCTTCATTATGTAGGTGAGTTTAGAATTTAGAATTTAGAACAATCAAATTATTGTGTGCCAACTGTTCACTATTAGCTCAATTATAGATCTTTTTATTTCTACACCATCTATATTTAAAAACATTGTGTTTAGTAAACCAGCTGTATTACTAAAACCATTGTTACATGGGTTTGGGTACTGGATCAGTTACATGTATGTGATGAGGAGTTGGATTGATCTGAATTTTTGAACTTAGGATATAGAAACATGTATGCAATAATGGGTATGGGGACAAGCCTTCAGTTGAAATGTGCCAAAAGGAGGGTTATGACCAAGTGTCCTACTGCTGGGATTTGTGTTGGACATATATTCTGTACCCATAATCATGTTCTGTAGTGTTCTTACAGTTACTAACTATACATGAAGAGTCTGGGTAACAATGTAACATTGGCTAAAACTATAGTTCAGTGGATGTTGTACTAGTTATTACCTAGCTAGTTGAGTATCTCTATTTCAACTGGCTTTTGTTGAAGAGCTCCATTCCCCTAAGATCTTGGATACTTTGGAACTGGAATGCAGGGGTCAAACAGTATTATGTTCATTTGGAAATAGAATGCTGGGGTCAACTGTGTTATGCAAATGAAAGATCTACACTCAGTCCAATAGGGTGGCTGACAATATTACAAAAACTTTGCTGTAAAAATTTTGCACTTGTCTGAGGTTTATAATGCTTTTTAAGTCATACAAATATTCATATGTTAATGTCAATTTCTATCAAGGGTTGGGGCACTGAAGAGATTACTGCTTCTAGGTGCACATGACACAATATCTACATTGACTTTTACATAGAAGAAAAGCATTTCAGATTGGGTTTATGGTTAATTATTAGCATATAATTTGGATTGCATAATTCAAATTGGTTACAATGGCATCTTGGTAATTATTTTAAATGATTTTCCTATGAAAAATAAATGTCAAACAAACATTAGAAAATTTTACGGTAACATTTTACAACATATTTTACTTCCTTGAAACAAACATTGGAAAATTTGCCAACATGTAAAATTTTACTCCGAAACAAACTGAGCCTTAGGGTTCCTTAGGTTTATACCCTTTATTTGGCTTCATCTTTTTTTTTTTTTTTCTTAAGCTTCGATAAATATTCTCTTGGAAGTCCATGGCGTTGTGTCTGGGTCTGGCTTCCTCTGTGTCCTGACTATAAATCCTTCCACTATCTACAAGGTTCCAGTTTTAATCTATTACCATACTTTATCAATATTTTATTTTTAATCTAGTCTGATTTACGCTGCCAATTGTTCTCGTTGCGGGCCGAAGTCGAAGTGCCAAAAGAAAGTCAATTAGTCCCTTAAACTACTTGGGCTGCTTTTCTAGCTTTCTAGGTATAGGTAGTCCTAGTCATATGTTGCAGCTTTTGAGTATCTAAGCTTTCTTTTTGGTGGAAACGTATGGCTGTAATTGGAGGAAGTGATCTCTTCTCCCCCTACGTTTATGGGTTACTCTGAAATCCTTCTTGTCCTTCCATTGATGTTCGTCATTTTCCAAATTCATTGGTCTCTGTGTTTGATTATTGCTTATTCACCACCCTCTAGAGAGTGATTTTGTATTCTTGGTATATTATTTTTGTCAAGCGTTGTGTAATTTTAGACATTTTTTTTGTAGAGATTGCCACATTTGAGCCTCAATTTTTTAAGATGTTAACTGATTTTCGGTCATTGATTGCCTTTTAGTGTTTCAAACTTGCTTGCTATGTGAATTCTGATGTTCAGAGTAGTCTTGGGCAAGGATTAAAGTATCGGTATTGTTCGGCGTATCGGTTGGCTAAACTTAAGATACATATCAGCGGGTATCACATTGTATTGGAAATACACTAAGATACACCAAAGATACGCACATAAACAGACATGAAACAAATTTTTATACACTTTTGCATAAAAAAAACTCTATATAATATGTATCGTATATAAACACTAAAATGGATAACACCGTACTAAGTGACAAGTGTATTCAGTTGAAATTGTTCAAAAGGATGAGGTTTCTTACATGTTGTAATGGTCTACTGTAAGCTTTCTAAGAAATTTTAAAATTTATGAACAAATTGATGCAATAATCCATGTTTGATGCGATGCTTTAGTTCGTTTTACCTAAATCTACTTGAGCAAACTTAATTGTTTGATCTTTCCATCAAGCTTCTTATAAAAAATATTACTAGAACATTGCAAAAGGGATGGCGATAACCTGAGCAATTATGACATGAGAACAATGTTCAATTTTGTGGAAGGATCAACATGCTTGGCTTGTTGCAAGTACAAACAATGTTAAATGGAAATGATGATACTAGTTGTTGTGATGATGATTCTTATAGAAATTAAGAATTAAATGGAATGGAGAAATCAAATGGAAAACAATTATCTGGCTATTAGGACTCTGCAGATGTAAACTGGAGAAGATGATCAACATGAGGATGCCATAATTCATGATAAGGAAGATATGAAAGAATGGTAAATCAAGATTGTGAAATCAATTGGGTAAGTGCAGTTGTGTTTCAAATTTTGGAAATTTAAGTATTGCCAACGAGAAGAACAAGCTCTGTTTCGAAAGTGAAATGGGTTATGTAGATATGTATCTCAAAGTATCGGTGAATATCGATATATATTTCAATTGTCCGAGGCTTAATTGTATGTATCGAGAGTATCGATACATATTGATGAGTATCGGAGAGTATCGTACGATATGGTACGATGCACTTCGATACATAATTTTTTTTCTAAATACATGTATTGGTGTGTATCATATCGATGTCGACTGATAACGATATGTATTAGACGATATAGTACGATACTCAACGATACTTTAAACCATGAGGATAACCCCTTATAATTATGCTTCTTTGTTGGTTTTGTTAGATTAGTAGGATGGATAAAGTAAGGAATGACCATATTAGAGATGGGTTAGGTGTAGCTCCTATTCATGATAAATTTAGAAAGAGTCGTTTGAGTTTGCCTGGCCATGTCAAACAGAGGCCTTTAGATGTCTCAATGCGGAGGAGTGACTTGATTTAGATTGAGGGGATCAAAAGAGCTAGGGGAAGACCTAAAATAACCATAGGAGAAGTGGTGAGAAAAGACATGCTTAGCTTAGGCCTCGTATCTCGTATGGCTTCAAATAGAGCTGATTGGAGAGAGCAAAGATCCATGTGGCCGACCCCATTTAGTTGGGATAAGGCTATGTTGTTGCAGCTGTTGGTTTTCTCAAATTAGCTTATTGCTAGCATAATTTTACCATCTTGCATTGATATGATACTTAATATAACATTTATGTATAATTATATCATTGCTAATATGCTATTTGGATATTTGCTATAATAGTCTACTAGATTTAATGGAGACCAAAAATCATACTAGGACACCTATGCACTTAGGAAGGTCCTCCAATGCTTTGGGTTGCCTAGCGCTTTGATAACTATGAGGTTGAGAGAGTTAGGGGATCAAGGGTATTGTTTCCTCTCTCTTGTTTATGGATAACAAAGCATTTTTTTGGGTTTATGTTTACTCTTTATTTTTTTTAAAATCTTTTTTGAGATTTCATATGTCCGGTTCACTTCAGGAGAACAAAAAAGCAAACCAGGCTTACCAAACACCTTTCCAGTGGTTTTTTTCTTCATACAGATAAAAAGGACACTAGAAATACTTCTTCACAATGTTATCAAATGTGGCATAATTTGCAGAAGTGGTAAATTTCTTTTCTAATTCAGAAATACTTCTTCATGGAAATTATTTTTACTCAGTGATATCAAACACGTTTCTTTCTTACTGAAGTGCTCCATAGGAGAGCAGGAAAAAAAAAAAGTTTGGATTCAGAAATATTTGTTTTAGACTAGAAACATTAGCAAATAAAACTTTGCTAATGTTTCTTGCCTGTCCCAAGCCTTGGTTGAGGAGGGTTGGTGTGTCAGGTCGACAACTGGCATTTGAAAAAACCCTTGCTAAACCCTTTTACATGGATTCTACAACTTCATATTTTAAACGTTATGCAAGGGTGTTCCGTGCTAATGTAAGAAACGCGTTACATTATGATCCGGTTGTAGTGAAATGTGTGCAAGGCTTAGCTAAGGCGTTCTTTGTAAGAAAGCTGCAATAACTAGTAGTAGACTTGCCGTCATCAGGGAACCTGCCCAATTAGCATCCGTGAAGGCCTCCAACCGAAGGTGATGATTAGGAGAAAAATGATGTCACATCTTGGGGCAGATTTCAAGTACTGGAGAATACGCAGTACAACTTCAATGTGAGTCGAGTAGGGATCATGCATGTACTAGCTAACCAAGCTGACGAAAAATATTATGTTAGGGCGTGTATGAGAAAGATAGATCAAAAGGCCCCACTAATCTTTGATATCTCCCCTTATCCATAGGATCACCTTCCTTGCTACTTAGGTGGCCGTTGGCTTCAATAGGAGTGTCTGTCGGCTTACACCCCAACATATCTATCTCAGAAAGAAGATGAAGCACATGCAGTTAAGACAAGTAGATCCCATAAGAAGACTTGAAAACTTCAATGCCAAGGAAGTAACGAAGCTATCCTAGAGAGGGGTGTCAATCGGTCGATTTGGTTTCGGTCGGGTTGAATCGATTTTGGTCTAGGAATGAGGGGGACCAAAACCAAACCGTTAAGGAACTTCGGTTTGCGGTCGGTTTTGGTTTCGATATGGTTTGGTTTTGGTTTATTTTGGTTTTTCAATATCGGGTTAATACCAGTTTAGATCGGTTTACTATTGGGCTTGAACCATAATGAAATTTTACATTCATAATTTATAGTGAGAAGATTTGACCAAAAAAACACTTTAAATTTATGATTAAATCATGGTTTATCGTTGTAAGGGATAGATAACTAATATTGAAACCAATGGATAACAAAATACTAAGATGATAACTAATATTGAAATCACAAAATGAACCTTATTATCCAATCGTTCATTTAACTATCCAACTAGTTTTGTATAGTGAACAAGGAAAACAATGGAAGCATTACTACAATTTGTAAATCATTTTATCTATTCATAACCTAATATTCAATGATTTGTAATATTTTTCCATAAAATAAAAAATTTTCTCACTAATATTGTAAAAAATGGATAGTCAATTCACCAATTTATAATCTCATAATCATTTATTTTTTTATCGGTTTCATTCGGTTTGGTTTCGATGCAGTTATTAGTCGGTTCGGTTTAGATCGATTTTTAGTCGGTCCCAACATACCTTAGTCCAAAACCAATTCAATAAGGATCAACTTGGTTCGGTTTGGGTTTTATCGGTTTGGGCTAGGTTTTGACACCCCTAGTCCTAGATCTTTGATCTCGAATTCCTAATTCAAGTATCTCTTAAAGCGAGAGATTTCTGCCGAATCATCACCAGTAACAACAATATCATCTACATAGACTATCAGGATATAAATCTTGCCATCAAATCTCTTGATGAACAGAGCGTGATTGCCATTGCTTTGAGACTTGACAGTAGCTTGTAACAACCATAGTCTTATGGAAACGCCCAAACCAAGCACGAGTGTATTGCTTTAGCCCATATAATGCACGGTTCAGCTCGGATACATTTCCTTGGGTTTTAGAGAGAGTGAACCCTGGAGGAATGTTCAAGAGATCCCAATCTAAGTTGGCACCGCAAGTTAAGATAACACGAATTGTGTTCATCTTAACAGCAGGAGCAATAGTCTCTTGGTAGTCAATCCCATAAGTCTAAGTGAAGCCCTTGGTAGCAAGTCTGGCTTTGTACTGATCCACTGTACCATTAGCCTTCTATTTTACTATGAAGACCCACTTACACCCAGCTGTCTTCTTTTGTGAGGGAGACACACCAGATCCTATGTGTCATTCTTCTTCAAAGCCTACATCTCTTCAACCATAGTTGCCTGGCATTGTGAGTTTGCATTCGCTTCCTTCCAGGTATTAGGAATGAACATAGGAGAAAAAGAAGACGCAAAACTATAGTAAGAAGGAGAAAGTGAGTCATAAGATATAGTATTAGAAATAAGATGTTAATTAGATGACCTAGGGCCTTTACGAACAGTAATAGGCACCTCAAAAGATAAATTAATAGAAGGAGAAGGAGAATTACCTGGGTCCAAGGGGACTAGATCAGGTTCGAGAGGAGACAACTGGCATGGTAGGGTAGATGCTAGATGTGTAGTGGTCTGAGTTTGCTGTCTGAGACTATAAACACGTATCTTTGGTTGAAGTGAAGTAGGAGTGTCACTCTCCCCCTAAAACGGGATACTGGCAAGGATAACAAGTACAAGAGGTGGCACATCCGCTATAATGGAAGGAGATTCCCCCTGAAGAGGTGTCGTAGTGTTGTATGATGTAGATTCGTGAAAGACAACATCCATAGTCACAAGCCAACATCGAGTGGGAGGATGAAAACACCGATAACCTTTCTGAGTAGGAGCATACCCCAGATAAATGTATCGGAGACCACGAGGATCGAACTTTCTATGGGGATGATGATCGCGAGCATAGCAAACACTACCGAATATCTTAGGATGAACAAGAAAAGTAGCGAAACCTTGGAGAAGATCTAGAGGGGAGCAGAAGGAATGGACCCGAGAAGGTATTCCTTAATAAAAAAGGTAGCAACGGGAATCGTGTCACTTCAGTATTGGGGAGGAACATGCATCTCAAATATAAGAGAGCATGCTACCTCGTAAAGATGGCAATTCTTCTGCTCAGCAACCCTATTATGAGCCAGAGTATCCACACAACTAGTTTGATGGATCATCCCATTATCGGAAAGCTAAGTTTGAAAGGACCCTTCGAAGTATTCACGACCATCGTGGCTTTGAAGGATCTTAATGGTAGAGCACTGAACTGAGTCTGAACCATGCGGTGAAACAGTTGAAAGCGATAGATCTCACCCTTGGTTTAAATCATATATATCCAAGTGGTCCGAAAATGACAATCAATAAAAGAGACAAACCACCGATAAGCATTAAAAGACACATAATGGGATGGACGCCAAATATCAGAATGTATTAATGAAAAAGGAGTGGCACTTTTATTTCCATAAGCAGAATAAGTGATTCGAGTTTGTTTGGCTAAAATACATGCCTCGCAAAAAAACTTACTCGAATTACTATTTTTAAAAGAAGGGAAAACCTTAACTGAAGTTCGCAAAGGCGGATGTCCCAACTGATGATGCCACTGTAGTAACTCAGAGATGGGAGGTGTGATAGAAGAAGTCTGAAGAGCCTGACCAGAGTCTAATGGCAAGTCATCATTAAGCAAATATAAACCACCACGTATCCTACCAGAGCTAATCGTTGCCTCTGTCACCAGATCCTGAAAAACACAATGAGACGAGATAAATGTGACTTTGTAGTTAAGACTGGAAGTAAGGCTACTAATGGACAAAAGGTTAGTGGGAAAAGAAGGAATGTGCAATACAATATAAAGGGATAAAGAAGGGTTACAACTAATAGAGCCCTTTCCCTGAATAGTGGAATAAGTCCCGTTAGCCAAGTTGACCTTACTATTACTAGGGCAGGTAGTGTACTGTGAGAAAAGAGGAAAACGGCCTATCATATGATCAGAAGCCCTGTAGTCTATAATCTAAGGGGTAGAAGGGACATACATAGCATGGCCATAGTAGGAGATACCTGACCTAGAAGGGGTGGAATGAGCAGAGCTGGTAGTGGCTGGTGTAGGACGGTTCGAACGTGTCAAAAGGCTCTGGAGGGCAGTAAGCTCATCAGATGATAGCGAGGCTGCTGAGGTGCTAGGAGCAGAGTCAGAGTTGGGGCTCTCAGTATGGTTGGCTTGCCTAGGAGTATCGGCGGGACCCGTTCCTCCCATTTTGCCAGATGTATTAGCAGGGTGCCATGAAGTTTCCAGTAGTGCTCCTTAATGTGACGCTCCTTTCACAGTAATCGCACTTCACTGGAGTCTTGATAGAGGAGCCACCAGACTGTGGGTTTGCACTAAGGGATTGGGTGCCAGAGACAAGTGTAGATCTCTCACTAGGAGTGGCAGCAGGATGTGGAAAGCACAGTGGTACGTTGGCTGTCCTCTAGTTGGATCACAACATAAGCTTGATTCAAGGTAGGAAAGGGTTCACGACTCAAAACCTAGGACCATAGTTGATCAAACTCCACATTCAGACCTGAGCCCTCTGCCTTAGATCACGAACCTTCTGGTGAAGCTTAAAGACTTGAGCATCATTCCCCGCCTGAGAATAGATATCCTGGACAGACTTCCAGATCGTCGCTGCGTAGTCAAGGAGGAGATAGCCATGTGAAAACTATGGCGGCATGCAGTTGACAAGGATGGCCATAACCAGAGAGTTGACACATTCCCACTTGTCAATCTCAGGACCGGTGGTTGGACGCTCCGTTGTTCCAGTCATGGTTTAAAGTATCTTTGACACCAATATAATAACCTCCTATACATATCTTAAATTTAGCCAATGGATACGTCGACCGATATCGATACTCTAATCTTTGTTCTTTAGCATATCTTAGTGTATCTTCGATACGATACGCTACCCCTCCGATAGGTATTTTAAATTTAGCCGACTGATACGGTGACCAATACCGATATTTGAATCCTTCGTTTCAGTGAGGTACTCGTAATAGCCACAGGACTTGATGGAGATGCAGACCGTGATCACATAAGGTAGTTTATGCCATCAAGTTTGATAGCACAAGGAGGAAAGGTAGGAAGAGCCGTGGTGACTCCGCCAGTAGAAGCAGACAAGCTGGTAGGCGTGGTTGCTACTCGAAGGGGCTGTGCAAATAGAAGAGACACTAGCCGAAGATAGAAAAAACACCAAAAAACCAGAAAAGACTATAAGGCCAAAAAATCGATAAAGAGAAAAAATCCTAAGAAAATCGATTTTGGGGATAGCTTTAGAACAGAGACCTTAAACGAAAAAGTAGTTGGCACATACCACTACAAGGATGAGGAGCACAAATCGCAAGACGATCGGAGCATCGAGTAGGGAAAAAGCATCCTGGGAATGAAAAAATGATTTCAGGGAAAAAACCCCAAAAATGTGATAAAAAGAAGGTTATGGGTCTCTCAGATCATTGTAGAAAAGAGTGAGCCCAGGGGTAGGATGGATGGAGGCTAAACCCTCTTGGTGGTTTAAGAAGCTCCCACCACGAGAGAGAAGCAGATTAAGAGAGATGGAGGAAGGCGTAGATGGAAGGAGGCGCTGGGAGAGAGAGAAACGAGAAAGAGAGAAAAAGATGGAGAAGAGGGAGAGCCTGTAGGGTTTTGGATCCTATGACTCTAATACCATGTTGAATGGGGTAATGTCTTGTGTCAAATATGACACAAACCCTCTTTATTTATAATATCAGAGAGAAAGTTCTAGTGAATTACAAAGACCATTAAACCCATTAGGGTCCGTTTGGAAATTAAAACTTTCCCTAAAACCCATTATTACAAGTTACAACAACATTTAATAGAGCTGATTGGAGGGTAAGGATCCATGTTACTGACCCTATTTAGTTGAGATAAGGTTGAGTTGTTGTTGATGTAGAAACATCATCAAATAGACCCTTACTCAACTATGTCCTTCCTTGAATTTCCACTAACCTCTAAAAGCTTTAGCACTGAAATGGAAAAACTGGAAAGCCTGTAATGGAGGTTCCCATAAATTTTATTATTGAAGTTTCACGTAAATTGCTGTAAAAGTTCAGAGTAGTAAGTTTTAAACAGACAAACTGCACAGTAAAATACTAAGACAACTCTCTAGATACCAATATTTTTTAGAATTCCAAGGAAGCTTAATAACTTCTTATCAGTTCATGGAGATTTTGACAATAACTCAACCTTATCCCATACTAAATGGGGTTGGTTCCATGTATAATTTTAACACTCCAAATAAATTAACCAGGTAGCATCTTAGAGTCACTTTCAATTAAATTAAGAAAGATGGTATAATCTGAACAAAACCCAAAAGGAGAGCTTTGGCCTCCACAACCATATTAGAGACAACTCCTAAATTGGTAGATGAGGCTAAAATAATATCCCCAAAGAGTGGCTATATTATTAATGCAGGAACCATTCATGTTGAGCTTTATCTGGTCACCTTAAGGAGGGATCCATCTAATCCATTTACCTATACAAGTGGGAGTAGAACACAGAGGAATTCCAAGCAGCAAAAGGGGTTGGTCAAGGGTTCCAAAACTTTCTTTGAACATAGATCGAAAGGTAACCGAGGGAACGAGGTTTGTGGGAAGAGGAGTGCTATAGGAAGGAAGTGGGATGTGAGATAAAGTCTTCCGATCCAACTATTTATGGTACTCCAAAGATCCTTGGCATAGAAGAGTCTTCATCTTGGCATCCATCACAACTCCCCGTTGGTTAAACAAAGTCGAAATATGCCTCTACACTCAACAAGATGAGACGATTTGGACTCCTCCGCTAGACTATAGAGCTAAACAACAACTCAAATAAAAATAAATAACTCCTTGGGATTGAGTTCGGCCCACTTGGAGCCCCTCGATAGAGGACATGAAGAGAGATGGTGATGATGGCATTGTTTGTTATTGTATCTTTGTTAGTTTCTTTTGTTGTTCAACTTACCTAAGCTATGCCAAGTACAAGTAGAGGGGAGGAATCAGGAAGGCCAGATGCTCGACCTTTGTAACGCCCCCAGCCCCATCAACCTTGCACAATATTGTCTTCCTTGAGGCCTATGGGCTAAAGAGGACAATATTGTGCTAGGTTAACGGTGAAGTGTCCCCACCCAGAATACGGCAAGTACCAGGGGGTTTGGGAGATCTGTGAGGGCGTGCAAACTTTAGTCCCACATCGCCTAGGGAGAGATTACTGGGCTAGTTAATAACCTCTAGCCTCCTTAACATGGCACAATGCGTTTTAAAGCCTTGAAGCCCATGTGCCAAAGAGGACAATATTATGCATGGTTAACAGGGCGGGGGCAGTACAAATGGTATCAGAGCAGACCCTGATAGCATGTGGGGCCACAGTGGGGACGCTGTGTCGAAAGTGGGGGATGTTGTGACACCTAAGAATACGGTAAGTACCAGACCCGGCTCGGAGATTGGTGAGGTGTCCCCACCAAGAATACAGTAAGTACCAGAGGGTTTGGGAGATCTATGAGGATGTACAAACTTTAGTCCCACATCGCCTGGGGAGAAATTACTGGGCTAGTTAATAACCTCTAACCTCCTTAACATGGCACCGTGTTTTAAAGTCTTGAGGCCCATGAGCCAAAGATGACAATATTGTGCAAGGTTAATGGGGCGGGGGCATTACAAATGATATCAGAACAAACCTCGACAACGTGTGGGGCCACAGCAGGGACGCTGTGCTGAAAGGGGGGAAGTTGTGACACCCAAAAATATGGCAAGTATCAGAGGGTTTGGGAGATTTGTGAGGGTGTGCAAACTTTAGTCCCACCTCGCCTAGGGAGAGATTACTGGGCTACTTAATAACCTCTAGCCTCCTTAACATGGCACAATGTGTTTTAAAGCCTTGAGGCCCATGGGCCAAATAGGAAAATATTGTGCAAGGTTAACAGGGCAGGGGCTTTACAACCTTAGCCTTCGTCCAAAACCTAGCAAACAGACCGTTGTGAACCACAAAACATTGCGTAGAAAGCACAAGAGATGACAGAGAAGTAGAAGGAAAGGAAGGAGATGTAGCTTACTCAAAAAAGCTGGGAAAGTGAAAGTATGTGTGTGTGCAAATATATATTTTGAATTCTAACACATAAGTGGTTTAGAAAATTCTTTAGCTGATTATCTAACTAGGGAATCTTTTTGCAGGAAAAATGGCCACAAGCCAAATACCCTCTTCCTCCGAAAATCTCAACAAAATGCAACTCCATCTTCCTCATCCCAAAATCCATGTTCCTAACCTTGGTGCCCCATACCACCCCACCCCCCCAAAAAAAAAAAAAGAACCACAAAAACCCATTTTTCTCACTGTCTCACTCCCTGAATTTCCCTTCCCATTTCCGGTTGTGTGGGTTCTGCTTAATTTTCAATTTTTTTTTATATGGGTTACAGGAAGATCAAATTTTGTTTTGCTACCAAGATGAGTATATTGAGTATCACTTGTATTTCTTGTATACAGTTGCAGAAAGATCAGATTTTGTTTTACTAAGATGAGTATATTGAGCATTGCTTGCATTTCTTGTATCCTGTGCTTGTATACTGACTTACTGAGTATTACTTGTATTGTTACTATGATACGTGCATTATGTTTGATGAGATGATGACTATGCTTATGATACTTTTCCTATGTGAGGGATTAAATATTTAGCTTTTATATAATTTATATTCTGTTTAACATGCCTAGTGAAGACTGAAGTATAACACTTCACTATTTGCCATGTGGCAGTATATGGGTACATCTATGTGAATGAGGACTAGACAAGCATCTTATTGGTACAATTGCAGTTTAAAATGACTAAAGGAAGTAGCTAAAATTACAAAAGATATAAGTTTGTATTTTAAATTCATTTCCATCTGATGACATTTTGATAATTTTACTAAAACTTTGAATTAGAATTTGAGCCACTTTCCTTACTTATTTTGGGCTAAAATTTGAACTTTGAGATGTATGTGGGTTCTCATGTTAGTCCATATGTTCACATGGACTAACCCTTGTATTACCAAGTGGCAAATGGTGAAGTGGTATACATTACCAGGCATGGTGACACTTAGAAGGACCCTTATTTTAATTAGGAGGTTTCTTTTTTCAATAAATTTGTATTCGACATGCTATTATTCTGTTTGTTGAATGATATCCGTGCTTATTGCATTGTGAAGAACATATTCCTGTATTTGTGCTCCAGGATTTGTTACAGAGGAATTGTATTAGTCACATGCAAAATTTCTTATGCCGATTTAAATAACTGTTATTGAAGTCTATGTCCATTTAATACCCAAACGTATCCATAACCCTATTTTTTTCGATCCTGAACCTACCAACTATGATATACATTTGAGTTTTATAATTATTACAAATAACAGGCATTATGGCATTACCTCTCTCTCTCTCTCTATATATATATATATTCACCAACCGCACTTTCTTGTCTTTTTGCAGCTGCCAGCACAGTGTGACTTTATTGTGCTTGTGCACACTCGCGTGCTGGTGTGTGTTTCTTCAGATGGCAAGTCGATTGTTGGCTGGAATGGAGGTTCCCTTGATTGGTACCAATGATGTGAAGTGGATTGAGGTATCTGTTCCTTCGTCATCTCCTCCCGGTGCCACTGCTGTTGTCTCCTCTTCGGTGTCTTCGCATCCTTGCACTCCCCTCACAAAGGATGCTACCTCTTGCCATATTGTCGGGGATTCTTCCCATTATATAATATGGTACTTGTTTACTTTTGTCACATTTCCTTTCTATTCACTTCGAATACATGTCAGATACTGGCTATTGTAATATTAGTTCTCTTACCGATTCTTTGATTTGGCGCTATTTAGTATTGTCTTGTGTGGTAGTTTTTTTTTTGTTGACCGGTTCATTTGAATATCGTTTACATGCTCGTGTTATTTCAGCTTCAGCTATTCTAGCACAAGTTTTGATGGTCATTCCTCAATCATTTCTATTACTTAGCCAATAATTTTTAACTTTTAAAGCTACATTGCACACCTTTTCCCCTCTCTACAAGAAAAAAAAAAAGCACACGTTTTCCCCTTATCTCTTTAAATAGTAATGTTAAGTTTTGAATATTTTTCTAAGCCATGATGCAGTATAAGTCCATTCACATTTGTTACCTGACTTGTCTCCCTTTGTAGGTTGATTCCCCATCTTTAAGACTGGAGTAGTTTTGTAGGATCACCAAATGGGATGGGATTGTGAGAGATTATTCTTCGCATAAGAGTCCGCTGAGTTTAGCATGTGCTTGGTGCTCACTGACTCCAGGGTTTAATGGCTTGAATGAAACCATTTGGTTTGATTAAATGAACTAGATTATGCTTCAAAAGTTTGAGAATGATTCATTTGCTGTTATGTTGATATGCTGAAATTTATCACTGACACTGATTTCCATGCAACAGGAGAATTCACGAGAGTTTACCTAATGTAGTTGAATTAGTTGAAACCTCTGCATGCAATGAATTCCCCAGGATTGGACTGCGTCTCATTTTCCCTCATGCACTAAGTCCATTTGCTTTTATATGCAAAGATGAGGTTCCCTTCTTTTGCCCCCCCCCCCTGTTTTCTTTTTCCATTTATCTTTTGACAAGTGTAATAGTATATATGTTTATTGATGATAGGTCATGGACATTATGAACTGCCTTTGGTTCAGCAGCAGTTTTTTGCGATCCATTTATTGGTTTGTTTGATTACTTTAGAACTTTTTCTGGTGGTCTAAAAGGGGTTGTGTTGTTATGTAGGTTAAAAGCAGTGTTGGGAACTCATACCTGCTTTATGCATTAGAAGTCTCAGGAGTTGCTTACCTTCTTAAACTAAGGAAAATTTGTACTTATGCATCTTGCTCCCCTTTCCCGCGGAGTGATCTTATAGAGTTCAATGTTCAAACTCATCCACAAGTTGGAGCAGTAACTGCTGTAGCAGCTACAGTGGGTTGCCTAGTTATTGGAAGACAGGATGGATCAATTAGCTGCTACCGACTTGGTGCATTCGATCAAACTCCTCTTGGTATGCTTTTGACTTGGCATATATCCCTTGTGCATGTGTGTGCATGTTTTGTACGCATCGTTTTGATTTCCCCTCCCCCCTCTTTTTCCTCTTTTAGGCTCTTATTTTGATATTGTGGAGTGTCTGGTGTTTGTTATTTGTGTGTTTTTATGTGTGTTGTACAAGGTTAAGTTGAGATGCATATGAGTTAGTACCTTGCACTACCAAGTACAATTTTTTTTTTCAAAAGATTGCATTCATTTATATTTTCATGGATGGAATTGTATTTTTGAGGATAAGGCTTGCCTTTTTTTTTGGGGGGGGGATACAATCTATGAACTGATGTAGAACACTGTAGGTTTATGGTTTCTAAGGCTGAACTATAAGGAAGAGGTGGTTGGAAGGAGTTAGGGCTGATTGGGGTTTTTGGAAAAATAGAAAAAATTAGGGAAAGAATAAGAAGTACGGTACTGTCCAGGATTGGGAACAGTTTCCATATACAGTGTCTGAGTAAGAAAACTAGGTAACATGATTAGGGTTCTAGAGAAAGAACACGGATGAAATTGATTACTGGTATGCTGTGCCAGATCCCAATGAAGGCTCTGCCCGATGGGGCAGTATTGTTACAGAAGCAGGACCTTTGATGAGACCTTGTTGCTGTAGGGTTCTGCAAATCTGATTTTTATATAGGGAATTAGAAGGGGAAGAATGAATAGATCTGAAAAGAAGAACAAGAAAGGAAATATCAGAACAGTAAGAAGAAAGAATATTACAAAATAGATGGATGAGGATATATAAGGATTAACCTTAAAGAAGAGAAGAAGAATTTGAAAGAGGTGAGGGACAAGAGAAATTGATTAGAACAAAATGGGAGAAGAGAAAGATTTGTGAGAAGTAGAGGGACAAAACAAGGATTAAAGTATCGGTCACCATATCGGTCGGCCAAAATTAAGATACATATCATAGGGTGTCGTATCGTATCGGAGATACTCTAAGATATGCTAAAGATACATATATAAATGGATAGGAAACACTTTTTTATACACTTTTGTATAAAAAAATAGTTAAAAAGCTATATATAACGCATATTATGCATCAACACTAAATTAAGAGTATCGTACTAAGAATCCAAGGTTTGTAGTTGTCCCATAAATGTAAAATCCTTGTTCCCAACTTTGATTTTCACTTTTGTTAGAGAGAAAAATGGCTGGCAGCAACTTTGGAACAAAAACCCCTCAAAAAATCGTGTTTTTCTGAAAAATGACCCATCTTGGCCATTATATGACCGTAGCGCACCGGATCAGTACGTATCGTACAGTATATATGCACCGATACATACCGAAACATACATTTCACCTTGATTTTTAATTTTTCGGAGTATCGATATTTATTGGTGCGTGTCGGTATGTATTGTAGGATACATATCGATACAAAAGGATTTTAAAAATTTCATGTATCGTATCGGTGGTATTGTATAGGTAAGGGCCGATACTGATACATATCGGCCAATACGGTCTGTACCGATACTTTAAACCATGGGAGAAAGTAATAGAATGGGGTGTAAATTAGAGAACAAGAAAACTAGGAGGGAGGGAGGGAGGGAGGGAGGGAGGGAGGGAGAGAAAGAGGAGGTGGCTGCAGACCTAGGAGTCTCAGAATTGATAGACACTCGACGCTTAATATATTATTAGTAGGGCAACACATTACATAGGGGCAAAATAGTCCAACAAAACAAAAAATAAAAGAGAAGATGATATTTTACTGTTTATATGAACAGTACCCAAAATACTCTAACACTCCCCCTCAAGGAATGCTGCTGCAAATTGCACCAGCCTTTATTTTTTTCTGTTTCCTTTTTTACTGTTTATTGTCCCATAAAAGATCGGAGACAACACAGATTGAGAAGACAAACTAGAGGGGACATGCAAGCCCTAGATGGATAGGGTACTTAAATCATAAACTAATTACCCATAGTGTCTTTCCTTTTGTTTTCATGTAAGATTTGGGGTTGTTTCATAGTTCTTTCTTGTTGTTTGATTTTATGTAGCCTTTATGTAATTTCATAAAGTTTATAGAGGGATTAAGGTAACTTCAGCTTTCTTTGATGTTCCTCTTGAGTTTGTGCTAATTTGTCCTGTCCTTTTATTTGTTTGATGTGGTATCTTGTTACCATAACTTTTACTTAGTGTGAATGTGATTGGGTTGTGCTTTGCTTTTCTCAATTGGTTGAATGAAGCCCAATTGACTAAATTAGGTTCTAAAACTTCTTAGAAACCCTATTTTTGCCCCTTTAAACATAATGGAACCTTTAGATTGTTAAAAAAAAAAAGAAAAAAAAAAGCTGTTTGACTCTAGACCCCTAAGTTGGTAGTATACAAGATTCGAGGTCGGAACCGAAATATTTCGGGTTTTGACCATAATTTGACAAAAACTTTGCATGTTTAGGCTGGCCCTTTTTTGTGGTCAAATGACCATACTTCGGGCTGAAAACTTTGAGTTTAACTGGAGCAAAAGGACTGACTGTTGGAGTTTGTCATAGGGGTAGTTTAGGAATTGTTCTTATATTATGTTGTCCTAAATTGTAATTTATTTTTTCCCTTTCACCTCCCTAGGGAGGTCTGATGTAATTTCCCTAAAGTTCTAGTTGAACTTAATATAAGTGGAAAGAGCAAGAAAGGCTCCCCACGTTTTGCTTTCATTTTCCCTTCTCATTCTCTCATCTTCTGTCCTTCCTTCCTCTCCTCTCTTCTTACATCATCTCTAACCCTAGTCCTCCTTATTTCTAACTTCGTATCAGAGCTTGTACCTTGGTATCAGAGCTTGTACAAGGGTTTGAGAGTCGATCAAGCATCCCGGTTTCATTCTTTAAGTCTCTCTTGGAATCCTAGAAGCAAAGGGGTCCATTAGAGGCTATAATATGTAAGAAGAGTTTACAAGAAGACCTCATGGAGTTCTAGATCATATTTGAAGACACTTGGAAGGAGTTTGAAGTCCAAGAGGACTATTTGAAGCCCAAACCAAGAAAGGAGGAGCTTCCTTGGATTACCGCCAGCTCTGGATTCTCCTTCTTGGTTCTCTCTCCTCAATGCTTGGATGGGGATGTGGCTGGGCTTGAAAGAATCACCGAAGGGTCCCCTATGAGCCCTCCAAGTGCTGGTTTGTGATTTGGTAACACAATCCAAATCTCTCCTTGCTGCCAGGTATTGACAGCTTTTCTGTTTTTGGGCTGTTTGGTCTGGAAATGGCTAGTAGTGGTGTCATTGGTTGTTTTTGATGAATGTGCTACCTCATATGATGCTTGTATATGCTATTGGGATGAAGCTCTACAGTTAGAAGTGTTTTTTAGTGGCTTTCTCTCAAGGTTTAATGGTTTAATAGCTTGCTGAAATTTCTATTTGGGTCCTGAGAAGATGATATTTGGGACTTGTGTATCCCCATTGGTTTGGATCTCCATTGGTGTTGTTTGAGGAGTATCCTTACATCATGTCTGATCTCACGGAACCTACGGAAGCTACTTCTGGTGGGTCGAGTAGTACCAATCCCTTGATGAGGTGTGTAGCTACTTCCTGAGTGACGAGACCAGGAGAGGTGCCATGGATTTTACACCTTCACTTGAGTGCTCTGCTCTTTCTTCCACTACCCACAGAGATTGGCGTGGAGGTGGCCGAGGTCAAGCGCCTTCCTGTGGAGATTATAGAGATAAACGACAGTGTGATCATTGTGGGAAACCTGGACACACTTGAGAGGTGATGGGTCCTTTATGGCCGTCCTAGTACACGTGGTGTATCTATTGGCACATGTGGTGGCCGCAGAGGAGGGTCTACGGCCTATGCTACTATGACAGAGACTGATACTAGAGGCTCTTCACAGGCAGGTACCAACTCCTTCTCTAGGGATGATATTGCAGTGCTTCGCCAGTTCATGTCTCAGCTAGGAGAGAAATACCAGAGGCTAGTGGGGAACCTGGTTTACCTGTCTCTGACTCACCCTGACATTTCTTATGCAGTGGGAGTAGTGAGCTAGTTTATGCATGTGCCCAAGAGTGGACACTTGATGCTGTGTACCGCATCCTCAGATACTTGAAGTCCTCTCTAGGAAAAGTACTGTTGTATGCTAAGAACAACCACTTGAGGATAGAAGGTTATTTCGATGCTGATTGGGTTGGATATATTTCTGATAGGAGATCTACATCTGGTTATTGCACATTCATGGGTGGTAACTTGGTTATATGGAGGAGCAAGAAACCACCGGTTGTAGCTAGATCTAGTGCAGGGGCTGAGTACAGGGCAATGGCTCATGCAGTTTGTGAACTCACTTGGCTGAGTTGGTTGGTTCGCGAGTTGGGGTATGACACTGAAGGACCTATCGGACTCTACTGTGACAACAAAACAACTATAACATTGCCTACAATCCAGTGCAACATGACAACAAACCACATTGAAGTAGACCAGGATTTCATCAAAGAGAAGATTGACTCTAGCAACATCTGCACACCTTTTGTGAGGACAGGTGATCAACTGGCAGACATCTTCACCAAAGGTCTCATTCCTCACCAGTTCAGTATCCTCTTATGCAAGCTGGGAATGTATGACATTTATTCTCTAGCTTGAGGGGGAGTGTTGGACTTTATGTAATAGGGGTAGTTTAGGAATTGTTCTTATGTTATGTTGTCTTAAACTATATATATATATATATATTTTTTTTTTTTCCTTTCACCTCCCTAGGTAGTTCTGATGTAATTTCCCTGAAGTTCTAGTTGAACTTAATATAAGTGGAAAGAGTAGGAAAGGCTCCCCACGTTTTGCTCTCATTTTCCCCTCTCCTTCTCTCATCTTCTGTCCTCCTTCCTTCCTCTCCTCTCTCTTCTTACAACATCTCTAACCCTAGTCCTCCTTATTTCTAACTTTGACCTCTTCCCTTAACCCTTGGCGCACCATGAATCAGGTTGACTTTTCACCTTATCCATCTTTCTGAAATAGGTATGCCTTCCTAGATCATGAGAAGGTGACGTTGTGCCCTTGTGAAGCAGCTTTTTCAATAGCTAGGAGGATTCTCGCCTTATCTAACTAAGGAAACACCCTTAAAGATCAATCAAATTATAGGAAAACCCGTAAAAAAGTATTTGTAAACATATTGGAACCTTGTAAAAGCACACACCCAAAATGGTAGTTTTGTTTTGTAGCCTAGGTTATTAGTGCACGCCATACCCTGTTGTATACTTTCTCAAGTATAACGTAGTCTATACATAATTTAGTATTAGAACACACAAAATTCAATGAAAACAATGAAAGTATGCATTAGGAATGAAAAAAAAACCATTTAATATTACACAATGTCTAAGTATTGCAAGTACAAATGTACAACCAAGTCTAAAACACCCCTGTGAATTAGTTCCCTCAACTCTTATGTCAGTACCATATAGAGCTCCTAGGAGGCTCGAAACCTTGCTCAAAGGCGGCAAATCGTTGCTGTAGATTCGTTATAATAGTCCCAACAACTTGGTTCCACCAGGAAATATATTTGGAAAAAGACCAAATTTGGGATTTTTTGGAGTTTTCCCCCTCTAATAGGTGAAACCACTTGAAACTGAGTTGAAACCGAAATTTGAATTGAAATAGTGCTTTTATATGTATTGTTTTATGGCAAAACTGAATGGAACCCGAATGTCGGCTTAAATGTTGAAATTTTGGTCGAACTGTGACACCCATGAACACGGCAAGTACCAGACCCGCTTGGGAGATCAGTGAGGTGTCCCCACTAAGAATAAGGCAAGTACTAGAGAGTTTGGGAGATCGGTGAAGGTGTGAAAACTTTAGTCCCACATTGCCTAGGGGGAGATTACTTGGCTAGTTGATAACTTCTAGCCTCCTTAACATGACGCAATGCATTTTAAAGCCTTGAGGCCCATGGGCCAAAGAAGACAATATTGTGCCAATGTTAATGGGGTTGGGGTGTTACAAATGGTATCTGAGCCGACCCCGACGATGTGTGGGGCCACAGTAGGGACGTTGTGTCGAAAGGGGGGGAAGATGTGACACCCAAGAACTCGACAAGTATCAGAGCCGCCTGGGAGATCGGTGATATGTTCCTACCAAGAATACGACAAGTACCAGGGGGTTTGGGAGATCGGTGAAGGTGTGCAAACTTTAGTCCCACATCGCCTAGGGGGAGATTACTGGGCTAATTGATAACCTTTAGCCTGCTTAACATGACACAACGCGTTTTAAAATCTTGAGGCCCATGGGCCAAAGGGGACATTATTGTGCCAAGGTTAATGGGGCCAGGGTGTTACAGAAACCCGGCATTCCTACTGAGTTGCACCCAATTTGGTTCCAACCTTTGTTGAAATCATGATATTTTCTCGTAATCTTGGTGTTTTCGACTAAGATTTCGAAATATAGTAGTATACGTTGTACACTACTATATACATATGGCCTGTTCGGCACAAAATTTAATTCTAGAATACACACAAGTCAGTTAAAACAACTAAATTATGTAGGTGAAAAAATTGGAAATGGGATGGCTGCCTTCCGTGAGGGGGTGCTTCCTTCTCCAGAGCTTTCCTCCGCCATCCCTCCCCCTATTCCCTCTCTTCCTACTCCGCACCCAAATAGGGGGTCGCTTGGAGCTCTCTTTTGGTCAATCCGGTCTCCCTACTGGAGAGGGTCTCCTTCTGAGATTCGTCACCCTCTCCATTGTTGGCAACTCCTTGGTAGCCGTTTCCCCCAAGTCTTTTGGAGAAAGAGTTAGCAAGCGTCAAACTCTCTGATAGGCCACCTCATAGGTAACAAACCTCCTTTCACCATTGTCAAGCAATATTAGAAAGCAATGGAAAGGTCGAGGTTCTCTGGACTCATACTTGATGGACAATGGCTTCTTCAACTTCGGATTTTGCGAGGAAGAGGATAAGCTTCGAATTCCGGTAGGATGTCCCTGGTACATAGGCTGGAAACATCTTATTCTCTGCCTTTGGACCCCATACCCAACTTAATACTGTGGATTGAACTCCATTCCTCTTTTGATATCCCTGCCTAGTCTCCCTCTCCATTACTGGTGCGAGGTCGGACTAAGCATCATTGGATCTGTCCAGGGAAAGGCTCTTTTACTCAGACCACAGTATGAAAACTATGGAACACCTTGCATTTGCTCGCATTTGTGTTGAGGTCGCCGCCAAAGAGCTTATGCCAACCTTCATTACGGTAGCCAATGGTACTGGCTTCTCTTTCCAGCAACAAGTTCTTAATTAGTCACCCTTCACTGCCTTCGCTGCAAAACATTTGGCCACTCTACTGTCTCCTGCTCCACCGCTCACTCATTGACCCCTGCTAACTCAGCTTAGCATTTGTCTAAATCCCTCACCCTCACAGGCTAGATCCTCTATATATGCTAGCTAAATCTGCCTCAACCTGTCACTCTCAAACAAAGTGGCATACTCAAATTCGAAAAGGGGAGCAGAGAGATCTAATTACCAAACCAAATCAACCTTCCACCAGATGGAAAACAAATAGCAGCCAGAGGAGGAAGAAAGAGCTGTGAACGAAGAGATCATATGCGAACCACTCTCCCAATCAATCCAACAGAAAAGCAATTGCACCGTCCATGAGAAAGAAGGGGTCAAAAGACAAGCTGAAACTGCTCTAGTCTGGGGGTCAGGCTTCGCCACATGATATAACTTGGTAACTTTCTCTGTGTCCCTTCTGGGCATTCCATTCCGCTCAAGGCTTCATGCAGGAGTGCGCTAAGGCTGAGATGCCTCGCCTGCTGATTACGCCCATTGGTAGAGCGCGTCAATCTCAACTACCCCCTTCTTGCCTCTGTACATCCCCTTCTAGAGGTTTCCGGAAGTCTCTCCAATGACCAAAAGTCTGATGCTGTGTTCCTCCATCTGGTTCCCCTCGTGGGCACTTCAAAGGACCTCCCAATCATCCAACAGTTAATGGCCAGCCTATTTCTGGGACTTCCGATCACAACTCATTCTTTCTACTTTTGTCAGATGATAGCTTTGATTCTCTTTGCACCTATCCCCTCTTCATCCATTGCCCCTTTGCTGCTTACCTTTCTCCAATCGTTTTACCTGCAGAATTGTATGTATTTCCTGAAGTTTCATTCCCTCTTAGCATCCCCCCTTCTGCCCCTTAGTCGGAGATCCCTTCCTCTACCCCAAATTGGCGTTCCCTCAACCTTTCCCAAACCATCTTTAATCTGGTAGGTCCCTAATACATTGCATCTCACCCAAATCCCTCTTTTCGCCCTGTGCCCATTCTAACCTCTGTATACCCAGCCCTCTGTTCGAGTTTTTGTTCAGGCCCACAAGACCAACACATTCTATCCCACCCCACTGGTTCAGCCCAGCACATTGAACCAGTACTTGTGTCTTCAAAGTTGGCCCACCACAATTCTTGTTTAATAAGCACCCACCCCACGAGTTTTGTCCTGGGGGTCGATCCATCTATTGATCTGACTTACCTGACCAGGAGACCCATCCCTCGACTCTCTCCCACTTTTTACCCCTTCCTTTGGCTATGGGTCTGGTTTCTGGCTCTCCCGCCGTAACCAATCGCCCCTTCTCCTTTTCTTTCTGCGCATGGGTCCTCTCCCACGTCCCCCATCTTCCACCTTTCCCTCCCTTTGTTCAACCCCTCACCCCCTCACCTCCTCCAGTCCTCGATTGTCCACCATCCCCCCTTTGTTTTTACTGCCGACATCTCCATGTCCCGAGAAGTTGTCTCACTTGGCCTCTTCCTTTCCCAGCATGAGAGGTTCTTTCCACTTCATCCGGATTTCTCAAGGTCTTTATCCTTCATCCAAAGAATATGAAGTTTGATCTTATTTCAGGCTCCAGCCTGTTGTCTTCTGCTGCCTCAGAGAAGAATTTCAGCCTATGATAGACAGAATATCCGTGGGCATGCCTTTTGCTGGGACATTTTGTGGTGATTCAGAGGGCTAGCCTGCATTTTCTTTTGGGGTGAATAAAGGGCTAGCCTGCATTTATTGTGGCTATCCACAGTTTCTGGTTTGCCACTGCTGCTAGATTCCCTACCACCATCTCTGTGTTCATTCATAGTCGCAGATAATAATAAACTAAATGGAAGAGAGAGTTATGGCTCTATTTGGTGATAGATAACGAAAAAAAAAAAAAAAAAAAAAAAAAAAAAA
>NC_056562.1:9647322-9655342 GCF_013358625.1 Macadamia integrifolia | reverse complement strand
AGAAAAAGCAAAAGAGAGGGATATCCATTTGGTAAAGAGAACCGAAAAAAAAGAAAGAAAGAAAGAAAGAAAGAAAGAAAGAACAGAAGAGAAATAAATATGGCTCTATTTGGTAACATAGTTTTGAAAATAATAATAATAAAAAAATAAAATGAAAAGAAGAAAAAACAAAAGAGAAAGAGATCTCCGTTCAATAACAGAGAACTGAAAAAAGAGAGAAGAAAAATAAGCAAAAGAGTACCTTGCTGTAGTCAGAATGGCATGAGGAAGACTCACCAGAGGATGAATCAGCGGAGGAAAGTCATCGGAGCTAGAATCGACAGAGGAAGGAACATCAATGCCCTGGATCTCCCAAATGAAGAAGAAAACAGCCAAAAGGGTTGTGCAATTTGTGATTTGTTCATCTAAAGTGTGGTTTTTAACTTTATATACACTTGATCCCATAGTTCTCAAGTGTACAAAATTCCCATAGACCTCCCAATTATAACAAAAGATATTGAATCTGTGGTAATACATTAAAAAGTAATAATTAACAACAAAAACATAAAGGCGTCCTCCTTCGTCGTAAAGCGTAGTAAGGAGTCATAAGGCGTCGCTTTAGCCATTAAGGCGGTCGCCTTACATGAAACCCATAAAGCCCATAACTGCCTTAGCCTAACCATACTGCCTTAACGCCTAAGGTGACGCCTTGATAACTATGCCAGGTAGGATCAAAAGCACTACCAAAATGTTATGCTACTACTGAAGCAAGTTATCCTCTGACTGTATCACTAATGCTGGCCATGTTATAGTATGGCAGAAGAAACACTCAAAGTCCTCTATAATGATGCTGTAAATGGCATTGTCAACATACTGGATGTACCCTAACCCAGGGATAATTCTCCAAACCTTCAACTTTGAATCTTGCACAAAATTTTCGCAAATGCAGTGAATTGTCGCTTTTGACGAGTTTCACTACTACACAATAACTTCTTCCAACGCTTATATGCGAGTGATTTGGCAGAAAATCATAAAAACCAAGTTTCAACAAATCTTAGAGCTGAAACTCGCAAAACCAATTTGACCCTTTTCGTTCAACACTATACATTTTATATAATAGGTTTGTATCGTTTCGGTTGAAATGATAACGAAAAGATACATACGAAACGGCGAATTTTGAACGAAATCTTGTAATTTTTACAGATCGCATGCCACTTAATGTTTCATTTTGACATCTTGCAAAACTGAAATATTTGCGAAACCTAGACCTTGAAACTAGGTATCTGGGCAATCACACATTCACACTGAGAAATTGAAACAATTACACTTGCTGGGTGAAATTTCCATATGCTGTAAAATTGTCTATACACACACACACATATTTGAGGGAGGGAGGGAGAGGGCTTTGCTTGCAATGGAAAGAGACAAAGCTTTCAAATAACTTGGATTCAAATTCTGAGAAACATGGGTTCTAAGTAACTTATCTTCAAAGAAATATAAAACTTGGAACTTCCCAACAACTGTGGGACAAAAATACCCCGTGGTTCAGAATCACAAAAATGTCCCCAAGACAATCTTGAAAATATATATTACAGAAAATTACAAAATTATGCCCAATCCAAATTCCGAATATACCCTTAACGCAAAATAGCAACTTGAAGCTCCATTAATTACCTGCCCCATGGGTCCTCATATTTGTAGTTACCAATTAGCAATTGGTGCAATTGAGTTAAGGCTATGATGCCTTCTTTTATACACATTAAGCGGCGGTAGATGATCCCCATCTCTTGGAGTTAGTAGATTGAACTATGCCCAGCCAGGGCTCCAGTGGTACAACCGTACAACTTGTGGTTGTATAATCTAGACTTTTCATCAAAATATTTGTTATCAGAAACAATTTTGTTCTTCACTTGACATTCTAGTTGTGATGAACAGATCTCATGCAAGAACTGCGAGATGATGTTGGGATTGGTCGCATCTGGGGACTTATGTCAAGGTATTCATTTCTTGTCTTTTTGAAATATGTGGAAGTAGCTCAGTTTTTTTTTAAGATTCAGTTTTTATGTGATTAAAATTGTGTATGATTGCTGTAAGAAGTTTTGAGGAAGAAACATTGCATGAAATGGAAATATAGATTTAATAATGAATAAAAAGTGCTATAATTCATTTGACAAGATTTCGAGGAAGAAACAATGCATGGAGCGAAATATTCGTAGAGAAGGGAAGCCATTTACTTCGATGTTAGCTCCAAATTTGGCTGTTTCTGCCATCGTCCAGTTCGTGATTCCCCAAGTAACAGGCTTATTGTTGTCTTCTGGGGCCTCCCCCCTTCTGTCATCCCCCTTGATGCTCCCCCTTCTCTTTTGTTGGGCTCTTTGCCCCTTGTTGTAAGGCTTTGTCCCTTGTTGTTGCCCCCCTCCCCTTGAGGGTTTGCCCCTTTTGGCCCCCTCTCTCTCATTTGTATTTTCTTTTCCTCTTGGTAATGAATTAATTTATTCATAAAAAAAAGTGCTATAATTGAAGTAATATTTTATGTTTTCTAGGGTTGAAGTAGTCATTGTTTATTTAGCTAGAAAAAGTGTTGCAACTTTATGGAGCATATTGGTATTTCATTTCTTGTCAAGGGGGGCCCCATGGGCCTGCCTTTTGGGATTGTACTTCTAGTACATGTCTTGTAATAAGTTATTATTATCAAAAAATTGTGGATCATATAGTGGTCTCATAATTATAAGGCTTTGGGAAACTATGTCCTTACAGCTTGTGAGATTGCCTCTTATGGCTAATGAGCAGGTTATTTTATTTGGCACCGTAAAGAGTTTGAGAATTGGTTGAAAGCACGTGGCATCAAATGGTACACATTATCCTTCTTCATGTCCACAGCAAAATACAAGTGTGGCATGGTGGGTTTGAAAGCAGAGTCCACCATCCTCATGACCTTGACCACGGTCAAACTTTTGCCACCTTTTTTTGGGTGATTAAATAATACATTACCGAGAAGAAAGACAAATTACAGCCTCAAAGAAGGGAGGGGGAGAGGAAAAGCACAAAACCTAGACTCAAAGAGGAGGGTTGTTCCTGATGATAGAGCTAGGGAGCTCCTAGGAATTTACAATATGATAATTTTGAGGGGAGGGATTACAAGTAGAAGAGACGCTAGCAATCTTGGCTTTGAGGTCAAAGGAGATGGAGCTCCAAATCTTTTTTAGAGGGTGGGAGTTGGAGGTCTATTTCCTATGGTTTCTTTCCATCCAGATCTGGTTAATGGTTGCACAGAAGGCGAGTTTTCCCACAACATCAAAAATAGACTTTCCTTGAAATATCACGTCCATCCAAATCACTCCCTAGAAAGGGGAGAATTCTCCCATTGGCTGGCCAACATTTGGCAAGAATTCCTTTCCAGATAGAGAAGGAGGCGGTGCAAGCAAAAAAGAGGTGCTCCATATTTTTCTGGATCATTACCACAGTGACTGCACATGGGGTCAGTCGGAATGCCTCTCTGGATGAGGAAGGACGGGGTAGGTAAGGAATTTGTGAATGCTCTCCAAGCTGTGAAGCTTTGACGGGGAATGTGACGCTTATACTAGATGAGCTTGTGCCAAATGGAGGGGGGGGGGCTGTGGTTTTTGATAAACTCCCAAGCAGCCTTTGAAGAGAAGAGCTTTGAAGAGGCCGGAGTCCATAGGATAGTCCTTCCTTTGCTGTCTGGAATCTGGAAGGACCGGCAAATCTGGTGTTGCCAAAGTTTCTCAGATGTTGGTAAAGAACATCTAAGAAAGTAATTTTGGGAATTTGACCAAAGTTTACCAAAATTACTTTTCAGGTGTTGCCAAAGTTTCTCAGATGAAATGGTATCCTGTGCTGCCCTACCTCTAGGGGAACTTGACTCCCTCCACTCAAAACACTCCTTAGATGGAAACATAGATCTGGTGCTCACCATGGTTGTAGACAAAGGTGCTCACCTGTCTCGCTCTCTCAGCCACACTTTGCACCAATTTTATCTTTTCCATGTCCTTGTGCATGAGGTCAATGTAACGGGCTGCACAAGAAGTCCAAAAGAGCCCATATGTATTGTTATGCCTCAACTTCTCACCAACCTTCTTGAAATTGCTTCTGTTTTCTCTTTCAACTTGGACAACATTCTCCACTCCCACCTCCTGGATCACCTTGTTCATCAACTTGTAAATATATTTTGCATCACTTTTCTCCTTGAACGCAGTCACAGATTTTAGGAATGCCGTCCTCACATCACAATAAACCATAAAGTTGATGATGGACTTTCTTGTGGGCCCAGTCCAACCATCACATGATTGTCACCCTATAGCTCTCTCACATCCCCTTCATGCCATCTATACATTTTTGAAACTCCTATTTTTGTTGGGGCCAATACACATTCATCACCTCATATACAGTGGGCTCCTTGGCCCCCTAGTTTAGCCTTTGCCATCTTATCTAGCATTGTCTGATAGTAGGGCCCATAGTGGCATGTGCTGGGATGTTCTGGAATAACGACTACTTAGACACAACTCCCCAACTTTTCCCTTCACATCACTTCACATGTGCTTCTGTTTACGCTGTTTGTGGCCTTTCTTCTTGAAGGTGCTGTGATCTTGCTGTAGTATGGGGTCTTATCATGGTGGTACTGGAGGCGGAGCTGCCCTTGTACTTTGCGATCTCCTGAAGGGCAACCAGCCTGCCTCCTCCCCTGTGGCTATGCTGATCCGCTAAAGCAGCTATGCAGCTATTTATTATTTTTCTCTTAATTAAAAATATTTTTTTATAATTTTTTTTTTGTTTGCAAATAAATGTTGGCCTAATACAACACAAGCAAATCTGGTACAACATAATAAGCCCCATATGTGCTTCAAAAGACATTGAAAATTATTTTCATAATTTTTCAAATCAACAGAAAAAATTTACTCAATTTTTTGAAATTAAAATATTTTTCTTAATTTCTAAAATAAAATTAATTATTTACTGGAAGAAAATTAGTTTAGACTATGTGAGGCCGTAGATTGGCTGAACGTGTTGAACATACATAAAATTAAAAATTATCCAGTTAATATTAACCTTAATTTTTCACATTTTTGTTGTAGGAAAATCCATTTTTTAGACCATAAAAATAATAAATATGTATAAACAGAAAAAAATTCCAATATCTTGAGCATAGTAGGTTGGGGTCCAGTGTCTGACATAAAATTTCATCACCAGCCAACATGTATTTATAATATATATATATATATATATATATTTTTGCAAAAAGTAATTTTGGGAAAAAGTTCTTTACCTAGATCTGTTGAATGTGGTCAAATCTTCACCAATATGCAAAAACTGATGCCTTTGGAGTGATGTGGCAACCCCCCAACAGTGTATTCTTTGAGTTTCATGAGGTGATGTGGCCAAAATCCAAGAAAAACAGGGTTTTCTCATTCTCCCACGTGAGACCACCGAAACAGTGAGGTTTCCATCAAACCATAATCCACGAAATAAGGTATTTAAGTAAAGTGGTTTGTGTTGTTTTTCCGGAATGACACGGAACGGGGGAGAAATTTCAGTGAAACAATTTTGACCAAAATCTTGTTGGTTTTGACCTTGGCCGAAACCAAGATTTCACAAGATTCAACCGAAACTAGGTTGAAACCTGTTTTTTTTTTTTTTGGTTCCATCTTGAGAGGATCAGAAAGTGTTTTTTGACCTGATTTTTTTTTGTGCTGCCTATTTTCATTATTTTACACCAATTTCAAAAATTAGTTTCATAAAAAAAAATGGTGTTTGTGGTTTTGACCCAAGTTTGCTAGGTTATGCTGAATGTTTGCAGTCCCTATGCCTATTATAATCATTTAGTCTACAAATAATTTAGCTATTGGAAATGTAGCTCAACTCAACTGAATTTAGCTCAGCCATATCTCAACTAAATGGGGTCGGCTACATGGATGATGGATCCTATTTCTCCATTTAGTTCTATTCAAGGCCATACACAATTCCAATCCTAAGCTGTTCATGTCCTTCCTCACCACTTCTTCTATGGTGAATAAGATATTAAAACAGTCAAAACGTGCATTATAGCGGAAAAACAAGCATTCAACACTAAATTCCGTGAGCAGTTTCTTGGTGGGTCCATTCCACTAATTTTGTATGATTGAATAAATCATAGTTCCTAATCGAAATGCACCACATATGTATCCCATGACAGTTTAAGTGGCTGGTACAACCAATTTCTGTCGAAACTGGTCAAAACTTGGTACAATCCAATATTGACTGTAGGTTTTATCTCGGTTCTAGTTGAAAACAAGATATCACAGTCGAAACTGCAAGTTTGGACCGAGATTTAGTTCTATGCTATATGTGTAGACTTGTAGTGGATGAGGAATCAGTGTCACACCTGTTAATTCAATGCCTTTTTTTGCTGTGTTGATCTTGGGGTTGGAGTGGGGGGGGGGGTGTGGGGAGTTTTTGTTGTCCTTAGGTATGCCTTGGACCCATCTTCCTGATCTTCTTAAAGGTTGGTGTATTTTAGGGATCAGCAGAAGGAAGAAGAAATTATGGTCCTTCATTCTGGAAGCGGTTATTTGGAGCTTCTGGGTGGCTTCCAATGGGGAATTATGAGAACTACTTGCAGCCAGTCCATTGGTGGTAGTTAAAGCTTTGGAACTAGTTATTTTTTGAGATTCTTTTTGTAGGGAAATCAGTAACCGTAAAGCTGCTGATATGGGACTATCCTGATTCGAGGCTGTGAAATAATGTAGCAGCCTTCTTTTAGTGGGTTCTTCCCCTCCTATTAGTAAATTTGTGTTGAGGATAGAGACGTGGAGGTGGGGCCAAATAATGAGTTGTCTCCTGCTGTTAATGAGATTTAGAAGATAGAAATGGTGTTCAGTGAGAAGTGTGCATAAGTAACCAGGCTTAGTTGCTCCTGTTGTAGAGGGATTAGTGGAAGAAATCTTCGGAAGGCGTGAAATTTGTGGCCTTTTTGTGAAAGATAGATTGGAAGTTTGAAGGGGTCTCCTTTACCTCAAAAATATCATGTTGACTGGTGACAATTCTTCTCCATTCAGGAAAGTTTTCTTAAGCTGGATCTGTTTCTCGTTTTTCTTTTGTTTTCAGAGCCCTCAAAGTTTTTTTTTCCTGGTGGGGGTGGGGTTGGGGTAGTTCATCAATATGTAGTTCTTGTTGGTTTTTTTTGTTTAGGTGTTTTTAATTGTGGTCTTGTGTGTATTTTTTTTTAATGATGAAAAATAACAAAGAAAAAGAGATCTTGAAGTCTCACGAAAACAGGCCAAGTTTTGAACCCTAAAAAATTGGTCTAACAAGAAGTTATAGGAATATTGTTCATGGTAAATTTCAGTCGAAGTCCCAAAATTTTGATCATTTATCCCGGTTTCCACCATGTTTGAAGCCAAACCATGAATAACTTGAGAGGTCTACGATTTTTCGAATGAAATGGCCTAAATTTTGCTCGAAATGGTCAAAATTCTATTATGCTTTTCAATTTTATGGTTCTTCATTCCTATCGCGCATTTCAATTATTTTTATTGAATGTTGTATGCTATATGATTAAATTATGTGTAGAATAGACTATACAAGGGAAAGGATATAATAGGGTACAACGTACACTAGCAACTTAGGTCCGAATCCAAACAATCGCTTTGGTTTTTTCCCCCCCAATCTAGCGATTCAAATGTGTAAACATGCTTAAATAGGCACTACAAAAGTTTCAATGAAAAAAACTCCTTCATTTGGTCACCGAAATGGCCTTTTCAAGTTAATCGATGAAATGGACCAAATTTCGATTGTATGTTTCGGTTTCGAAAAGGGTTGGAATCCTAGTTGAAATTGAAATTTGGAATCTTGATAGTGCCTACAATTAATGTTAATTTCCAAAATGAAATAAACAGTTCAAAACTATGTTTGAACACAAGGCATCGATAACCAAAACTAACCCGAAACAATACTGAATGAAACCCTAAAATAATATTAGGCCTCATGTGAGAGAGAAGGGGAGAAGGGAGAAGGGAGAAGGGAGAGGGGAGGGAGGGGGGGGGGG
>NC_056562.1:9553254-9647302 GCF_013358625.1 Macadamia integrifolia | reverse complement strand
GGCAGGAGGAGAGGGAGGGGAGGGGAGAGAGCTCAGAGAGGAGATGGGAGAGAGATACGTTGGCTTCTCAGAGACGCGCCCATAATCTTATCAAGTCTAGTATACTTTGTTGGACAGTGACACAGTAGAAATTACCACGTGTCTATATTTTAACATTTCTTGGTTTTGATTGTAAACGAGTGAAACAGGTAATCTGTTATGCTATTCATCTCATGCTGTAATTTTCTTATTGTTAACCTTTCTCATGTAAGTTTTATTCATCGTCAATGTACTAAACATATTCAACATGATGTCTAGGGTCAGGAGTACTGGAGCTGTGCAGGATCTAATAATATCAGAGGTGCATGGAAGAAAATTACTTTTTGTGCTTCATTCTGATGGGAGCTTACGAGTATGGGATCTTTTAAGTCGTGTTAGACTTTTCAATCATACTATTACCATTCCGACATTGACAGGCAATTTCAATTACCCTTCATTCTTTCTTTCTGCAACTCTTCATTTTCATTTAGATGGATTTCCATTTGTCAACATGAAAACAGAGGGTTTGGGGGGTGGGGGTGGGGGTGGAGGTGGAAGGAGTTGAGGTGGTGGAGGAGGATGTAGAGGTAAAAAAAGGGGGTGTAGAAGCCTTCCTGATGTCTCTCTATCATCCTCCCCATTTGAAGTCTAAGATGCTTCAACAATTTTATGCATAGCCCTGCAAGTTTGCAATTCCATCTATCTACCTCTTTACTGTTATTATGGAAAACCTAAATGACGTCACATAATAGACCCAATGATGCATATTGGAGAGATTGCACCATTGATGGTGGGTTTTCAGATCACAAGTATGAGAGAAGAGATAGACTAGACTGTGGGAGAGAGAAAAGGTAGCAAACCACAACTGTGGGGGGAGGGGAGAGGGGAGAGGGGAGAGGGGAGAGGGGAGAGAGGAGAAAGAAGGAAGAGGCAACAACCTGAATTCAAAACAAATTATTTTTTTTCCTTTCATCAACTTGTGTGTGGCTGTTATCCTTTTTATAAAATTTCTATAAAATACAAATTAGGACTCTTAGCTTGTCAGTCGGTTGGTTGAGGTGGCAGTGTGGCCTAACTGAATAAAATAATACGAAAAATGTCATTTAACTAAAAATGAACCCCCCAGCCCCCATATGGAAATGCTTTGGAGTCCCAAACAGACTAAAGAGCTGAACCTTATCTAATCCTGCCGACAACTACTTTGAAGCAAGGTTTGAAATCTCGTTTTGTTTCGGTATTTTGGTGGTTCGAAATACCGAAATCTCGGCGAATTGCATATTTTTTTTTTTTTTAAATTATGTTGCTTATTTCGGTGGTTAAACGACCATATTATGACATGAAACTTGGTGGGGAGCTTGTTTTAAGCTTAATAAACATGTTTAGAACTTAAATTTGCAAAAATATTAAAACAATAGTGATGTTTTAGAGGTGCACCCTTGTTTGGCAGCAACTGTCGAACTGTTCTGGAGATTGAAATACTACTAGAACAAGACATAATATATAGTAAAAGAAGTAAATAATGCTTCCATGCCATTATCAAAACATAGCTCAATATTAATTAACTAATATTTAGAGCACCTGGAGTAATATAATATGCAACTCCCTAACTCCCAAGTCCCAACTAAAGTCCTCTACTCTTGTCTTACTCTGAAGTCCCGAAGTCTCAATATGGCAATATCCCAAGTCCCAAAAAATTAGTTATACAATACTAATCATAATGACTATTTACTGGAAAGAACTATAGCGTCCTGGCTGGATTCCACGCCCAGTACAATGGAGTTGACATGCATTTTCCTCTGACTGCACCACAAATGCAAGCCATATCATATTGTGAGAGAAGAGTCGAACATAATCCTCCATAGCTTCCAAAAAAAAAAAAAAAATCATCTTTATACTGAAGGTAACCTATCAGAGGGTATATGTCACCACCATAGTATGCCTATATATCGATAGACATATATATGGGTCATCACTGTCATCATCACTATCATCATCATAACGTTGCATGGGAGCATGTAGTGCCTCATCAAATTCTACCCTCACCTTATTCTTTGCCGTTGTCCTCTTATTCCCTCCCTTCATGTCTTTAGCTATGAACTTAGCAATATGATCAGGAACTTCAGTGCATGTAGCCACATTTGAGCACCAACCAAATATTGCTCAAGTTGTGTGACCCCACCACCCATAATATTCTTGTGATAGTAGTTGCACTCTGTTTTCCTTTTATCGCCACAAATGACACTCTGTGTTTCCATGCAATCTCTCCACTATCACGTCTCCTACCTTCTCTCCCTCTTCTCCCGCCTTTCTCATCGCCTCCTCTATCAGCCATTATATATTACTCTAATACTGATGCATAGAAAAAAGAATACCATTATTAACTTACAAGCATCATATGAGACCACTAAAAGTATATTGTAGCTACATATATTTTTATCTTCAATAAAAATAAATTTTAATCAATTTACAAAAATAATGTAATGGCATAATACAACAATATGGTATAACATAACAAGCATCATATACGCTTCAAAGCACTTTAAAATTAATCTCATATTTTTCAAATCAAAACAGAATATCTTCCCCTATTTTTTTCAAAATTTTTAATTATTAATCAATTTTTTGAATATTAAAATAAATTTTTACCGGCTGGATTTTTTTTTATATGATAGAATCATAGATCGGCCAATGGTGACTAACACATATATAATTGAGTTCCATCAAAGCTATATGAACTAGCATTTTTTCAATTTTATGTTGATGGAAATGTATTTTCTAAACCAGAAAAATAAAATAATTATTTATGAAAAAAAAAAAATCACTGTGAGGTCATAGATTGGTCTCTAGTGTCTAACATATAAAAAATCTATCCCTAACCAACATATATTTTATGTTACTATTTAAAAAAAAATGGTTTTTGGGAAAGTGGTTTACCTTTCCAAGGCTTGGAAGTGTGTAGATCTTCAACTTGAAGTGTTCTTCAAAGGATTAGAGGTGATGATGTGGCAAAAACTAGGTTTTGCATTGATTTTGTACTTGTACGGGCAAGAGCAGGTGAAATGGGTCGAGGCAGTCGAGCAACTCGCGAGATGTTGGTATTTATAACATGTTCTTGTAACATTTCGGCGAGATACCGAAATGTTACATGAAATTTTGATCGAAACTATGTACTTATTTCATTTCGTAGGTGGTTTCATTTCGGTAGGAAAAAAAAAAAAAAACCGAAATTATTGAGATTTCGGTAGTATATCGGTGAGATTGCGAACCAGGCATTGTAAGACATCCGAATGCTATTACAACTCTTAATAAGATAAAAAAAAATAAATAAACAAACATGTCCTAGCCTGACTCAACAACCCAAAAATACTAAAATAAAGGAACTAATCGCCTAAACCTAATCCACAATTTGGATAAGAAAAAATTTGAAAAAAAATTTTGGGTGCAAATCCCTAATCTTGCTGACAACTACTTTAGGAACTAATCGCCTAAACCTAAATCCATCTAAGAAAATTGGAATAACAGCTAATAAAGAAATCTTAATGAATGAATGGCTGTAACATTGCATAGTCACATGCTCCCCCCTAACCTATGACCCTCCAATGCTCTTCTAACCTATGACCCTCTCTCCTTCGACTGTTTCCACTGCTGGAACCTTCCTCTCCTATCTCTTGTTCCCTCTCCTACCTCTTCTTCCGTACCTCTCCCCCTCTTGTACCTCCTCCCTTTCCCTCTCCTCCTTTGAAATCTTGGGTCTTTGTTGCTTCCCCCAATTCGCATCCTTCTTGCACTGGCCTACCCCTGACCTTCATCCCTCCGACCCTCCATGAGGATTATTTGGTTGGATTCTGGCCTGTTGGGCTGCTGGACTCTGAAATAAGCAAATGGCAGAATTGCCTCATTGGTCACTTCCTTGGAAATAGGCCACCATTCCCTATCGTGAAAGTACTCCCTTTCTCGGCAGTGGAAGATCTCCGGCTCGTTCTTTGTGTTCCTTCTCGACAACGGCTTGTTTATCTTTAATATCTCCAATGATGAGGAAAAGAATTTCGCCTTGGATGGGGGCCCATGGAAGTTTCGCAAGTGTTGGATGGGGTAATGACTTGTGTCAAAAACGACACCAACTCTCTTTATTCATAATAATGGAGAGAAAGTTCTAGAGAATTACAAAGACCATTAAACCTCTTAAGGTTTGTTTGGCAACTGACACTTTCCCCAAAACCCATTATTATAACATTCCCCCTCAAGTTAGTGCATATATATCACATATGCCCAACTTGCAGATAATAGGATGAAACATCTTACTACTAAGACCTTTAGTAAATACATCAACCAATTGTTCACTACTGGGAACAAAAGGCATAGTGATATGACTAATATCCAGCTTTTCTTTGATGAATTGTTGATCGATCTTCACATGCTTGGTTCGATCATGCTGGATAGGGTTGTGATCAATGCTAATGGCAGATTTTCAGTCACAAAAAAGCTTCATAGGAAGGTTGGCATGGACAAACAAATCTGTGAGAAGACCATAAAGCCATAGGAGCTCACAAATGCTGTGTGCCATAGCACGGAACTCTGCTTCGGCACTTAAATGGGCAACCACGGCTTGCTTCTTGCTTTGCCATGTAACAAAGGTTACCACCAACAAAGGTACAATAACCAGGAGTAGATCTACGGTCATCAGGGAACCTGCCTAATCAGCATTCGTGAAAGCCTCCACCCTAAGATGATTATTAGGAGAAATAAAGATGCCATGTTCTGGAGCAGATTTCAAGTACCGGAGAATATGCAACATAGCTTCCATGTGAGTTGAGTAAGGATCATGCATGTACTGACTAACCAGGCTGACGACAAATGCTATGTCAGGGCGTGTATAAGAAAGATAGATCAAGTGCCTCACTAATCTCTGATATCTCCCCTTATTCATAGGATCACCTGTCTTGCTACTCAGGTGACCATTAACTTCAATAGGAGTGTTTGCCAGCGACTAATGTGCATGTCTCAAAAAACGAAGATCAAGCACATACTTTCACTGAGACAATTAGATTCCACTAGAAGACCTGGCAACTTCAATGCCAAGGAAGTAATAGAGCTGTCTTAGATCTCGAATTCCTCACTCAAATATCTCTTTCGGCGAGAGATTGATGCTATATTATCACCAGTAACAACGATATCATCTACATAGACTATCTGGATAGCAATCTTCCGACTAGGTCTCTTGATGAATAGAGTGTGGTCGGCATTGTTTTGAGAGTAGCCTGTAGCAACCATAGCATTATGGAAATGCCAAAACCAAGCACTTCAGCCCACATAATGCACACTTCAGCTACCTTCCCTTGACCTTCCCTTGGGTTTTGGAGCAAGTGAACCTAGAAAGAATGTCCATATACACTTCCTCCTCAAGTCCCCATTAAGGAAGGCATTCTTCACATTTAGCTACTGGAGATTCCTATCTAAGTTGGCGGCATAAGCTAAGATCACACAAATTGTGTTCATCTTAGCAAATGAAGTAAAAGTCTCTTGGCAGTCAATCCCTTGGTTTGCATCATATAAACCTAAGTGATTTGAGAATGACAATTAATAAAAGGGACAAACCACCGATAACCATTGACAGACATATAACACGGCGGACCCCAAATATCAGAATGTATCAATGAAAAAAGAGTGGCACTTTTCTTTCCAGAAATAGAATTAGTGATCTGAGTTTGTTTGGCCAAAACACACGACTCATAAAAAAACTGACTCGAATTACAATTTTTAAAAGAAGGGAAAACCATAGCTAATGTTCCCAAAGGGGGATGTTCCAACCGACGATGCCGCTATAGTAACTTAGAGATGGGAGGTGACGTAGAAGAAGTCTGAAGAGCCTGATCAGAGACCAATGCTGAGTCATCATCAAGAAGATACAGACCAGGACATACCCTACCAGAGCCAATCGTTGCCCCTGTCACCAGATCCCGAAAAACACAATGAGATGGGATAAATGCATAGTTTTTAAGGCGGTAAGGCGACGGAGGCGTTTGAGGGTCTTTCGGAGCGCCTTAAAGATAAGGAGGGCATAAAGCGGACTAAAGCATTCATGTGTAATTTTTTTTTATAAAACCAATCTATTTGGCTCAAATCCTAGTTGAATCCTATTACTCATATGTTAAATAAATATTAAAGATTCATATTTATACCAATATAAGATATTCATCAAGAAAACAAATCAATAAAGTGAATAAACTAAGTTCATCCTCATCAATCATCATAACATATTAACATATAATATAAATACATAATTATGAAACAAAATTATAAATATAAAGAAAAGAAGACATAAAAAATACAAGTATTTATTATACTTACCTTTATGATGCCAAAATGAGTGCCTAAGCCCTAAGGTCATCCACTATATTTTTACTCTTGTCAAAGAAGAATGAAGCTCACTGCTGCTGGAGCAAAATAGTCGCCTGGATTAGTGGTTCTACCTTGTTCTTTGATTCCTTCTCAAAGCCCTCTTTTAAAACCCTTGACAAAATCCAAACCCTGTTTGTGAATTGTGTTTTTGTTTTGTTTGTTTTGGTTATTTTGGTTATTTTTGGTGGAGTAAAACTGATCCCATCACATCTCAATTGGAATCTTCATCAAGTAATTTTAAAATGTGTTTAAAAAAAAAAAACCCATAAGGCGCCACTTCACGTAAGGTGGAGCACTGCCTTACCATCTCTAGACCCCATCAGCGCCAAGGCGTTGCTAAGGCGTCGCCTTAGCAGCGCCTTAAAAACTATGGATAAATGTGACTTTGTAGTTAAGATTGGAAGTAAGACTACTAATGGACGAAAGGTTAGTGGGAAAAGAAGGAATGTGCAATATAGTATAAAGGGATAAAAGGGGCTACAACTAATAGAACCCTTTCCCTAAATAGTGGAATAAGTCCCGTTAGCTAACTTGACCTTACCATTACCATGGTAGGTAGTGTACTGTGAGAAAAGAGGCAAGAGGCTTGTCATATAACCAGAAACCCCAAACTCTATAATCCAAGGGGTAGAAGGGACATATATAGTATGACCACAGAAGGAGATACTTATCCTATAAGGGGTGGAATGAGCAGAGCTCGCAGTGGCTGGTGCAGGAGAGTCCGGACGTGTCACAAGGTGCCGGAGGGTAGTAAGCTCATCAGATGATAGCGAGGTTGCTGAGGTGTTAAGAGAGAGTCAAAGTTAGGGCTCTCAGTATGGTTGGCCTGCCCAGGAATATTGGCATGAACCTTCCCTCACCCTTTGCTTGATGTATCAGCGGGGCGGCCATTAAGTTTCTAGCAGTGCTCATTGGTGTGATGCTCCTTCCCATAGTTATCGCTCTTCACAGGAGTCCTAGTAGAGGAGCCACTAGACTGTGGGGCTGCACTAAGGGACTGAGTTCCAGAGACAGGTGCATATCTCTCAGTAGGAGTTGCAGTAGGCTGTGGAAGAATAGTGGTACGTCAGTTGTCCTCTAGTTGGATCACGGCATAAACTTGATCCAAGGTAGGAAAGGGTCACGACTCAAAACCTGGGACGACAGTTGATCAAACTCCACATTCAGACTTGCCAGAAAGTCATAGATATGAAAAGTGGTGACATCTGCAGGGGTGGAAGGAGTACTCCTTGTAGAAGTCGAGCTCAGTCCACAGTGTCCGCAAATTATAGTAGTATTATGACATAGTGAGCCCTCTCTGCCTCAGATCACGAACCTTCTAGCGAAGCTCGAAGACTTGAGCATCATTCCCCTCCTTGGAATAGATATCCTAGACAAACTTCTAGACCTTCGTAGCAGAGTCAAGGAGGATTTAGCCACGTGAAAGCTGTGGCAACATGGAGTTGACAAGGAAGGCCATAACTAGAGAGTTGGCATACTCTCACTTGTCAATCTCAAGACCGGTGGTTGGAAGCTTTGTGGTTCCAGTGGGGTATCCGTAATAGCTATGGGATTTGATGGAGATGCTGACCGAGCTTGACCACATACGGTCGTTTGTGCCATCATGCTTGATAGAGTAAGGAGGAAAGGTTGGACGAGCCATGGTGTCTCCGTTAATAGAAGTTAACAAGCTAGTAGACATGGTTGCTACTCAAAGGGGTTGTGCAAATAGACGAGACACTAGCTGGAGATAGAGAAAGCACAAAAAAAAACCAGAAAAGGCTAGCTAAAACCATAAAAGTTGATTTTGGGTATAGCTCTAGAATAGAGATCTCAAACGGAAAAGTGGTTGGTATTTACCACTACAAGGATAAGAAGCACCAATCGCAGCAAAAATCAAGACGAGCAGAGCATCGAGTGGGGAAAAAACATATTGGCAATGAAAAAAATTTCAGGGAACTACCCTGAAAAATTGATGAAAAAAAAGTCTGGGTCTCTCAGATCATTGTAGAAGAGTCTGAGAGCCTAGGGGAAGGATGGATGGAGGCTAGAAATCCTCTTGGTTGTTTAAGAAGCTCCCACCACGAGAGAGAAGCAGATGAAGAGAGATGGGGGGAGGTGCAAATGGAAGGAGGCACTGGGAGTGAGAGCAACAAGAAAGAGAGAAAGAGATGGAGATGAGGGAGTGCCCTTAGGGTTTTAGATTCTATGGCTCTGATACCATATTGGATAGTAGGGTAATGACTTGTGTCAAATATAACATCAGCCCTCTTTATTTATGATAATGGAGAGAAAATTTTAGAGAATTATAAAGACCATTATACCCTTTAGGATCCATTTGGCAACTGACACTTTCCGTAAAGCCCATTACTATAATGGCAAGAAACCCATTTTTTTAGGCAATGGGAACAACTTCTCTCCTTCTCAAAAGTGGAATTTAAGATTGTTCCCGCTTGGATATCCTTACCTAATCTGCCTCTTCATTTTTGGTGTGCTTAAGGCCTCATCATCATTGGATCGGTTATTGGAAAACGCTTGTGCTCCGACCTCAGAATGGGAACTTAGGACCTTTTGGATTTGCCAGAATTTGTGTCGAAATTTACAGGACCTTTTGGATTTGCTAGAATTTGTGTCGAAATTTATGCAGAGGTCTCCCCACTGACCACCGTTGCCATACATGTCGATGAAGGCTTCTCCTTCTCCCAGACGATCCACTATGACTGGGTGCCTCTGATGTGCACCATTTGTAAGACTTTTGGCCATAAGACTGAGATTTTTGCCACTAAAAGAGCTCGGTTCAAAGATAGCAGTGTTCCCTTGGGAGCTACTATGCCTTTTGCCCCAGTAGCGCCTCTGGTCCCCTCCCGAAGAAGAGAACATCACTGAATCTGTCTCCAGAATCGTAGCTGCATGATAGATCCCCACTACTCTGAGACTCCCTACTCCCCTCGCTCCAGGCTTGCCTCCATCGGCCTATCGGACTCTTTGTTTCGGACCATTGGTCCTAACAGATTTCGAATGTTATCTAATTTGAGGGTGTCAATTAGCTCGGTTCTGGTTATTCGTTTCGGTTCCTAGTGATGATAAGGTGGACCAAAACCAAACCGAGAACCGACTCGGTTCCATATTTAGATACTCAAGACGATTCAATTCGGCTCGGTTTGGTTTCGGCTCCAATTCGGTTCTGATATGCTGTTTTAATTTGATTTTTTACCTCGGTTTTAATTCGGTTATGAAAACGGTTCCAGATCCAAGGCCATAATGGGCTGAAATTGTGGGCCTTATGGCCATTGCTAACTCCAAAATTGTCTTAGCATGTAAATATGTGATGATAAATTACAAAAAACACTTACAACCTAAAAAACCTCTTTTAATGATACTAGGGTTTTTTTAGTTTTTTGGTTTTGATAGCGATTCGGTTCGAACCGACAATTCTTACATCCTAAACTGAAATCGAGCCAAACTGAGGAGCATACTCACATACTCAAACCGAATAAATTCGGTCGGTTTGATTCGGTTAATTCGAATCGGTTTCCGTTTGAAATTGACACCCTTAATCTAATCCAACATACTTTAACTCTGAGTCCATGTCATCTCTCTCCTTTGCCTCGTCTGAGGAAGATTCTTCCTTTACTTGCTCTGGCAAGGTCGCCCTTGTCTCCCTCTTGCCTTCCTGGTATTCTATCTGTCGAATCCTCGTTGTCGACTTCCCCCTCTAATTTGAATCCACATCTGTTTTCTCTCCCTTCGTCTAATCCTCATTCTATCTCCTCAGACCCTTATAACCCATCGACTGCCTTCCCCCCTCCTTCGTCTTCCTTCTTCTAGCCCCCTCCTTTCTCATCCTGGTTCATCTCCAACCCATGCCCTCCTTGTTGGCCTGGCTATTCATGACCTTATTAGATCTCTTGACCATTTAGCTGACCTGAACCACCTTCTTAGACCCCTTATTTGATTCCAATGGACCAGTCTGACACGACATCTATTACTAACCGTGATCCCTTCATCCCAAGCCCTCAGACTCTTCCACTTAACTCGCCTACTCTCTTCTTTGCCATGACCCGACATCTCACGCTGGGTATCCTTCCTCGCCCGCCACCTCTTTTCCCTCTTTTCCTAGCTTTCAGCTAGGCATGCCTCCTCCTGTTGGTTCTTTAAACGCCTCAAAAGGCGTCAACACCACTGCTTCTTCCTCTCTTGGCCCATCTCATCTCGCAGGATCTTGTCAAGCCTTGGAAGGCATCATCAACAACTCAGCATCCACGAGCTCTGATGTCCTCTATGTTGTTGACTCTCCTGGCCTTCCTCTAGGTCCCTCTGCTGTCGTTTTTCGCCTTGCAGCCTTAGAAGGCGCCTGCTCTGCCTTAATGCCCTTTGTTGCTTCCTTTAGAGCTCTCAGCTCTCCTCGCCACTGTGATGCCATCATCCCCGCCACCTCTGGGACAGTTGAAGATCTCCCGTCTGCTGTTCCTCTGCTTGTGCTCTCTGCAACCCTTCTCTCTGGCCTCACGCCAGGGTTTGCTGTGGGCCAACCCACTCTTCTTCAGCCTGTGATAGATAATTGTTGTTTGACATAAATTAACTAATTTTTCTTGCTGGACCCTTATGGATGCTTTTCTTTATCTCTTAATTCTTATACGTGCTCAATTTTTATTCTAGTATTTCCTAAAGTTTTAACAAAGGGTGTCTTCAGCTCAAAAGCAGCTTGGGATTTCGTCAGACCAACAAGAATTATTTTTCCTTGGCACAGGATCGTCTGGTTTCAGATATCACATCCCTCAGCAAAGCTTCAACACTTGGAGGGCCCTCTCCAAGTGTATTTCGACTCAGTCCTTCCTTATCCATCGTCAGATCCCGGTCTCCCTTGCTTGCACCATTTGTTGGAATGGAATTGAATATTCAGATCACCTATTTTTTGATTGCCCCCTCTCAGCTGCCATTTGGAAAGGTGTCCGGAAGAAATGTTGACCTGTTTGGTGTAGAATCCTCCCCATCTAGCACGAATGGATCTGGGTTGATATGACTTTTGGAGGATCTTCCTCTATCTGCGATGTGGTGGGAAAGCTTGCATTCAATGCCTCCATCAACCAAATTTGGATGGAGAGGAATATTAGGAAATGGACCTCCAACTCTCGGCCGTTACAAAAGATTTGGGATTCCATCTCCTTTTACATCAAAGGAAAGCTCTCCTCTATCTCTTCTAGTTGTGTTGACTCCCTAAGGATCAAGCATATTGTTGTCTCCTGGGGACTCCCTCTCACCTGTCTTCAAGCCATCCCTTTAGGGTGTGTTGGATTTGTGTATTTTCTCTTTTTTTTTTCCCATTGGAGCTGTATTCTTTTTCTCCTTGGTAATGAATTTATTTATTCACCCAAAAAAATATAGTAATATTCCATCATTAGGGTTGAAACCTTTCTACAAAACATTCATTGTCCACAAGGACAGAAATGGTCACCAGAATTTAAATTTAATTCCTTAAGAGTTATTTGAATATCTTTGCGTAATGTCTTTATTAAATGTTAATAATTAGCCTTTTCATTCATTTTTTTCCCAGTTTCCTTGTAAGCATTATATTTCAGAGTTCATGTATGGTGGATATTTCTTTCTATTTATAATCTGATTATACAACGTAGTTGTTTGAGCATCTCTGTAAAATATAAATTTGATTATTTGTTTGAGCAATGAACACCTCTTTAGAAGATATATTTAACATTCTGAAATGCCTGATGTCTCTTTGTAGTGAATATGTAGACGAAACTTTTTTGTTGTGTTTCTCTAGGAGATTCAGCTACAAAGTTACGTGTGGGTGATGTCGACAATACCAGTCTAATTTCTGTTGCAATCTTATATAGTACTATGGTATGTTTATGTACAAAGAGCAATGATTTCAACAGAGTTTTATTCATTTGTGTGAAACTTTTGTGATCTATGCTTAAATATCCTTTCCACACCATTTTCATTAATTTGTGTGTTGAACTGGGTTGATGCATATAATATTTTATTCTCTATCTATATTTTGTAAGAAATCATCATTTTTTCAGTTGCAGCTCTTATATAAGAATGAAGATCACATTTTTTTTGCACATTTTTTAAGCAATTTGGGGAATTATATTTTTGTGTAACAATACCTGGAAATTCATTAGCTTTTTGTTTCTTTCTTTTATATGACAACAAAAACTAAAGTAAATGAACTTTTTGTTCTTTTCTTCATATGGTTAATGGTGATTTTATCTGAGCTCTTGCTCTTGGTGCAAATGTTAAGGAACTGGATGCGAAGTTGGTTGCAACTTTTAAGCTCTCTTTTACGATGGGTGAAAAAATCAATTTGTCACTTGATCCTTCAATAACAACTATCCCTTTGGAGGTACGCAATTGTATGTGCATTCTTTAGTTGTAGACCTGTGAATTTCTTCATTTCTACTAATTATTTGGTTCTATCAGGGAAGAATCATTGACTTTGTTATTTCATCCAAAAAGCTTTGGATTCTTAAAGATGATGCATTGATGTTATATGATTTGGTTCATACAAGTGATTCTAAGTAAGTACACTGACTTCTTTTGCAATTGGAAATTTTTTCATGGGAATGGTTATTTTAATTTTGTGATCATTCTTATGGAGTTACCCTACTTACTGCAAAATATGAAAAGGGTAAACCTGTCTCAGTTTTTGGTTCCTTTTTTTCTTTTTCCCTGATTTTGTTTGTTTTTAATGTAATTGGAGCACAGAAATATGCATTTAAATGTGGTGACTACATAGCTTTGTTGACGAAACTGAATATGGGTGGGTGTTAGTTGCAACCCCAGCTGGTTTTGGCGGGTGACAAAAGGAAAGAAGCAGAAGAAAGGAAGGAGATGAAGAATAAGAAAAAGAGAAGAGGTTGCGGGAAAAAACAGGGAGGATAGATTCAGTTGACCCCTTCTCCATACACTCTTATTAATTATTTAAACTGATGTTCCCAACATCCCCTCACATATAAATATATTCCCCCATAACCCATACATACAGTTCCATAATACCCTCATAAATAAACTCTTTCCCTCAACTTGGGGAATTGATATTGATTATTGAGCATGCCCACCTTGCTCAAGTGGTATGGAACTATGGAGAATTGATTCCTTTTCATTAATACGTTGTCCAATTGATCCCATGTCTTCAGAAAGGGTGTACAAATACAACCAGAGACAAATTTTCTCCTTTATGGAATGTTGATGAACCTCTATGTATTTCACACGGACATGCTGCCCAGCATTGTGGGCAATGCTAATTGTGTTCTTGTTATCACAGTATAGTCTTATGGAGTTATTATTGAGCAAGGTATTGGTTGTATTATTCATAACCTAGCACACAAAATATCCTTTTCGGATTTTCTTGTCTTCCTTGGGCATTTTTAATCAAATTGTCTCGATTCTCTTGATTCACACATGCTTAAGATCAACATCTATGTTTTTCTAAATGGAAGATTTTGTTGACATTGGTTAATGTGGTTGCTTAGTCAGTTACTGCTAAAAAATATTCTAGTCAATTTACTAAATCCTGCAGTTCAAGGAGGGAAGGGTAAAATATATAGTACAGGCCCACATATGAATATATACTTCAAGGTATTTCTATATATGAATACATGGCTCGAGGTATAGATCTTCAAATCCATTATTAAAAAAAAAAAAATTAAGCTCCAATTTATTTTTCATTTCATTGGTTGTTCTTTATTGAAATTCTCTGACCACTTGATGAATTTTCTCTCCATTAGTTAGTTTGTTACAGAACCAGTACCAGCATCAGTTTGACTGGTGATCCTGGCTACTGGTTGTTCATCTCTCAGACCTGAGGATGTGTTTTTCATAATATCATGTTGGGTACGACCCTTGCCAGTTTCTGTGTTGAACTTTATAACCCTGTTGGCTGACCTCATTGAACTGTGATGATGGCATGGTTTGAAAACTCAGCAGTATCTCTCCAAAATCTCGGACATTTTGGTTTTTATTTATTTATTTTAATTTAATTATTTTTTATTTTTTAATTTTTTTCACCCTTTTTCTACCGAAACGAAATGGCATACGAAACACAAAGTACATAATTTCTGTCATCTCAGTCATAAAGTACATAATTTCTGTCATCTCAGTCATATTTTGGTCATTTCGGCCACTTAAGCCATTAGCCCCAGAAAATGGCCAAGCGAAACACACCGAAACAAAATATGTTCTTGAACCTTGGATGATGGTGCCTGACATGTTTAGCAGTCTAAACATGATGTCTTTGACTCGGTTCAGTAATTTCAGTTCAACCCTATTCTCAAACATTTTGAACCTAGTGTCCCCTTGATTGAGTTCAACATCCTAGTTTATCCATCTAAATGTTTATCTGAAGTCTAGTTGTTTGACCATCATTAGTGCTTTTTTAATTAATATTTGTTCTTTAATTTTCTTTCTAGGGAGGAAGTATACAGTTATGCTTTGCAGGATATCTTTCTTGCTGATCAGCTATTCCAAGATGTTGAAGATTCTTCTGATGACTTGATCTGGTTTAGTCATTCATTAATTTCTTCATTGAAGGTACTTTGATTATTCTTAATGGTAAAAGTTTTTATGCTCTTTGAAATATTTTATATCGTTTTTTTTTTCTCTAATCTCTTATCTTCAGCTCTTGACTAGTTAGGTTGAAGAATTTTGGGTCTTAACCTGGGAACAAACGCTGACTATTTTGAAAACTGCAACAGTTCTAGTATATCATGATAAATTTATATAAGAACAATGTAGGGCTCTTCTAGGAATATTTACTTTTAATTTTTTCTACTTAGGCCTTTGAGCTGACTGGTAGGGGAGCTGACTGGTAGGGGCAGGGGGAGTGATATGAGCCAAATTAGATGAGTTCAAAGACCAAGGGGTAGTGTTTGCAACCTGGGGTTGCATCAATATTAGCATACATGTCACTCTTTTCATGCCTGCTTTGATCTTCCAGGTATCTCCTGGCCATTTGAGTTTCTCTGGTTTTGTGGAACGATTTGTGTTTTGAGTAGTAACTAAATCTTTTGTCCGATATGGAATGGTCAATAACACCGATATTCATGGAGCTAGGCTGATTCCTCCCCATGTCCGACCTAGCTTTCACAGTTCCTACCATCAGAGCTCCTAATCCTCCAACGCCCTGCCTTCCACCACTGCAATAAACTCCTCCAGCCTTCATCTCCCACCTCCAGCTCGCCTTCCCAACTCTCCCAAACCTTGGATTGATGTTGCCAGACCTCAAACCTCCACTTTTCCTTCTAGAGACGGCTTCCCTTGTCGATGATAATAAAGTTGAGCGGATTCCCCACCGGCAGGGGGACAGGATACGGCCATCTCGAGGCACATCACGACCTACAGGCAACACCGGCGAGACCCGGGAAGGCAACCCGATTGGGAGTCAGAGGATCCATAGTACCTGCAGCCTTCCGGACTTCATATTCATCATTTTTTAAAGCGGCGGTAAGGGATCTCTTTTCTGCAACGGAAAAAAAGCGGAGCAGATTTGACTCGGTCTTTGGCCGCTTGGTTTGCTTGAGTCCGCGATTGTTTAATGGAGAAACTGCTTATTCGGTCACTTTCTTGGGAGTAGACCCCCATTTAACATTGTCAAGCTTCCTTATCCAAGCATTGGAGGCCCTCTGGCCAATTGTCCACCTTCCTCCTTGATAATATTTTCATATTCAACTTCACTTCTGAAGCTGATAAGCTCACTGCCCTGGAAGGAGGCCCCTGGTTGGTTGGTAAAAAACCAATCTTCCTTAGACACTGGGACCAGTCCACTCTCCTCAACAAGGTTGATCTCAAGAAAATACTGGTCTGGTTGCTCTTCCAAACTTGCTACTCCACTACTAGTGTGCTCATGGCTTGAGCATTATTGGCTCTGTATTTGGGCGACCTCTCTTCTCTGATCAAAGAGCAAGAGCAATGGATCGCCTGGCCTTCTCTAGAATCTGCATCGAGCTTTTAGCTGAAGAGATCCCCCCCACCTCTGTCACCATTGTTGATGAAGAAGCCTTCACCTTCAATCAATCTGTGTCTTATGAATGGCTGCCTCCTCTTTGCAGCATTTGCTTTTCTTTTGGACACAACACCATCTCTTGCTCTGCAAAGACGATCCCTGATGATGTTCATCTGAACCAAAATCAAGATAAAACTGCTCATAGCCCGTCGACCAGATTCCCTTCTCAAATCCCTATTAGAGGAAGGAGAAAACACTGGCACAAGCCTTGCCGGAATCGTAGCCGCACGGAGGTTCCTGGCCCTAACGAAATAGACGAAGGCAAATCTTCTCCGACCAGGCCTTTTTCCATCGGACCAGCAGGCAACTCCTCTCTTTAGACCGAAGGACTCAACCATTTCTCTCTCCTCCTGTCTCTTTCAGACTTTGATAGGGAGGTGGGCGAGATGTCGCCTCATGCTGCATCGTCTGTTGCCTCGATCTTGCACCGCCATCAAAGATCCTGTTGATGTTCCCCCTTCTCATGCCGTCACGTCTTCCTGCAATCCATCCCCCTCTAGCCATCACCTCCATGTGACCATCTCTGACCCTCGCCCTGCCCTAGACAGTTCAAATTTTTTCACCTTTCCTATCTCTTCTCCTTGTACGTTTCCCCCCTTCTCCCCTTCCTTTTGAGGGCCCCACATCCATTCCATGCACTTCTCTTGGCTTGGCCTCCTCAACTACCTCCTCTTGCCTGGGCTCTTCTCCCCTGGCCTATCAAAACCAGTCCTCTAAACCCACTTCCACCATCTTCTCCACTCGTCGAGCTAACCCGGTTCGACTTCTTAAGATCTCACCCACCCTTGCCCACTCTAACTCATCTCCATACCTGACCCTCCCTCTAACCAAACCTGTTCTAACCCTTCCCCCTTACCTGATCCATCTTCTTTTGAGGATCCCTTATTGTACCCATCGAGATCTTCGCCTTCGCCCGTCTGCTCCACTTTCGTCCTCCCCACCAGCCCCGACAGCTCCTCTGTCTTGCTCCTGTCTTCTCCAGGCCTCCTGCCTTGGCTTCAACCTCTTCACGCTACCTGTATCCTCGCCCCTCTGCCCTCTAGGAATTCTCTACCTCTCGACAACTTGGAAGGTGCTACTCCACCTCTTGGGTCTGTGCAGGCCCCTCCTGAGCCCTGTTCTTTTGATCTTTCTGATGTTCACTGCCACGATGCCCCCATCGCCACAACTGCTTCCTCCGCCTCTGAAGGTGTCAACTTCCCTTCTTCAGTTCATGCCTCTCCTTCGCCCTGGCTTTTGCCTTCCGCAGGTCCCCTTTCTGATAGCTCTGCCCCTTCATCCATTGCCACGACTGCCACGATTGCTTCCTTCATCGCAATGAATTTTTTCTCCATTGCCACGCTTCTTCTCCCTCCTTCGCCTCTGAAGGCGTCATCTCCGCTTCTCCAGTCCAAATCGCCAGGTTTGCCTTGAATGCCACAACTATCCCCTGCATTGCTGTGATTGCCTCCTGTTCGTCCTCTGCCTCTGAAGGCGTCATCACCACTTCTCCAATCCAAGCCTCTCTGCCATCCTGGCTTCTGCCTTCTGCTGGTCTCATTGTCTGAGGATCCCTGCCCTTGCCTTCTGCAGGTGGTCCTGCTGATAGCCCTTGCATCTGCTCTGCTGATCTCATGGCCAGGCTGCTCCCAGCGGCGGCTGAAACTTGGAAAACCTTCTGTGGGTAGGGTGAAAGAGAGAGGATTTTTTCATGCATGATACATGTTAATATGTTATATACAGCTTTTTTTTGTTACTGTTTTTTTGTATGCAAAACTCTATAAAAATATGTTTCCTGTCCATTTATGTGCGTATCTTTAGCATATCTTGGTGTATCTCCGATACAATGCTCTCCGATACGTATCTTAAATTTAGCCAACCGATACGGCAACCGATACCAATATTTTAATCCTTTGATATGCGTTCATTCTTCTGGTATTTAACTTTTTCTGTGCTTTCTCCTATTTCTGTTAACTTTAAGTAAAAATAAAAATTTTACTTTATTCTATTGATGGATCTTGCATCTGTGAACGAACATATCTGAATATATTTCCTATAATGCCTATAGAAATTTGATGCAATCAAAAGAAATTTGAAATGTAGTTATCATCGAAATTAGGAAAGATGGCATACAGACATCAGTGTTTTTGGTGTCATTCCTATGCGGTATTGTTTGGACTTTATCATGCTATGATTCTTCCTACCTGCTTGTTTTACTTTCTTTTCATTTTCCTTGCAAAATGTGCTGCTTCTTGAGTTTGAGTTTAATTTCTGTTGTCTTTTCACCATGTTGTTGTTCTTCCTTTCTGAGGATCTCTTTTGCGAGAGGTATGTGGTTTATAACATCTTACAAAGTAACCTCTTTTGCAGGACCAAGTTGTTCCGTTTGTGTCATCTATTTTCTTGCGTAGGCTGCTTTACCCTGGTGTGCTTCAAGGTGTTGCTCTGCGTGAAACAATGCAAGAGTACAACAAGCACTGGACTGATTCTGAGTTTCAATCCTTAACTGTTGATGACTTGAAAAAGGAGATCCTTTATCTTATTGAGAGTGAGGTATGGTTTGATGGTGTTTTTCTCTGGCTCATGATTAATTATTTTAATATCACCAGAGCCTTATGCAAACTGTTTTTGTTTGGCTACATAATTCTTCTCTGCCATTCTACATTAAATAGGGCCTTTCATTTGGTAAGCCATGGCCATCAATCTTCTCACTACCTTATCACACGTCTATTTGTCATCCCTATCTTTCTATATCCTTGAACTTGGACCTACTTTCTTCTTACTCTTAATGTCAGTGGTCTTCGTTCACATGACCAAACCATAAGTCAGCCTTCCCTTCTCTCATCTCCTTTTGGGGCTGCTGTTAGGTTTCTTATAATGCATTTGTTTTAATTTTATCTGGCCTGGCCTTCCCAAGTCACCCACTCTGTATTTTAGTCTTGGTGATAACTGAATTTTTTTTTTTTTGGCTTCTTTTGTCAGGCTGTTGCTGAATATCCAATGTCAGTAATTTATTGCTGGAAAAATCTTTGCACTCGCTACTTCCATTATTGGTGTAAAAACAATAAACCATATGGTTTTCTGGTTAATTCAACAGGAGCGGTTGGTTTAATAAGAAAAAACTCAATATCCATATTCCGTCGTTTGGAGGATATTGAGTTGCTAATAAATGGTATGTTTGTTCATGGTCCTCAGTTCAGCCTTGGTCAGTTCCCTGTTTATTGGCTGTGATTTTTCTTGTATTTAAAAAATGTCTTTTAATACTTCTTTTTTTTCTTTTTTTTTGGGGGGGGGTGGTGGGAGGTCAGTTTCTGGGGAACAGAGTGATTTTGTAAGCTCTGGCTTGGATTTGCCAGATGATAATCTTGATCGTGAAGTTCTTTTTGAAGTGCTAAGATTTTCTAGTAGCATCAGGCAGCAACTAGGGAAAGCTGCCGTTGCTATATATTATGAATCACTTGTCAGTGCATCTACCATCTCGTCCGAAGAAATTGTTGCTTTCTTGCTGAAGATTCTGGAAACTGGAGACAGTTCATCAATGAAAGCAGCCCATATTTCGCAACTTGGAGCCAATAGATCTTGGGGAAAGAAACTAGCAGATCATAAAAAGCAGAGGCAATTCTCCATTGACATGTTATTGTCACTTCATGCTTTGTGCAATAAGGCTACCACAGGAGGCAGAGTATTGGATGTGATAGAGAACTACCTTAAGTTTCTTGTCCCTCGAAAAACCATGGATAGATTGGATTCGGAGGCAAGCTTTGGTATCAACACATCAATATTAGTTCAGGCCACTTCTCAAGTTGCAAAAGTGATGTTTGAATCTACTTTTGACATACTTTTATTGTTGGGGTATCTGATGAACACCAATGGGCAGGTCAGTTCCTCTCTCTCTCTCTTCATTTTTCTAGTAGTGGGCTAGATTGGTTGTTTTGATAGATACAAAAGTTTGTAATACCATATTAATTTAGTGGTTGGGGTAACAAATTTGGCTCAACTGTCATTTTTTGATTTGTACAGTCAAACAGAGTAGTCGAAGGTTTGATCTTCAGTTTTTGACTTGCCAGGTTTAAGTTAACGTTTCAAGTAGTAGATTAATGCTCCTAATGGGTTCTGTTTCGATTTGATGATTTTCAAGGACAATGAGAGTCCAAAAAATTCTGTATAACTTTTCGTTTATTTATGTGTTGTACAGAACCTTCATACAGCTCAAATGTTAAACATTGAAACATCTAGCTTCTTGAACTGTATAGACTGTTTTGTGGTTGCAGAGCAGTCCAAAATTAGGGAAACAGTATTTGCATAGAAGTTTGATTACTGGTTTACTAACATCTTAAAATAAGCTTCTCTTCCCCTTCTACAACCTCAAAATTGAAAAAGCAGGTACAATTCAAGGAACCTGAAGTTTAAGTGCAATTGGACCAATTGTTTCTTCCTGTCTTACCATTGGGTGTGATGCAGGTGGAACGCATGGGGATAGGAATTTATTTCAATAAATATCTGTATTATGACTAATGCAAAGTAAATGTTGTTAGGGAACTAAACTCTCATCACATGTGTCCAAGTGATTTCCCTCTCTTATTGCAAGATGTTTTAAAAACTTAAATAGGCTAAATATTTTTATTCATCCAAAAAAAGAAAAAAAGGGCTCTAACCAAGAGCCAAATCTGTCCATTGCAATTAATTATGACCAAAAGACCGTGTTACCCAACTAATGACTAACATGCAGGGGTATTATTGACTTCCAACTAGAACATAGGCTCAAATCAGAAAACAATAATGGTATTCCATCGGGGTTGTCTTTTTCATCCAACAACCAGTCCCTTCCCCATCACACCTTCTCTTCGGAGGCTCTTCTTGTGAGTTGTGACTACCCCTCTCATTTTGTCCCCTCAAGGAATCCCCGAGACCCCAACCCTCTCCCACTTCCCGTCTTCTTAGCTCCCCTCTCTGTCCGTTGTTGGCTGCTCCGACTCTCAAGCTCCACCTACGAAGCTTCAGATCTTGTCATTGCAAGCTCCACCTGCGGAGCCTTGACCCCTTACAGTTGGCTCCTTAGACTTGCAGGTTCCACCTGCAGATCTTCTGATTTCTATATTGCAGGCTCCAACTATGGAGCTTTAGGTTTTTGATTCATAGGACCCCTTCAATGATGCCCTATTTGTTTGTCTCACAGGTCCTCCTGCAGATCCTCGAATCCCCTCAACACAGGCTCCACCTGTGGAACACCAGTCTCCTTCAACGCAGGCTCCTCCAGTGCAGGCTTCACCTCCTTGTAAGTCCCTGATGTGCTTGCTTCTTTTCCCCTGGTCTGGCAACGACCCTTACCTTCAGCAACCAGGTCACGATTGCATCTTTGTTAGTTTCTCCCCTGCAAGCTCATGCACCCTCTGTGTTGACTCAGTCTACTTTCCTGTTGGATCCTCAGATGCTTGCCCCTTCCTCCATTGACAACCATTGTCATTAGGTGCTCCCTGCCACTCTCTCCCCCACCCCTCTTATGGAATACCATAGGCGTAAGAAAAGGTGAATCTTCCTGTAAACTCCAATCTGAGCACAATCTTGTGAGCCAACGGACAAAGAACTCTTTCCGTAGAGTCCCTGCTAAGCTCAATTCTACTGAGCCAATGCTGCCCCTCCATCATTCTCAATGATCAATTGAACCATCTGGAATGCCTGTGGCCTTTACTCCCTGGCCAAACAAGCTGAGGTTCGTGCTCATATCAAATTCTTCTTGCTGACCTTTGTTGCCAACTTGAAACCAAGGTCCCTGAGGTAAATGCCTCTCGTATCGTCACTAATCTTGCCCCCTTTTGGTCTCTCAGTTCTAACTATGATTTCTGCCCCAATTGTGGTATTTGGATCTTGTGGAATCCCTACAAACTTCTTGTTATTGCCCCTTCTTCCCAGTGCATCCACCTCTCCACCTCTGACCTGATCAACTCCTTATCCCTTGCCTTCTCTACTATCTATGCCCTCAATCATGCCATTGGCAGGATCCCTCTTTGGCAAGATCTCCGCTCCATTCGGTCTCTCATAGGCCTCCTCCCGTGAGGCGTAGGGGGTGTGGTTTCAATGTGGTGAGATTAGCTCATGAGAAACTGAGAGGACTCCTATAGATCCAACCTCTATCGATGCCTTCAATGGCTGTCTGGAAGACATCAACATTAATGATTTAAGATGGACGGGCATCAAATTTTCTTGGCACAATAGAAGAAGTGGCGAGAACCGTTTTGCCTGCAAGCTTGACAAAGTGGTGGTCAATGAAGCTTGGCGAACCTCCTTCCCTTCCTCTAGTTCCTCTTTTGACCTCCTTGGTATTGCTGATCATATCCCCATCACCCTCCTTGTTCAGCCCTACATCTCCTTTGGTCCTAAACCTTTCAAGTTCTTTGATATGTGGACTCCCCACCTGGATTTCCTTCCCCTTGTGCGCTCTGAGTGGGCTAAGCCTGTATATGCTTTCTCTCCCCCATTCTTGCCTTCTCCAGGAAACTAAAAAATGTCAAGTGAACTCTCAAAGTTTAAAACTCTTCCACCTTTGTTCACATCTGTTCTTGTGTTTCCACTTGTATAAATAATCTAGCTTCCATTCAGTCCAAACTCCCAATCCTGTGAACCTTCTCCTTGTAGATGTGGAAAGGACTGCCTCCATTTAATTGACCAGTAAGAAAGCTTTCTCAAGCAAAAGTCCCACATTTAATAGTTAGAGCTTAGAGATTCTAACACTACCTACTTCCACAAATCTCTAAAGGTTAGAACCAATGCCAACTCCATTCTCATGCTTATTTTTAGGGACTACTCCACTCTTCTCAGCCCTGATGATATCAAAGTTATGGCCTTCCACCCCCATACCCTCCTCCAATAGCCCCCCCGGCCTGCTCAACAAATTTATCCCCAACCATATTCTCTCTTCCCTCCAATCTATTCCCTCTGATGATGAAATTACTTTTGTTGCTCTCTCCTATAAGGACAACAAAGTCCCTAGCCCTAATGGTTTTAGCATGGGCCTTTTTACCTCTTATTGGGATATCATCAAAAGTGACCTTATCAAAGCCATTAGAAGTTTCTTCTTCAATCCTTCCCAAATCCAAGGGATTAATTATACCTTCTTTTGTCTCATTCCCCAAAAAGAGGCTGCCTCCTCCATGTTTGACTTCAAACCTATCTCCCTTTGCAATCTCTTTTACAAATTCATTGCTAGAATCATTGCCAACAAGATTCAGCTTGTGGAGGATTCCCTTTTAGTGTCAACCAATCCTCCTTCATAGCTGGTTGAATCATCAGTGACAATATCTTGTTATGTCATGAAATTGTCAGAGGCTTTGATAGGAAATCCCATTCTCCTGTTGCTCTCTTAAAAATTGATATTTATAAAGCCTTTGACTCCATCATGGTATGCCCTTCCCCCTCGTTTTCACCTTACATTCACTAGATCTATTGCACCCATTACTCTGCCCTGCTCAATGATAGCCCGACATGCTACTTCTCTTATTTTTCCGGCATAAGATAGGTTTGTCCCATATCCTGTCCTCTTCTCCCTTGCCCTTGAAGTCCTATCTTAATCCATACAGTCTTCTACTGATCTTCACCTCATATCCCCTCTCCCCAAATGCAAAGCTATCAATCTTACTCACCTTGTGTTTTCCGATGACCTTATGATTTTCTATAAGACAAATAATCTCTCCATTAATACCATCATGTCATCCCTACAACTCTTTGAGGAGCTCTCGGACTTCGTATCAACCTCCTTAAGTTCCACCTCTTTTTTGCTGGCGTCTTTAAATCCTCTAAAGCCCATCTCCTTGCTTTAAATGGCTTCTCCCTTGGTTCCCTTGCTATTAAATACCTCGATCTGCCTCTCATTACTGATAGGCTAACGGCCCATCATTGTTCCCCAATGCTTGACTTCATTAAAAAAAAGCTTCAGTTTTGGAAAGGCAAGCTTCTTTCTTATGCTGGCCGTTTGGGGCTCATCAGATCTGTTCTCCAATCTAGTTACATCTACTGGTCCGATGTTTTTGAATTACCTGCTTCCACTGTAAAAAAAAATGCAAACATTCATATATACTTTCTTATGGTAAGATGTGGACTCCTTTGGATTCCTCTATGGCTCTACTCCATCTATTCATCTTATTTGTGTCTCCCCAAACAATGGGGTGGGGTTTGGGTTTGAGAATGATTCATGAGGTTAACTTTGAGGGAGTCCTCAAACTCATTTGAAGACTTATATCCAAGCACAATAGCACCTAAGTCTCTTACTTCCACTCCTCCTTTCTTAGGAAAGATTCCCATTGGACTGCTCCTCATCCCTCTGATGCCACTTAGGTTTCACGTAAGATCCTTAAAAATCTGTCCTCTTTCTCTTCGTGCCATTCTCACCTCTATTGATGATGGCTCCACTACATCCCTTTGGTATGACAATTGGCACCCCTCTGGCCTTCTCTTCTCAGTTGTGGGAGCTAGAGTTGTCTATTCTTTTGATATAGACAAAGATGCCACCGTTTCCTCCATCATCTACAATGGGGCATGGGCTCCTCCCACCCCCTTCTCCCCTCCATTATCTGACATTTGGTCCTCCCTTCCTCTTATCCCTCCTAGCCATCAGGGTAGAGGAGATAGAATCATTGGTCTCCTAACCCTTTAGGTTCCTTCAGTTCCTCCTCTGCATGGGATCTGATTCCTTCACACAATTCTCTTGCTCCCTGATATAATATTGCCCGGTTGAAGGTTACATCCCTCGTCATAGCTTCTTTGATTGGGATTCCATATCTTCAATCAAACCGTTGATTAACTCCTCTGCTTCAATTTCGTCATCATAATCATAATTGAGTTGATCTGGATCAGGAGGAATTGAATCATAACATTCAACTATGGTTCTTGGCCGTGGATATTCAAATAAAAACAGCCTCTTCATAATTTCTTGGACTGTGCGAATATCATCTCATCGAAACTAATAATTCGTAGATATGTTGATCAACCTCCATGATTAAGAGCTTCAACTTCGGCTCTATTACCAAATAATGCAGCTCAAGTAGATGTGGATCTGCTGTTATAGAGAAAACAAGCAACCGAATAGTACTATTTCAAATCCTCTAGCAGCAACAAAGAATGGGGAAAAATAGGCTCTTGGTTAGAGGAGAAAGGGAGGATAATAGGGAGAAGAAGAAGAGATCACAGGAGAGAGAGTGGGTATTGAAGGAAAGACTAGAAGAGAACAAGATGATGTTGATGGGAATAGAAGAAGGGAGGGAAAGTAGATTGTGGGTGAGGGAGAGGAGGGAGAAGAGATTACAATCTCACTTCAATAAAAATAAAGATTTTTATTCCATTCCAGTCGTGGGTTGGTTGCGTTATTATTTATAAAACAAAAATAATAAAATACTCCACTAATGACTCTTAATCTTCCTAAACTAATTTGACCACACTTAAAGGACTCTTCTAGATTATACTAACTTGAATGGCAGTCTTATGGCACATTCTACCCACACAATCTTATCCATATAATTATTCCCATGTACTTCCTTAAATCTAAAGTTTTACCCCAAGACCATAGAACTGAATCATGGGCCCAAATAAATTATTCCGAGGGGCCGATTGGCCCGATTGGACTCCCTTACCTGCAGTAGAACAAGTCTCTTTTGGCTAAATGGTTTTGAAGATTTACTACAGAAGAGCTGTCCTCGGAGATCAGTTGTGGCAAGTAAACATAAGACTCAAAATTCAGGTTGGGGTTCTACAAATGTCACATCTCACCTGGTATTTGTGTTTGAAAGAATATTATGAACAAATTTGACCCTTTAAAGTGTGGGAAGGATTAAAAATGAGGTTTTGAGAAGATACGTGGGTTGCAGACTTTAAAGTGTGGGAAGGATAAAGAATGAGGTTTTGAGAAGATATGTGGATTGGAGACTTACCCTGGCTGTGGTTTTCCCTAAATTTGACAATCTGTAACTGAGCAAAAATGCATACCTCAATATTTGGACATTTTTTATGGTGAGGTGAGAACTGGGAAATAGATGATGTGCAGAATTATTGCAAGTTATTTCAAACACCTCAATGGGGACATGCTGGCTTGATCGTAGAATTTACCAAAATGGTGCTGAAGGAATGTCATAGATGCTGTGCTGAATTATTACAACTTATTTTAAACACCTCAATGGGGATGTGCTGGCCCTGATTGTAGAATTTAAAAAATTGGTGTTGAAGGAATATCTTTTTGAAAATCTTATAATGATTCCTAATGCTTTCCAGAACTTGATTTCCAAGATGGAGCAGTCATATGGAAATCTAAAGCTGCACACTGAATCTGTTTTTTCTTGGGCTTTCTCTATTAATAAGTACTGGACTCTTGAAGTGCTTTAGCATAGAAGTTTCAAACTTCCTAGCAGATGTTCTCTATTTATTTGCAACATAGTGACGACTGCTCATCTGCATTGTGAATTTGTTTCGTTGACATGGACATGGTGTCATACTTCATTGGTTTATTTGGTAAGGTTTGTACTTCCCCTCCTGAGCTTGAGATGATTTTTAATAGCTGGCCTCATTTAGATCTGAATCCTAAACCCGAAGTGCTATGGAGTCTGCTCTCTTATGGCATCGCGTGTTGCATTTGGATAGAAGGAACAGTTTTTATCTTTGATGAAGTCAGAAATTGGCCTTACATGTCTGTCATTGGGAGATCTATTATGAGGTATTGAGGTGCGGTAAAGCTACTAAGGAATTCCATGATGTCAACGGCTTCCTCGGCGGTTCTCAGTGGCTTGTCATTTTACAACATTACCTATACAAAGAGATAATTCCATTTTTCTTTATGTAAAGTATTTTCGTAGAGTTTGTTCTTGATTTTAACTTCTATACTCTCTCTCTTCTTTAATAAAAAAATATTTGTCTTATATATATATGTATATATATATACGCCTAGACACTGCAGGCGTGGAAAGACTGGGATGCCCCTGCCCTGTAGGGCGCTGAAGATGCTCCCACGCACTGGCATATACCTGCACCAGTAGGTCGCATTCTCTTGCCCTATATGTGTATATATATATATATATATTGCCTTGCCTATCCAAAATTAAAAGGGCAACATCGAACAAGGGCTTTCTAACTCATTTCATCAGAATACTTTCTAAGTTCCGACATCTTACATGGAAAACTTCATGGGATCCTAAAAGCAAGTGGTTATTTTGGTGTACCTGAATTTTCCTTCTCAATTATGGTTGCTTTTCGAGATTTCATAAGTTGCAGTTTGTCCAGGCGTCTAAGTTTTAGTTGTAATTTCCATGATTTGGTAAGTGTTATTTACTTCATTTTTTCTCTTCTCTGATTGCAGGTCCTCATGGCGCACAGTGATATCTCCAGAATACAACTTGAACTGATTCCAATGATACATGAAACCCTTGCTGAGTGGCTTATCCTCCATTTTTTGGGAACTACTCCTTCCGAATCACCAGCCTTGGAGGATTTCAATTCTCGACTTTCATCACTGCACATTGGTGAGATCATGCTGACATCATCACACATTGTTATGATTTATTAATGGACATTATCTTTTTAGGCATGCATGCAACCAAACCATATTGTAATTTCAAAGAGGCTCTGATTTCTTTGTCTTAATAATAAGTACTGAGACATTATGACATCCAATTTATCGTTTTTAGAATTCGTGTCTCCAGGTAGCCACAATGATACGAATTCATGGAATGAAATGCTTGGCACGCGGGACTTTACGCTAGCTTGTATACTCATGCCTAATTTCAGAAGTTCCTTTGAGGAGCATGGCAATATTTCTTCAAGATATTTTACTAGCCCTGAAAATATCATCAGTTCCATGCGGAACTTCTGCAGCTGGATTATATGGGGCAGGACTGGAGAAGAAAAAACTTCCTTGTTCAGTCGTATTTCTGAACTTGCGCTTGTCCTCCTTAGGCATGGTCAATGTGAAGCTGTTGAGGTTTATTTCATCTTTCATTCTTGTATTATGTTTTACATGTTTGACCTTTTTAATAGAATATGATGTGTGTGTTGTTTGTACTTTAAGAACCTGCTTGCAATTATCGATGCACATTCACGAAAAGAGAAGATATCCCAGAGTGTTCAGACTACCGATGGTGAATGGTGCATGCATTTTCATCTCCTTGGATGTTGTCTTCTCGCAAGGGCACAATTTGGATTTCAAGAAATTTCAAAGCAAAGGAAAGTTCATGAAGCAGTTTGCTGTTTCTTTAGGTATCGAGTCATATGTATTCTGACTTATCTGGATTTTTTCATTTGTTTTCAATTTATGGTTCAAATTAAAAGGCATGTGTGTTTATGTCAAGGAACAAATCACCAAGAACAAGGAAATATCTTGAAGAATCAATAAGACAATCACCGAGTACCTTCAATAAGTTGTCCATAATGTAGAAATAACAAATTTTTTTTTCGCTTAGTACTCTTGCATGATTACTTTTACACGCATCTGTATTCTGTATTTCGATAAGAAATCTATTTGTACTTTCATTTTGTAAGCGCATATTCACATCAGTACTACTCTGTGATCCAGAGCTTCATGTGGACAAGGGGCTTACCGGGCCTTGCGTGATCTGTCTCTGCAAACAGGCTCCCATTCTGGTTCCGGTGAGTGAATGTTTGAATTATGCTTCTTTTCATTTTGAAAGTGACATTTATTTTGTAGTCCTTTTTCTATTTCATCAGGTTGGGACTCTGCAGCAGCATGGAAGCTTCATTATTATCAATGGGCAATGCAGACTTTTGAGCAATATAATCTGAGTGAGGGTGCTTGCCAGTTTGCTTTTGCTGCCCTGGAGCAAATTGATGAAGCACTTAGATTGTGCAATGATACTGCTGAAGATCTTCTTTCTGAGCCTGCAACTGTTATTAGAGGGAGGCTCTGGGCAAATATCTTCAAGTTTACCTTAGATCAGAACCACTATTATGATGCATATTGTGCGATAATTTCCAACCCCGATGAAGATAGCAAATATATTTGTCTGAGGCGTTTAATAATTGTTCTTTGTGAGCGTGGTGCCAGTAAGGTAATAATTAGAACCCATTCGTCTCTTCTATATCCATATTCTGTTGATATTGTATTTTTCTCATGAATTGGATGATGTTGATGCATCTGTGTTTCTGGAGACATCTGATCTTCTAGGGTGAGGGTGAGGGTGAGGGTAAGGGTTGCAGTGATTTCTTTTTCCCAATGATCCTTTCATCTCTTCTTTCTTTTGATGTTCCTTCTGTCTTATGGTTGGTACGCATTCAGTTGGGCTCTTCTTTGTTGCTGGAGTTGTTTGGGAGGGGAGGATACAAGGGGCTATTGGACTTGTAAGAGGAGATTCAGGGTTGTGACATTACTAGGGGAAATGAAGGTGATGTGGGAAACATATTGTACTTATCCTAAAAGCCAGGTGAAAAAGGAGTTCAACAGTAAAGAGTCGTTGATTGCTGATTACAGAGCATCATTAATGGAATACATGGCCTCAGAAACAATGGGTAGTTCTCAGTTCAATTTCTTTTTCCAACTGGATTTCTTCATAAATGGTTCCATTTTTGTTTCTCCTACCAATCCGGTGCATGTTAAGTTCCAGATTTCAGATTTGAAGCTCCAGTTGCAACTCCTAGCTGAACTAGGAGTTCCACCACTTTGAAAAAGGAATTGATGTTTCATTTCTAATTCATCTCGTCCTGGATTTTTTGTTTTGTTTGGTCCAATCAGTTCTATGTTTGAGTTGTGATTAAGAGTAGGATTTCGGATATTTCATCAGGTCTATAAATTAGATAACAGGGGTATTTTTGCTGTACATGTTTTTATTCAATTCTGTCTATCTTCTTCAGTTTCCGCTTTTTATTTAGCCTTGTTCCGAGTTTTCTGTGTAGAAAACTCTGCTGCTGGTTGCTTCCTACAATAAATGCTATCAAGACTAAAGTAAAGAAACCAACAAGGCAGGTTTGCATCCATGCTATGATATCCCCATTATAGGGAGATAGTTAAGGAGTGAGAAGTGATTTCATGTCTCTTGTCAGGTTAGATATATGCAAAAGTGGAGATTAAAAAGAAAAATCCGTGGAAAATAGCAGAAATAGCCAGAGCCAAGAAACAAATCTAGCCTGCAGTGACCTCTTGGACTTGTCCTTCACTCTTATCTTTTCCTTTTAGGGTGGTTGGATGTCGAGTTGTACCATGGGAGTGTTTGTTCCTTGTTCTTGCATTGTAGCAGTGGTGGTGTCCTATTAGTAGGGGCTTATTGCTTTGTGGTTGGTCTTTTCTCTTTACTCTTTTTCTTCTTGCGTCCAAGGATTAAAGTATTGGTATCGGTCGCCGTATCGGTCGGCCAAAATTAAGATACGCATCGGAGGTTATCGTATCGTATCGGAGATATGTTAAGATACACTAAAGATACACACAAATGGATAGAAAACATTTTTTTATACACTTTTGCATAAAAAAATAGTTAAAAAAAACTATATATAACATGTATTATGCATAAATAGCAAAATTGAGAGTATCGCACTAAGAATCCAAGGTTTTTAGTTGTCCTATAAATATAAAATCCTTGTTCCCAACATTGATTTCCACTTTAGTTAGAGAGAAAAATGGTTAGCAGCAACTTTGGAACAAAAACATCTCAAAAAATTGTGTTTTTCTGACAAATTACCCATCTTGGCCATTTTATGACCGTATCGGTATACACTGATACGTATCGATACATACCGAAACTTACACTTCACTTCGATTTTGAATTTTCCATTGATGCAGTTGCACGATGGACATAGGAAAAAAAAATCTTTTGATTTGATTCTCTTTGGATTTAGAAACAATTTCTTTTTGTATTAGTTAGCTTCTAATTTTATATTAGTTTCCATTTTAAATTAGTTACCATTTTGATACTTTGAGTTTTCTTTTATAAGCCATGTAATTCACTAGTAAGCGACAGAATTGAAGTTTTTGAACAATTAACACTTGGTTGAAGAATTTTTGGGTGTGGAACCATGACTGCCGACTCCTTTTTCCTCCCTCTCTAAAATCTTCGTATCTCTTCTATTCCTCTTCTCCCTCCCCATCGATCTGCTATTATTGATATTTCTCTTTTCTTTTTCTGTTTTCGTTAACCGATACTACTACTCTGTTTTTCTGGGTGTTACTTGCAGCCACAGTTTTTTTCCATCAATCTGTCCTGATACACTTCAGATCAGTTTGAGGTTTTAAGGGCTCATCCCTCTAATGGAAACGACTTACTCTACATGGATGCGAGTGAAGATTTAATCTTTGCTGGAAGCTCTAACCAGAACTTCACATCTGATTCTGTCTTTGCGTTAGACCTGAGTTGCAGAAGTTTTACTTTCTTTTTGGTTTCTGTTTGAACACCCATCGGTTGGAGACTGTAGATCTTGGAATAATCGAACCCTTCCATGAGTTTCAGCCCGATTGAAGGCCCCATTGATGAGTTCTCTTGTCTGGTTCGAAGGTTATTTCCGCTGATTTCTGGTTCTCACAAGGAGAAGAAGCTTGAAGAATCGTGGACTGCTGTTTAGGGCATTTAACCCTTGGTTTGACCTTATTGCCCTTCACATCCTCATTATTCTCCTTAGTCCTAAATTACCCTTTTACTAGCATATTGTAGCCTAGGCCTTTAGTTCCATCTAATTACAAGTCTGCCACTCCCCTCTAAAGTTCTATTTATTTACAAAACTGCCACCTTTATTGGAAACTTCAGCTTAATTACAATTCTGCCATTTAGTTGAAGCTTTATTTCAATACAATTGTTATTGGGTGTTGCCTTTGTTTTATTGAGTGTTTAAGTGGGCCCTAAGCGATCCGATTTCAGCCCTTGGGATTCGGATCCACATCATCCATAGAGTATCGTATCGTATCGGTGGTGTACTGGTGCATATCAGTATGTATCATAAGATACATATCGATACAAAAGGGTTTTAAAAATTCCATGTATCGTATCGGTCCGTATCGGCTGATAAGGTATGATACGGAGCGATACTTTAAACCCTGCTTGCGTCTAGGGTGTTGCCTCTTTGTACTTCTCGCTTTGTATCTTTACCTTTTCCATACAAGTAGATTTACCTTCTTGTTGCCGATTTTTAGAAAGGAAAAAAAAGAAGAAAAAAGAAGCCATGAGAAGAAGAGATAAATTAACTAACAAGCACAGGGTGAAGGAAGAATTATAGAAGGAGAACAAGTGGAGGAAGCTTCGTTTGTATTTTATACAAAGCCTACAGTCTCTAATGTTGAGCCAAGTCCTTGGAAGATAAGGAGGCTGGCTACAGATGGTGTTTCAAGAATAAATTCGGGCTGCAGGGAAGGCACTAAGAAGTGAGAAATCATCTGGATTGATAGCGGTTCAAATTTTCCTTCTATAAGAAGAAATGAGATGTGGTGCAATCTGATTAACCTCAGAATCATGCTTTAAAGTATCTGTGATATATATATAGTTGTCATGGCATCAAATCGATCCAAGGCTGTGGAGGGGTGGCTAATCGATTTGGCGATGAATTGGCCATTATGGTGTTGCTATGGCTTTCAAATCGCCCATGTGTCATTTTTTATTTTTCCTATTTTCTAAAGTTATTTAGTATGCTACTTTTTTATTTCTCCTATTTTCTAAAGTTATTTAGCATGCTACAAGCCTACAATATATACCCTATAACATATAAAACCAACATTAAGCAACATCAAATCATCAAAAATCAACATAGCCCTATCAAAATCACCCTGCATTTTACAAAAAATCGATTGCCTTGTGAATCAGGCGTGACTTGGCGTCCTTGGCGGTGCCATGGCGATGCCTATCAGCCAATGGCGACTGCCATTTGTGAGTCACGTAAATCGTAGCACTGCTATGAACTTCTTTTTCTGCCAGGACGCCAAATCGCCGCCTTGGCGATGCCTAGGCAACGCCATGACAACTATGGATATATATATCTTAAATTTAGGAGACTGATACAGAGACCATTGCTAATACTTTTAATCCTTGATATTTAGGATATCTTAGCTTATCTCCGATATGATACGATATCCTCCGATACATATCTTAAATTTAGCTGATTGATAGCAATACGTTAATCCTTGCTAAGAATAGGTTGAAACACAACCCACAGGATAGGAACTTAGTGAATCTTAGTAACTCAAAATCCAAAACTCCCGTCTGAAACAAAATCTGGTCGAGTGGACCCTGTAAATAGCATATCAAAATCCCAAAAACTGAAGATGATCTAACTGTTGGATCATAGTTGTCACGGCGACAAGGCGAACCAAGACGTTGGAGGGCTGTCTAAGCGCTTAGGCGAGAAGGCGCCCGCCTTACGGCGAATACAGCGCCAAAAAAGACGTTACTATATTTTTAATATATCTATAATATCTAGTATAACTGTATAACAATGATATACTTAATTTTAAATTGCTTGTAAAAAATCAAGCCTTTAAGTTATATCAAAATACAAGAAGCACGACTTTAAGCAACATCAAGGGAAAAAAGTACACACTTTAAGCAACATCAAGAGGCAAGAATCAACATTCAACATGAAATTCATATCAATGCAAATTGCAAAGTGATATATTTTCTAACATGAGAAAACACAACAAAAAATAAAAAAATTATTCATAAAAAAAAAGCTATAAATAAAACAAAAGGCATAACAACATATAATTCCTAATGAAATATTATAAATAATATAATATTTAACTATTTAAGTATGTAGTTAGATATACTTACCTCTATGATGCCCAAAACGAGATCCACAAAGTCCATCATAGACCATGAGTCCATGAACCATGATATTTTAATGTTTAACACCCTGTCAATCAATACATATAAGTTAGTGATACTAAAACACTAAGCAACAAGAGAAACCTTGTTCCCTAATATATGAGTCATGACTCATGATAGGTGTTAGGCTATGGGTTCCAATCCTACCTGGGGAGAATTAAAAATACCTAATGGAAATTGAGAAACATAAAAATAAACCAAAATGCTAAACTTTAGTAAACTTTAAAGTATAAATTTTAAAACAACAAAATAAACCATCAAGCTAAACTTTGTTCTTGTTTAACCATAATCAAGCTAACAAATCAACATCTACTTCTTCTCCCTCGTGTTGTTGTTGACTCATAGAATCAGTTGGCCCATCACCAAAGTCTTCTTCAATATCTTCATCATCACGCACCACATCGTGGACCTCTTCTTCAACTTCATCATCTGACGATTCTTCAATAGTGGCCCTTCCCCTACCACGACGTGTGTAGCAAATATTGGCTGCACTTGTTGATCCTTGAGCCCTCCTAGGTAAATTACGACCCCCCACCGATGTAGATGCCCCAACTGCTCTATCAACATCTCCCCATGTGAGGTCGTCTCCAGGATGGACTAAATCTCCATCTTCTTGATCCCCTGTTATCCATTCACTACTCCAATTCATTTCATCAAGAATTATTGGATCACAATTGCTGCCCTTTTCCCTTCTTTCTTGGAACCTTGAATGAAGCCGACGATTATATTGGATATAGACTAGATCATTCAAGCGCTGATGTTCTAGTCTATTCCTCTTCTTGGTGTGAATCTGAATCCATAAATACTCTTTATTTAAGTCAAGAAATAGATGTAAAAAGTATAATTACAAACTAATATACAAGATCATACGTACAAAATCAAATGTGCTCCAATTGCGCTCACAACCGGAAGCGGAGCAACAAAGGCCTAATATGCGTATTGCATATTGTTGAAGCGTAGGGGCCGAAGATCCATGTGTTTGCCACTAAGAGACTATATATAAGGAAAAAATTAGATACACATATTGTTAAATACTTATTAAAATAAAAAAAAAATACTTAGTACTTACTAGGATCCAATGCTCCTTCACCGGCTGTCCGTTGTTTAAAAGCCAAACTCCTTGAAAAGCTACCTTCACATTTTTTGTACATTTGAGACACGTATGATCTTGTCTTGCACAGTTAAGTCGGGCACCATTCTTTCAATAACTGACATGAATGCATCTTGTATTTTACATGATTCTTCAAAAGGGAGTCTCTCATCATTGATGTAGTCAAAATATTTGCTAGCATTTAGGTAAAAGCCAGCAGCATATAAAGGTCGATCCATTTGGACCTCCCAACGATCATCAATAATTGCTAACACCTTCTTCCATGACCGTTCTTTGTTGGCAAAATTTACTTTTATCTTTTTTTTTGCTATTTCCATTGCCAAATAAACTTCAGGCAATGCAGGCCTCTCATCACCATCTACTAACCTCAAGACAACTAAAATTGGTTGGGATGCTCTTAAGCAATCTAGTACACTGTTCCAGAATGTTTGTGCAAGTATTGTCTCAAGTACTTTTTTACCTGCCTCTGTCTTGGACAACTTAGAACTATTCCAATCATCAGATACAAATAATTGCTTCAAGGCATCCTTGTTCTTGTACAAACTTTGTAGTGTCAAGAATGAGGTAGCAAATCTTGTAACTCCAGACCTCACCAGATCTATTCCATTTGTCTTTTTCCTCAAAGCATCAACAAGTTTGTAATGTCTGTAGATAAAACTTGTCATTGTTTTTGCCCTCTCTATTGTTGTTTTATAAGCTTTCAACTTGCCAATGTCCTCTAACATGAGGTCCAAACAATGAGCTGCACAAGGAGTCCAATAAAGCTTATTCCGTTTTTCCATCAACATTCTACCAGCTGCAACATAATTAGCTGCATTGTCTGTAACTACTTGTACCACATTATCCTCCCCAATTTCTTCAATTTTACTATCAAGCAGCTGAAATAACATGTCTGCATATTGAGACTCACTAGATACATCTACATAGCCCATAAAATAAGTCCCCAATGGACAATTGACAAGGAAATTAATCAAGTGTCTACCTCTCTTGTTAGTCCATCTATCAGACATAAGAGTGCACCCGTGCCTTTTCCAATAATCTTCATATTTCTTCTTGATACAGTCAATCTGAGCTTTTTCATCCTGTAGCAAGGGCACTCTCAACTCATGGTAAGAAGGGGGCTTATATCCTGACCCAAACTGTGCAATGGCTTCAATCATCTCCTCAAAGCTCCTTAACTTGACAGTATTGAATGTGATGCCAGCTTCATAAAACCATTTTGCAACATATGCATTAGTTTTCTTTCTGTCTGCATTTGATCTTAAGCTGCTTTGTATTGTTGTCTGGGTAGAACCTTTAGACCTCCTCTCACCAACTATTTCTTCAGGAGTCCGTCTAAGATAAGAATCTATCGGACCCTTTACTACCATTTGTGTATTAACATTAGCTTTATTCCTTTTGGAAGATGTCCCAGAACTTGGTACAAGGTTCTTTATTGAGGAGTCTATAGTTGGGGGCCTTGGTACACCAGACTGGAGTTGCCCTCCACTTTCTATCTCTTCAGGCAAATCATCTCCCTCCTGATGACCAACAGAATAATCCTCATCAAATACATCAGGCTTCCTCTTCTGATTTCGCATGATAGCTTCATGCATCTCGCTAGCGATTGCTGCAGTTGTCTTTGGGCACTTTGATATATCTCCATACCCACCAATTAAATGTTGCTTAATCCTTTTGATTCCTCATTTGGCATCTTTTCCACAAAGTGTACATCGCACTAAGTTCTTATCATTAAGATCTGGCCAATATCCATACTTCCACCCGGGGTCTTTTGATTTGGCCTTCCTAGTTGGATCTTTGCTTGGATCATATGTTGATGCGCCAGTGCTAGCAGATGGCCCGCCACTACCACTAGTAGCCATATCTATTTGAATAAACTACAACACTACACAAACATAAGGAACAACAACAAGAGAAACTAAGTAACAAAAAATAAGAAAAAGCATAGCACTCTACAATGCACTTTACAATCTAAAAAATAATAACTAATGCACTAATGCACAACACTAATGCACAACAATAATAATCATGCAATCATAAATTCATAATATAGAATTACAGATTACAGTCTATGTATACTTGCAGGGGAAAAAAAAAAGGAAGCACTAGCAGAGTAGCAGAGAAGAAGAAGAAGAAGCATAGAAAGAACCGGCAGCCTCCATAAGAAGCATTTGAGAACATCAGAGGGGAAAAAGAAGAAAAAAAAAAAAACCAGATGCAGACGAAGAAGCAGAGGAAGAAGAGAGGAAAAAGAAAAAAAAAAAAAAGACGTAGACGAAGAAGAAGCAGAGGAAGAAGAAAAAAAAAAAAAGAGTCGTAGACGAAGAATCAGAGGAAGAAGAAGAAGAAGAAGAAGAAGAAGAAGAAAAAAAAAAGAGTAGACGAAGAAGAAGCAGAGGAAGAAGAGGGAAAAAAGAAAAAAAAAAGAATCGTAGACGAAGAAGAAGCAGAGGAAGAAGAGGGAAAAAAAAAATTCGTAGCTCGAAGACGAAGTAGCAGGGAGGGAAAAAAAAATTACAAACATACCTGAAGTCGAAACAGAGGAAGGAACGATCGATTTCAGCCAATCGGTCGGTTGAATCCAAAGTTCTACGATACGATTGTAAATTTGTAATGGCAGAGTCGCAGAGAGACTTCACCGGCCGGTAGAGAGAAACATGGAGGGTTTTAAAAAAAACCTTTCATGTTATATTTCCCCCCACCACCAAACCTTTTTTTCTTTGTTGTTCACTTGAGGAGTAAAATGATTCCATGCATCTCACACCATTTAAAAACCTGTACTTCATCAAATGAAAAGTTTAGAATTAGAATATAAAAAACAACTAATTAAGTGAAAGTAAAAAAAAAAAAAGAAAAGAAAACCAAGGTGGTCGCCTTTCATAACAAGTCATCCAAGGCGCCAAAGGTGACGCCTTTTGGACGCCTTGATACCAAAGGCGACCGCCTTTTATACTTCAGCAATGGCGTCCCTCGCCTTGTCCCTAAAAAAACGCTTGGACGCCAAGGCGTCGCCTTGACAACTATGTGCTGGATATTATGGATCAACTCTAGAGTTCAAAACTCTAGATCCTATATTTTTAGGAACCCAGCCGGTCAGATGTTAACGAAATTCAGATTAAAGGACACTGCTAGGGGAGAAAATAGCTTCTTAAAATTAGGAGCAGATTTGATGGACAGATCTTTTATTGCAACACTTTTCAGCTCTGACCAGATTTAAAAATAAAGTATCACAAGTTGAGATAATGTCTGATTCCAGACAACTAAGGCTTTATTTGTTCAGCCAGTGGAGTAATTAGCTCTGTTCAGAAAACAATAGGGGATTCTAAAAATAGGGACTCTTAATCTCAATAGCATGAAGCAATAAAAAAAGAATCAACTAGAGATAGACTGCGACCTCCTCCTCCCTGAGACGTCTTACTGATTACCCATGTCTGACCCTCCTCCGGTGGATCCATCCACCCGGAACCAGACTCCCCTGCCCTCCCCTACCTCCTCCCCTCCCACCACCCAGCCTCATTCCCCTCCCTTCATGCCATCTCCAACCTTTCCTTTCTATACTCTCTCCTCCCCCTTTTCTGACTCCAAAACATGTATCTCTCTTCCTCTTCCAGCGACCGCCTCACCCTTCACTTTGTCCCTCCTCCATCTTTGACAACCAAAAAGTAGGTCTATGCCCCTCCAGCCTCCTTGCTCCTGAAATCTCCCAGTGGAAGAATTGCTTGGTAGGCAATTTCCTTGGCAGCAGACCGCCCTTGTCCATTGTAAAACCTTCACTCTCTAAACAATGGAGACCTTGTGGTTTAATGGCATCTTACCTCCTGGATAATGGAGTCTTCCTCTTCAACTTCTCCCTGGAAGAAGAGAAGACTTGTTGGCCCTTGGAAAGTAGGCAAGAAGCCCATATTTCTTAAGCAATGGGATCAGTTTATTCATCTTCACAAGATGGACCATCATTCCATCCCCCTCTGGGTATCTCTCCCCAACTTTCCTCTGCACTACTGGTGTCAACAAGGTTTGAGCATAATTGAATCTGTCATTGGGACTCCCCTATTCACTGATAAGAGAACTAGAATTAAAGATGGACTATCGTTTGCGCGCATCTGCTTAGACACCTCGGCAGGAGCTCCTTCTCCTTCATTGATCTTGGTTATGCACGATGAAGGACATTCCTTTCACCAGCAAGTCCTCTATGATTGGATCCCTCCCCAATGTCTGAAATGCAAAGTCTTTGGCCATCACACAAAAAATTAATTTTTCTACCATTATGCCTGATGTTCATCCTCAGAACGAAGTTGCCAATTCAGAAAATGTTATTGTTGAGTCTGCTGCCGCCAAGGGCTCTATTTCTCTACCCGGAAAATCCATTTACCCCCAAGCATTCCTATGGCTGTACCTGTCTCTTGAGACCCCGGCTGAGGCCCCTGCTGGAGTGGAAACAGATCCCACCTTTGCCGCCGGCCTGGGCATCAACTTCTGGCTTTGGGATCCTCCAAAAGCCATTCTCGCCTCAGTTACTGCTCCTCTCTTGGTTCGTCGGTCCTCCATCTGTTATCCACTTGTCACAACGACTTCATTGTCCTTGTTTCTCCCGATTCTGATATGGATGAAGCTACTGCCTTTGTGTCGCCTGCTGCCACTCTGCGATCCTGCTCAGTAGCCTCTGCCACCTCCACCTCCCCCTCACGCTTAACCCTACCTCCTACTTCTCCCATCCAATCACTTCATCTCTTCTCTTCCATCCCTTAATCTCCGAAATGTGCAGCTCACTTCCTCAAGCCCTTTGCCTCCACGCTTCTACACCCTCTCCCTGCCTCCTCTCTTCCTCTGTGGAACCCTTTTTTATCCCATCATCTCACTAACCCTAGAACCCTTCCTCCCCTTCTACCCCTTCCATTCCGGCCTAACCACTCTAAGCCGGCCTTGACTCTAGACTAAACAGATCCTCAAACCAACCATAACCTTTCGGCCCATCTACACCGCTCGGCCCACCATCCGATACCTGGATTCCACACCACTCAACCCACCATATCCAGCCCATTACCTCTTCCTTCTCTTCCCCTTCTCCCTCTATAACACCTTACCCAACTTGCCTTCTTCGGGGTCTTCCTTACCCGATCATCTTAACCTGATGCACCTCTTTAAATTTCTTGTTGGTCCCATTATAGACTCCCGAGAAACTCTTCGGCCTCTCCAGGGTTCTCCCTCATCTACGGTTTTTTACCCCCTATCCCCCATAAGTTTCCTTTGAGGCTCCTCCTTGCCCTTGTCAGCTTGGCCCTTTGCCATTGATCGTTGTTGCTACTACCACCTAACCCCTTGCTGGGTCCCACTCTGCCATTCATGCTATTAGCGAGGTTTCCCCTTGCCCTTGCTCTCCTCTGATCGTTGGCTTCTTAGCTTATCATGAGGCTCCCACTTGGTCCTCTCGGGTCTCATACGAGGCTCCTCCTCGCCCTTATAAGCTTGGGCCTATGGTTTAAAGTATCTCGGATACGATATGATACCCTCCGGTACGTATCTTAAATTTATCCGACTGATACGACGACCGATACTAATACTTTAATCGTTGATCTTTAGCATGTCTTAGCATATCTCGGATACGATACAAGATCTGATCTCCCAATCGAGCCCGTGCATGCTGAGATTCAGTAATTCGTATGACATTTCGTTTCGGGAAAAAAAATGCTGAAATTACCAAGATTTCAACGAGATCTTGGAGCATGAAGTAGATCCGACACAAGATCTGATCTCCTAATCAAGCCTGCGCATGCTGAGAAGTAATGCTGGTCGATACCCAGCCCAATTGTGAAGCCCTAAACAGAACCATAGGCTAATTGGGCTGAGCCAAGTGGGCTAGTTGGGCTGGTGGCTCAATGGCTGGCTGGACTGGCCTTTCTTCTCTCTTTCCTTCTTCCATCTACATCAGGATATTTGAAGGTTGATGTTATAAAAGTGTTTTAGAAATTTCATCATGTAGACAAATGGGATGTGGGTTCATCCATGGTTCAAGGTCTCCATCAATACCGTCGAAATTTTCCACATTTCAGCGGTATCCAAGGATTCCGATACCAAATACCATGTGACATTTAAAAGTCACTGGTTTCGACCAGTATCGAAATGTGGGAATTTTCGAGTGGACCAATAGATCAACCTTTATAAAACCCTCTTAAATGGGAAAACAAGCCTTCTTATCTCAAAATTTTGACCCTCTCCCCCTATTTCTTTTCTATGAGGTGGGGAATTTGGGAAAATACTCAAGATTTTGCCCTTGTGCCATCAAATCTTCATTCTAACTTGGATCTTACACATTCATAGCAAATCTACCTAAGGAAGGGTGCTCGGAACAAAAAGGTGAATCCTGTCTTCCCTAAACCTTGTGTGCCATCCTTTGAGAGCATCGATTCATTTGGATATGGCGTTGGGTGTGGACAATGTGGTGGATCTTTTACTTCATTTGGACATGAGGGTAATTCGGGTGGTGGGTCATCTTTTGTTGACAGTATCTTTGGGTATCCATCCCAACCTGTGTGCCACATCCACATCCTAACACTATGACTGAGCCATTCCCTAGGCAAGGATACCTAGCCGATGTTGATGATGCATCTTATAGATAGGTAGTGACGGACTACCAAAACAATTGGGCCCAAAATATGTCATGGGACTCATATGTGATGTATTCAGAGGAGCGGCTACGACATCTGCAGTGGTATGCAACTCGTGGACTAAAACCGCTAGACACTCTACTTGGAATTGACTGTTGAGGCTTCAGACTTCGGACTTGAGAGATAACTCATAATTATGTAATATTATTATTTATTTTAGATCCTTAACATTATGTTTTGCTTGTTTTAAACTTTTAATAATGTATTTCACATTTTTAGTTAGTGACTTATATATGTACCTATGTAATATAGTTTCAGTCAACGACTCAATGTACGTTAGCAAACTTTGGTCAACACCTCAAGTATGAATTTAGGTTTTTTTCCATGAAACTAATTATGTGAATGAGTTAGAAATGTCTAAAATAGGACTTTTTTATACACAAAAAATCATGCAAACAAAAAAAACACATTTTGGGGGTCGCAACCAAAGTTTCCACCAAATACGGAAAATTTCCCTGGTTTCCTCAAAATTTACTAGATTTCGACTGAAATTTCAGTCTCCCCAAGGGTCAAAACCAGGTCGAAACTCGATATTTTGAACCTTAGGTTCATCTCTAATGTGAATATGGAGTAGTTTTCAGATTTCAGGCCAACTAGATTTTTTTTTTCCTGTAAGTAGGTGCAAAAGTATTGACTAAATTAAAGGAGGCGGTAGGAAAATTTATTGGGCCATGTCTAGAAGCTTTCCTTTTAATGGTAAACATACCTTAGATGAGCTGTTGATTACTTACATACAACCATGTGGATTATAGTTTCTGATGTAGCAGCACTACGATGGATCGACCCAAACCCGTTCAAGATCCCGGACTAAGAACCAGACCCAAGTTTGGTAGTTGATAAGTAGTATATTTAGAATATTTATTTTATTTGGCAAAGATATGTAATCTTTTATTTTGGGTTGTTTTGGGGTAACATTAGGCAAGTAGAAATTTCCAATTTAATTTTATTGTGTTTCTATTTTATTAGATTTTAATTTAGAAAGCAATTAGGAGTTTCTATTTCAGTCTTAAAGTTTTTATTTTGAACTAATATAAATTAGCATGTAACCCAAGTTATGGAAGGGAATTAATGAAGAATGAATGGAATTTGAAACCCCCCTTTCTTCTTCTTCCCTGCGATCTCTCTATCTCCCCACTTCTCCTGTCTTTCTTTCTCCTTGTTCTTTCTTCTTTTCTGGTTTTGTTCCTGCGTAATGTAGGACTGGATTTGACAACCAAACCAGACCCAAAACTGCAGGAACTTATAAACCAAAGAACAACCAAAACCAACCCCAAATATATATCAGAAATTAAACTCCAACAACAGTCCAGAAAATAGTATTGATCTCACAGATCAGCAACACAGTGAATAAACAAACCAGTAGTAGCTTTTAGAACTAAACCAGGAACTGAATAAGCGTATTAACAACTTCAAGGTAATCACAAATATGATCAGGAGTCCAGAAATCAGCAGTCATATCAGCAGAGATATCACTTCCAGAAAATAGAAGCTACAGGCCACTAGAAGACAAAAATCGGGAGATTTTTAATATCTCTCTACAGACTCCTCAGAAAAAGTCCAAACTAGGGTCGATCCTTAGTAGGATATGGATAAACAATTGATCAAAATTTGGGCTCAATCCGAGGGCTGGAACTGCCCTTTTTAGAGAAGGCCGATTGGAAGAAGTTGCAGAATTTCTGGGCAGCAGAATGAAAGATTAAATACCTGGTTGCAGCGGCAGTATTGGCTTGAATATAAATTGTAACGAAGACAAAAGAAACACAGCAAGATCCTACTGGACTCCACGCCGCAAGGAGTCACCTGGATCAGACACAAAGTTCTTCCTCCTTGATCAGACACAAGGAAGAGCCCCAGCAGAGACCAGCGGCAGCAGCAGCATAATTTCTTCAAAACTAAAATCGTGGGCTATGTTGCTGCCCTCCTCTTTATTTGTAATCATAATGGGCGGGGTTTACAAGGAATAGTAACTCAGAAATTACTAATTTTGGGTTGCTAAAAATGAGATTATAAAAAGGAAACTAGATATGAACTGAAATTAGAATGTACATAGGGCATGAATTAGAAACTAAATATATGACTCATATTAGAAACTAATATCCCCCATCACTAGCCCAAATCGTGGGCTATCTTAAGCCAAATCTGGTCGACCCAATCAGCCACTTGGGTCGACTTGGGTCGACCTTCTTGGTCCTTTTTGTGTAGACCTTTGTTGGTGCTGCATCAACTCTCGCCGGCTTGAAAACATTCAACTCCGATGAATGGATAAGGGACATGTGGCGCTCATACAAGTCGGGATCAAGTCTTTTGAAATCATCAACATGAATCCAAGTACAGTCACTACGGGGACGACCCTTCCATTTGACAAGGAAAGTGTGATATCCGGTGCCACGGCGGGAGGTCTTGTAATTATCATCCAAGACATCTTCAATAACTTTAGAAGTAGGTGGTTTCAGTTGGGGCAGCCTTAACGTCTGTTCTGTGTCTCCATCATCCGAATGGTGTCCAACATAAAGGTGAAGATCAGTCATATTAAATACGTTTCTTATGGTCATGTCATCTGGCAACTCAAGCACATAAGCATTAGGTCTTATACGTTTCAGCACTTTATAGGGACCCATCTTCCGTGGATGTAACTTGGTATTGACACCTGTCTGAAACCGTTCAGGATTTACTCAAATCATCACCATGTCCCCTGGTTTGAACTCCACATAACGCCGATGACGATCAGCAGAAGCCTTATACACCTCATTGATCAAGGCAATACGTCATCGGACGTTGGGATGCACCTCAGTAATATGACGTAAGAACTCATCAGCCTCAATAGGTCGCTTAGGTTGAACTCCAAAAGGAGTACGACTCGTTGTCCTATTCATTGAACTGTTGTAGGCCAATTCTACAATATCAAGAATGGAAGGCCATGTCTTCTCATAGTCTCAAACCAAACACCTCAACAAGTTTCCCAAGCTACGGTTCACCACCTCTGTCTGTCCGTCCGTCTGTGGATGAAATGCAGTTGAAAAGTTTAGCTTTGTATTTATCTTCAACCATAATGTCTTCCAAAAATAACTCGAACTTAAACATCACGGGCAGACACAATACTAGTTGGTAACCCATGTAGTCGCACTACCTCCTTGAAGAAGAGCTTTGCAACCTGATAAGCATCAAAAGTCTTTCGACAAGGTATGAAATGAGCCATCTTAGAGAAACGATCCACAACCACCATAATGGAATCATATCGTTCCCTAGTAGGGTTAATCTAAGAACAAAATCTATGCTAACATCAAGCCATGGTGCATGAGGAACAGGTAGTGGAGAGTATAAATCTGTGTTCTGTTTTCCCCCTTTTTCCAACTGACATACACGGCATCTCTTGATCATATGATCGACATCCTTTGCTATGCATGGCCAATAATATCGATCAATCATCTGTGCAAGAGTCTTGTCCTTCCCAAAATGTCTTAATCCTCCTCCATGTAACTCCCGTATGATGTGATAACGTAGGGAAGAATTTGGGATACAAAGCCGTGTGCCAAAAAACAAGTACCCATCTTGAATAGAGTACTTTAGGTGCTGTCCACCCTGTTGTAACTCCGTAAAAACAGTGCTGAAATCAGAATCAAATGCTTACTCACCCCGTATCTGATCAATGCTACTAACATGTGCTGAAAATGTGTTAAGTGTGAGCACTTTCCGGCTAAGTGCATCAGCCACTGTGTTCTCTTTTCCCGCCTTGTACTTCATAGCAAATATAAACTCCTGCAAGTAGGCTACCCATTTGGCATGCCTGTGGCTAATCGACTTCTGTGAGTGAAGGTGCTTCAAAGCCTCATGATCAGTGTATAAAATGAACTCCTTACCAATGAGGTAGTGTCTCCAATGGCGTAGCACTTGGATGACTGCGTACAACTCCAGATCATATGTTGAATAGCACTTCTTGGCCTCATTCAGTTTCTCGCTATAGAAAGCGATGGGGTGTCCTCCTTGCATTAACACTCCTAGCCCAACATGTGAAGCATCAGTAGCTACCTCAAATACTCTGTCAAAATCTGGAAGGTGTAGAATGGGTGCCTCTGTCATCTTCCTCTTCACAAGAGCGAAGGCTTTGGTCGTGGCAGTTGTCTATTCAAACCTCCCTTTACTTGCCTTTATACATTCAGTGATGGGTTCCATAACTGCACTGAAATTCTGAATAAATCTCCTGTAGAAAGAAGCCAAACCATGGAAGTTGCGTACTTCTGTTAGTGATTTAGGTATAGGCCAATCAATGATGCTCTTGATCTTCTCTGGATCCGCTTCAACCCCTTTTGATGACACTATAAATCCAAGGAATACAACCTTGGGCAGTATGAAGGAACACTTCTGGCGATTAATATATAACTTCTCTGCACAGAGTACTCTCAAGACTTACCTCAAGTGATCCATATGTTCTTGGTTGTTACTGTATATCAAGATATCAAAGTAAACAACCAGAAAGCAACCAATGAAGGGACGAAGTACCTGTGTAACGACCCAAGAATATGGAAAGTACCAGACCCACCTGGGAGATGGGTAAGGTGTCCCCACCAAGAATACGGCTAGTACCAGGGGGTTTGGGAGATCGGTGAGGGTGTGCAAACTTTAGTCCCACATTTCCTAGGGAGAAGTTCCTGGACTAGTTAATAACTTCTAGCTTCCTTAACATGGCACAACGCGTTTAAAGCCTTGAGGCCCATGGACTAAAGAGGACAATATTGTGCAAGGTTAATGGGGCCAGGGCATTACAAATGGTATCAGAGAGGACCTCGATAACATGTGGAGCCATAACGGGGGGCGCTGTGTCGAAAGGGGGGAAGTGTAACGACCCAAGAATATGGCAAGTGCCAGACCCGCCTAGGAGATCGGTGAGGGTGTGCAAACTTTAGTGTCACATCGCCTAGGGAGAGATTCCTGGACTAGTTAATAACCTCCAACTTCTTTAACATGGCACAACGCGTTTTAAAGCCTTGAGGCCCATGGGCCAAAGAGGACAATATTGTGCAAGGTTAATGGGGCCGGGGCGTTACAACCTGTTTCATTACTCTCATAAATGTGCTAGCTGCATTTGTCAGACCTAAAGGCATAACTTTCCACTCATATAAGCCATCCTTGGTCTTAAAAGCAGCCTTCCACTCATCCCCAGAACGGATGCGAATCTGATGATAACCACTCTTCAGATCTAATTTGGAAAAGACCTTTGCCCCGGATAGCATATCCAACATATCATCTAGTCGTGGTTATAGGGAACCTATACTTGACCGTTTTCTTGTTGATAGCACGGCTGTCCACACACATCCGCTAAGAACCATCCTTCTTCGGCTTGAGTAAAGCTGGTACTGCACAAGGACTTAAGCTCTCCTCAATGATGCCCTTCTTTAATAACCCATCCACATGCGGTTTCAGCTCGGCATGCTCAGTAGGGCTAAGTCTATAAACGTGAAGGTTGGGTAAAATAGAACCAGGTACCAAATCAATAGCATGTTGTATATCACGCATGGGAGGTAGTTCATCTGGGAGATCATCATGGACTAAGTCCGAAAAATCAGATTGGTGCCCTCTGATAGGTGCACTATGTGTTACCTCAGGTTGGGGAGTGACTTCCCTAGTAATATGAGCCATAACCATTCCAGTCTCATGACTTGTGTGCAAGAACTGCTTGCGGGGAATAGCTAGTAACTCCTTTGTTCGCAGAGCTACAACATTTTTCTTAATGTCAACATCCTTCTGATTTGATCTTAGGGACTTCCATCGCCGTATTTTAGTGGACACATTTACCGGATAGAAAGTTGTAGGAACACCCTTCCACATGAAAGTACACAAATTCTTCTTCCCTCCAACGATGGCATCATTGTAATACATCCAGTGACGACTAAGCAATACATCTGTGAGTTTCATTGGGATCACATCACACCAAACTTTCTCTTCATACCGGTAAAGTTTCAAAGGAACTGAGCACCTCTTGTTCGCCTCCAAGGTATTACCATTCAACAAGGATACCTTATAGGGTTGGGGATGTGGATCAGATTTCAAGGTTGCTTTCTTCACAAAGGCTTCAGAGATAACGTTGACACAATTGCCACTATCAATGATAATCTGACAAGTATGCTCACCTGACTTTATACGGTTGTAGAGTATGCAGTTACTTCGCCAATCCTCTTCTTTAGTTTCAGCCACCAAGATGCGAGTAACAATATGTATTCCATGAGTGCCATCCTCATTAGTGTCTTCCATGTCATAGTCATATCCACCATCATCATCATCATCCAAAGGGTAAGGGTAAAGAGCTGATTCATCTTCTTCTTCAACTTCAGCTATTGCATTAAGCCTTTGCTTATGTGGGCAAGACTTAGCAAAATGTCCTACCTCTTGGCAATGGAAGCACTGTACCTTATTACTACCTGTCATGGGTGTCTTTCCTTTGTGATCAGCCCGTGGAGGAAAAGTGGACTTTGGGGATGCTGAGCTATTAGGTTTAGTTGCTGGAAAATTTTCTTGACCTCCCTAGCTTGAAAACCAAACCTTCTAACTGGCTGTGCAATAAGCTCTTCCGCTTGTAGGGCCTTTTCAAAGCAATCCCTCACTGATTTCACATCAACAACTCCAATTCTCCTGTTGATTTTAGCTTGTAATCCTAGTCGAAACCGAGATAACAGTTGTCTTTCATTCTCCCATATGCCTGTATGAGAATAAAATACATCAAACCTGTTCATGTACTCTGCAACAATCATAATCCCTTGACAAAAAGAGTTCAACTAGTCTTGTATGCGAGCACTGAAGTTGCGTGGCAAGTATTTGTCAGATAGCTCAAGCTTCATCTCTTCTTAACTAGTAGGTTCTCTCCCACGGTCTTCCAACTCTAGCTCATAGGTTCTTCACCAATCACGAGCAACCTTAACTAGCTTTGCACGAGCTAGTTTCATCTTCCGCTCCTCAGGCAAGTCATAATAATCAAAATAATCATCCAAAGCAGCTACCCAATCATAGAACAGGTGGGGGTCATGTCTTCTATCAAACTCCTTCAGATCGAGCTTGACCTTCTGTGAATCTTCAGAGTACCTCTGATATGTGGGATGTTCAGTCTCAAAGTAACCCCTTACATGTTCTTCAAAAGTTGGTTGCACTACAGGAACCCTCTGTGGTGGTCTCAAATTAGGGTTTGCTCTCCTGTTAGCCAAATGAGCAGCTATGTTCAATGGGGCTTCCACTTCTGGTGTTGTTTGTGAATCATCGGTAGGCTGTTGTGATGCGGTCTCGATAGCCAACAACCTTGTATTCAATTCAGTCCACTTAGCTTCCTGTTCAACCTTCATATTCTGTAGCATCTCCATAATAGAAGCTAGGGTGGGGGTTGTTCTCAGCCATGCTCTGATACCACTTAATGTAGGACTGGATTTGACAATTAAACCAGACCCAAAACTGCAGGAACTTATAAACCAAAGAACAACCAAAACCAACCCCAAATATATATAAGAAATTAAACTCCAACAGCAGTCCAGAAAATAGTATCGATCTCACAGATCAGCAACACAGTGAATAAATAAACCAGTAGTAGCTTTTAGAACTAAACCAGGAACTGAATAAGTGTATTAACAACTTCAAGTTAATCACAAATATGATCAGGAGTCCAGAAATCAGCAGTCATATCAGCAGAGATATCGATTCCAGAAAATAGAAGCTACAGGCCACTAGAAGACAAAAATAGGGAGATTTTTAATATCTCTCTACAGACTCCTCAGAAACAGTCCAAACTAGGGTCGATCCTTAGTAGGATATGGATAAACAATGGATCAAAATCTGGGCTCAAACCGAGGGCTGGAACTGCCCTTTTCAGAGAAGGCCGATGGGAACAAGTTGCAGAATTTCTGGGCAGCAGAATGAAAGATTAAATACCTGGTTGCAGCGACAGTATTGGCTTGAATATAAATTGTAACGAAGACAAAAGAAACACAACAAGATCCTCCTGGACTTCATGCCGCAAGGAGTCACCTGGATCAGACACAAAGTTCTTCCTCCGTGATCAGACACAAGGAACAGCCCCAACAGAGACCAGCGGCAGCAGCAGCATAATTTCTTCAAAACTAAAGTCGTGGGCTATGTTGCTGCCCTCCTCTTTTTTTGTAATCATGATTGGGAGGTTTACAAAAAATAGTTACTCAGAAATTACTAATTTTGGGTTGCTAAAACTGAGATTATAAAAAGGAAACTAGATATGAACTGAAATTAGAAAGTACATAGGACATGAATTAGAAACTAAATATATGACTAATATTAGAAACTAATATCCCCCATCACTAGCCCAAATCATGGGCTATCTTAAGCCAGATCTGGTCGACCCAGTCAGCCACTTGGGTCGACCTTCTTGGTCCTTCTCGTGTGGACCTTTGTTGGTGCTGCATCACTGCGATCTTAGCAGTCTAGCATGGAGATGTACTGAACCCCCCCTCCCTACGATTCTTCTTCTCCTCCTCTCATCTCTTTTCCCCTCCCCTTGTGTGATCCCTTCTTATCCTTGCTGGTTATTGTGATTGAAACCCCTCTGCTCTCTCTCTATTGCAATCGGCTGCCTTCCATTATCTCTCTAACTAATTCTCTCCTTCCCTGCTCTGCCCTGTTTTGAAGTAGACTTTGGTGACCCATAGAAATCGATAGATCTCCCTCATCTCATCTTCATTCTTCACAAACTTTTGGGTGTTAGTTCATCATTGAGGGGCGACTCTAGCCCTTGAATTTCTGGCCTGAAAGTGATCTCTTCTGTGGGAGATGCAGCTGCTACTCTAACCAGATCTGTACCTACCGCCCTTGTGATTCCAGGAGTTGTATCTGAACGTAATACTTGATCTTTTGGGTTCATTTTGGTGGGTTTGATAGAGCTGGATTATGCGATCCTACACTTGCAATTTCAGCCCAATCCTAGGCCTAAACGGTGAGAACCTTCACCTGGAATAGGGTTACTCTCGCTGGTTTTGGGAATTTCCAAGGTTGAAGAAGACCCTTTCAATCGTGAGTGGTGTTTTAACATTATTTGATATTTTTTTCCAATAATACCCCTATCTTTGCCCTTTAATACCTTATGTCCTTATTTTAACTTTGATTCCCAGAATACCCTTTAACCATTTTTTGTCACTTTGCTACTTCTAATTGGAAGTTTCTAAGAATTATGATTCTGCCACTCCTTTGTAGAAATTTCTGGTTATTTACAAAAGTACCATTCCACCCTTATGAACTTCAATCTAATTACTGGACTGCCACTCTATTGCAAACTTCAATCTAATTACTGGACCAGAGTTGGTGAGATTGAAAATTTCACTTTGATTTTAGGATGTTTTCAAGCAATATCTGGGGTTGTGAGTGAATCGACAATAAGTATCTTAATTGGGTTGGTGAATGTGGAGGAAGGTGCAAATAAGCTCTGCTGTTAAAATGTCAGATTTGCCTTAATGATTTAAGGACTTTATTGGTGCTCATTCCAGTTTCTTCATAGTACAGATTTCTTACTATGGATGTTGATGAGATTGAGAAAACTATTGTAAATGAGTAGGTTTAGAAGAAAAAGCGATGCAGGCAAAGGAGTACATTACATACTCCTGCAGGAAGAAGAAAAACCAGGTTCAGCTCGATGGTGGCTAAGTCCAGCCCGTCATGGGCTTAGTTAGCTAGTTTTCCTTTAATTTAAGTTGCTTAATGAACTCCCTAACCAATGTGTGAGCTGATTCCTTTTAGAATTCTGATTCATAATTGTGTTATGCTTGCTATTAGCAATATAATTTACTTAGTTAAATTAGGACTTCACAACAACAAACTAAGCCTTATCCCCACTTAATGGGATCGGCAGTTAAATTAGGACTGTATTAGTTTTTTTCATTAAAGAGATTGTATGAACCAAGGCTCGCTCATGATTTCATGACTAGAATTTTATTTCTCTGCAATGGAGTGCTGTGCGATTCAGTAAGGTGGTGTCAAATCCTTGGAAGACAGTGAGATTTTGATTCCAAGTTGGTGGGAAGCCATTAGTTTTCAATCCTTCTCATAGTCTGTTTTCTCTACAAGTACACTGCTGTTCTGTATCCTTATGCAGCTGGTATTGCCGATCTGTGTATGATTCTCTGTTTTGTGTTAAATCATCCTCCAACAGTGTGTTATTAATCGTGGTATTCTGTTGGTATTGATTTGTTTCAGAAGAGCCTTGATTTATAACTTGTGATTGCTCTGTTTTTAGAGTTTAATCTTGGTCAGATTTGAGTCTCCATCTGGGTAGATCTGTTCGTCAGATCTGATCTATCGTCATTCAAGGCCTCTTGGCCTTTGATCAGGGTTAAGTGCTGATTGACCTTCCGATCTGGTTTTATATAAAATCTCCTGATTCTGCCTGTTTTCTGAACCAGATCTGAATATTGTCTGATCACTTTAAATCTAGCCATTAGATTTGAATCTGCTTTTGGGGAGTGAATTAGCCAGTTAAGATTAACACTCGACCCTACTTTGAGATTGATCTGAATCTTGGATATTTATTGTTTCCTGATTTTTAGTTTCAGATTTAATAATCCTTTGATTGACCATTCATGAGTTGGTAAGGAAAGACCTGCAAAGGCTAGGTCTTGACCATAGGATGACATCACACAAAGTTGTTTGGAGGGCAAAGATCCGTGTAGCTGATCGTTTGTAGGTGGGATGTCCCAGAGGTGTAACTTTGCTTTATTTCTTTTCTTTCTCTTTTCCTTCTTCCTTCCTTTTATTTTTTGTCTTTCCCTCTAGTGGATCCATGTAGCTGACCCCATTTACATGGCAAAAGGTTGTTGTTGTTGTATTTAATAATTCTTTGATTGTGATTAATCCACCCATGGATCATTGCTATATTTTGGAGATCATCTACCTTAATTGTTTGTGAGTGACTGTTGAAGTTTGACCTTCAATTGAGAAGGTTGAATTTTGTTGACTTTTCTGTTTTGAGTGACTTGGGATTCTGTCAGAGGGGTGTTTAGTTTGAACATGATGACATCGTTTTAGTAGATGAGACTAAAGCAAGGATTAATGCCCAGTTGGAGCTATGGGGATCAAATTTGAAAACACGAGGTTTTTAAGATTAGCAGACTGAAGACGGAGTATATGAAGTATATTCTTAACCACTCTATGATGGATAATGAAATGGTGAAAATTGAGTAGAGAGATTCCACAAAGTGACTATCATAGATATCTAGGGTCAACCATAAATAAAGAAGGTGACATAGAGGATGATGTATCAAAGAGATTTAAAGTGGGTTGGATGAAGAAGAGATGTGCGTCCAGAGTGTTGTGTGATCGGCGGTCTAGCGTACCCCTTTAAAGCTTAAGGAAAATTCTATAAGATTGTTGTGCGACTAGCTACGATGTATGGGGTGGAATTTTTGGCAATTATGAAGTGTCATATAGAGAAGTTGTGTAGTTATGATGAGGATGTTAACATTGATGTGCGGCAAAACTAGGAAGGATAAAGTTAGGAATGAGCATATTAGAGATCATTTGGGAGTTGTCCCAATCTACGAAAAGCTTCATGAAAGTCGTTTGAGGTGGCATGACCATGTTCAAAGGAGGCCTGAGGATGCCCCAATAAGGAGAAGTGACCTGATTTAGATTGAAAGAGCTAAAAGCTAGAGGCAAACCTAAAATGACCATAGGTGAAGTGGTGAGGTATGACATGCATTTATCCCAAGTATGACCTTGGATAGAGCCTATTGAAGGACTTAAGATCCATGCATCCAACCCTAGTTAGCTGAGATTCTCTTGACTTGTTGAGATGGGCCTTTTTCCTCTTACTCCCATCTATCTACTTTCATCTTTCTTTTCTCATCTCTCATCTTTTCATCTCTTCCTTCCCCCATTTCCTTTTGGATTTTTTTTCTTATTTCATTTTGTATGGATCCATTCAGCTGACCCCATTAAGTTGCGATAAGGCTGATTTTTTGTTGTTGATGGTGTTGTTTAGTCTGAACCTAGGGTTCATCCTACCTACCCCCCCGAAAAGGCTCCTCCAACAGTGGCTACCATTGATCCATTACTTGGGTGTTAGCCCTCAATAAGCATCGTCACCTAGTGAATATATGCTATCTTTGTTTATGCCAACAGGAATCTGGAGCCCACCTTGTTTTATTTTGAGAAGTGCCAATGTGGTTATATTTTTTATGTTTTCTGGGTGTACTTATGGCTTGGCCTGTAAGTGTTAAAAGGTGGCCAAAGAGTCCTCTTGGTGTGAAGGGCAGTGTGTCTTGAATTATTACAATAAGGTGTGGTTTATGATTTAGTTTTAAATATAGTTGTCAATGCATCGCCTAGGTGACGACTAGGCGTCCAGGCGGTTTTCCAGGGGCCTAGGCGACAGTTGCTTTGTATTTTGACACTTATTTATGCCAAATATCATTTAAGTAATTTCATTCACTTAAGATATTATTCATAAATAAGCAAATACTCCATATTTGAGTCCAATAAAAATAGTTTAAAAATCAAATTCCAAAAGGATATAAAGTCAACCCACCAGTCCAAGAGCAAAAATTGGATTTTGGTTTTAGGGGCGATTTTCAACTTTAAATTCTGGGGTTTTTTCTCAATTATGAAAATTTTATAAATTCTATCATGTTAAAACATTGCTAAAAACCAAAAGTCCGGTAAAATAATCTTTTGTTTTGATATCCTGAAAATTATTTTCATTCAGGCAATTTTAACAGCATTCGCGCACTTAAAAGTAAGTTTGACCGAAGTATAACTTTGTCATTACAACTCAGATTTAAATAATCTTAGACTTTTTGGAAAGCTGGTTTTGTGTTATAACTAATACTAAAAGTTTCATGTAAAAATAAAATCATTTGACCAGTCAAACTTAATATAGAATAAGAACATTTCTCTAACTGTTGATTTTTTATAACTTAATATGACTTAATGTTAATTTTTTATGATTTAATATGGCTAAATGTTGTTTTTTAATGACTTGATGTTGCTTAACTTGATTTTTATGATACAAGGTATATATAGCTTACTAAATAATATTAGAAAATAGGGAAAATAAAAAATAACACTTGGTCTCCTTGTTTGCCTTAAGGCGGGCGCCTTCTCGCCTAAGCGCTTAGACTACCCCTCCACCGCCTTGGTTCACCTTGGCCCATGACAACTATGGTTTTGAACAACTATGGTTTTGAATATTCCTCCAGATTTGGTGCTGTATTTCCATGTGTATAATCAATCAAGCTCTCACATATAAATAACTTGTTGCAGTATGCAGGAATGGTTTTGCTTCCAGCTTGGCTTCTTTTCTGCAGATTGAGTTTTTCTGGATTTTCAGTCTTTTCTATAATTTTTCACGATTTATTTAGGCTCTTGGGGTTTGGTAGATATAATTTAATTGTAATTATGCTTATTCTTTTGAATGAAAAATTCGTACTTTTTTGTTGCTTTAAGGAAAAAAAATGGTAAGTAGAAACAGACAGGGCAGGTTGTAATAGGACTCTACTGTTTACAAGTGCCTGCAAGTTGCATATATATTTGTTATGAGTCTTATGACAGCCTGAATGTTTCTTCTTTTTTCCTGGGAAGGTTTATGAATGCTATGTGAGTTTGTGTTTTGAACAGTTTGTGCAGTGACAGGGATACCATTTAATTGCCTTGCCACTAATTCTTTCAGTATATTATGGGAAACGGAACTAAACCTTGTTTCCTAGTTTGACATGTAATAGCGCTGCATTTTTTATTTATTGCAGACTCTTTGTGATGGTCAACTACCATTTATTGGGTTAACAGAAAAGTTGAGGCAAGAGCTTGTCTGGAAGGTATGTCTAAGTGACAAGTTGTTATCCTTTATGAGCTTCTCCTCTTGAACCTATTATTTTTCAGTAAGATTGTTAATGTCACAAGGATTTGTGAACTTCATCACTTGCCAATTACAACACAGGGATGGGTCAACCAGGGGTGAGACCAGGGGGACCATTTAATAGGGTAGTGGTGAGAGGGTGAGGCCTAATTTATTTGAAAGGTATGAACGCCCCCTCCCGCGTTCCTTGTAATTTGGAATTTTTGTATTTTAGTAAGTGGACTGAAAATACACCCTAATTTTTTTTTTATTAGATGTAGTTTGAGTTAAAAAAGGAAGCTTGTTTGGTGGGCTTCTTAGGTAAGGTAGGGCGTGGTTCTCTAGGAGACCTCCTAAAGTGGAATATCTAATGCTTTTATTTGCCACATGGACAGAGTTGGCATTCACAATTTTTAGGCAGGTTGTCCATGTCACCTTCACTAAGTTTCAACATGAAAGTGTTGTGCCTTATGGCACAAGCAACGCATAATTTTGGACAAGGTCATATGATGATTTGGCTTCAAAATTTACACAATTGCCACTGACATAATCTCTTATATATCTAATGGTAAAAATACCTGCTTTGGTTTCCATTCATCAAGTACTTACTAAAAATATAACAGGAGAAAACCCAATAAATAGTAGACCAACTGCCCATTTTGAGACGAGATATTTGGCTGTAAATTATCCCCATCTCCAATGGTCAGATTGGTTACATTAGCCCTTTGAATGATGGTAAGAGTATATTTGAACTAAAGATAACAGTAAATACTAGCCCAAATTAATGTCTTAACTAGACTTGAATGGGGTCTTAAACCAATTGATTGCCTATTGACCCCCCCAAAAGGAACATAAAATGGCTCTAGCTTTGGATGGAAATCACAACCATCTTATTGGTCAAGTTTCAGCACCAAACAATTAGGGAAAGTATCCCAAAGTGATGTGGATATTACAAAAAGTTCCACTAGATTCCATTATTATTAAATAGTTTTCTTGTAATTATATGAAACTTTAAACTACATGTACTTGTTTGCGCTGAAATTTGACAAGTTAGGTGAGTGTTGGGCCCTCTATCACTTGGACCCGCCCTCAGTTGCCCATGTCGTCCATGTCTGTGACATGTCAAAGGTGTGTAATCTTGCGACAGAGTTTACAAGCCCTTGTGCTGTTTATGTTTTTCCCTCATTTTATATGCGGTTAAAGCCCTATGGACATCTCTTGAACTCTGCAGGCCGAGCGCTCGGATTCTGCAGCAAACCCAAACCCGTACCGATTGCTTTATGCTTTTGAAATGCATCGAAACAACTTTCGGAGAGCAGCTAGTTACATATACCGATATTCAGACCGTCTGAGAACTGAAGCAACCTCAAATGCACCCCAGCAGATTCCCTCGACTCTGCAGGAGAGGCTTAATGCACTCTCTGCAGCTATCAATGCTCTGCATCTTGTTCATATTGCATATTCTTGGATTGACCCACAGATTGAAGGTTACTCTTGCCTGGATGAGCACCATCCAAGTAAAAGGCCTAGAAATTTTGTAGACAAGAGCTGTAAGTGTTAACATTCATTCACTGTTTTTGATTTCCATAATTGTGTGTTTGTTAGTCAACGACATGTTGTAACAAATTTGCAGCTATGGACAACAATGGCTTTCAAGCTCAGGGACTGCAATGTTATATCGATATTGAGAAAATAGAGAGAGAGTTTCTATTGACATCAGCTCAATATTTACTTTGGCAGGCAAATATGAAATCACCATTTACAGGTTAAGTTTAAAATTTTCAAAGTCACTTGGAAAAAAAGGGGTTTTCTTTCATAATATTTCCGACTCATCAATCCACAATTTTCTTTAAAGATTGACTCTCTCTCTCTCTTTCTCACACACACACACTCTCTCTCTCTTTTTCTCTTTGTGTGTGTGCCTTCAGGTAATCAAGTACTTCCATTAGATGTTGTGGATATGCTAGTCCTGACAGACTTATATGATATGGCATTTACACTTCTTCTGAAGTTTTGGAAAGGTTCAGGATTGAAGAGGTTTGAATTTAGTGTGCAAGCTTTACATGTCCATGCCTTAAGCGTTTATTTACTTCCTATGTCTGAAATTTATAAAATGATTCATGCAGGGAGCTTGAACGAGTCTTTGTTGCTATGTCAAAAAAATGTTGCCCAAATGGAGTGGGTTCCCCATATAGAGGGTATGACGGAGGTTTCATATGTGTGTTTGAATTAGTTTTTCTGTTCTTTTTGTGTTTTGATGCGCTGTCTGGCCAGTTCATTTCTGAATATTTTTTTTTTTTAGTAAAAATTATTGAAACCAAGTCACCCCCAGGAATCCTGACAATAATGTGAATATTTTGTGCTCGTGTTCAGGAATGATATCAGAACACATGGTCTTCTGTTGGCATCATCAGAGGATGAAACATTTATTCAAAGTCCTTTTCATACATGCCATTCTACTCATCAGTTGAGAGTGCTCTCTCAGTGGGAAGCGCTTGAAGTTTATCTGGTGCGTAAATAATGTAGTCTCATTGAAGCTTCTCCATCCTAAAATCTGCTTATACAATGGCCAATTGGATGAAATAACCACTCAAATTTTCATTTACATTCATGACAGAGCAGCTTTTCTGAGGAAAAAGGAATAAAGGTCGCAACAACAATTTAATCATCATCATCATCATGATTATAAGGAATAATGATGATGATGATGATAATATTGGCATTAGGCGAGCCTTGTTGCAATGTTTAAGTTGTGCTATTGTAACCTGTTGGTTGCAGCACTCCTGTGAAGCAGGGGGTAAGGCTGCGTACATTTGCCCCTCCCAGACATTGGAGTAGTGGGAGCCTCATGGACTGGGATGCTCTTACATATATATATATATATTTTTTTTAAAATAATATTGGCACAAAAACAAAAAGTAGTTGCTGATGTTGTAGAGGCCTTGTGAAAAAGAAAAGGGTGAGGATGGGATAGTAGTGCATTGGAGAGCATGCAAACATGCGATAGGGGTCAAAATGTGATGAGGATTTTGGTGCTCACAAATAAGTTTGAATGCAATGGTGGGATAATACTCCATTAGAGATCTTCCTTATGGTGTAGGCCTAGTTTCTGTATGATGAGTGTTAGGTTAGGTGGCCTTATTTCTGTTGTTTTGTACTCTCTCTTTTTTATCACCTTCTGCTTGAATCTCTCTTCCTTGTAATAAAACATTCTGTTGTTGACAGTCCCAAAAAAAGGGGAAACAAAACAAAAGGCTGCACAACTTGAGGATCTATTCTCGCCTGAATTCCATCTTTCGGAGTTTATTTTCTTCTAAGTTTAACAACTTAGTTGTACCTTAGCAGGCAGTTTTATGGACCAAGATTGTGAAGTCTTGTCATATAAGACATAATTATTGAAGCCTGGAGGGCATGCTGATGTAACTTTTTAGCCCTGTATCAGATCCCTTTGTTGATGTAGCTGTTTCAATGCGTGCTAATTATTCCTACAATTTCTCTATGTAACAAGTATGATTTCCTGACACAATTCAGGCCTACTGACTAAAACCAGGTTTTGACTGAGACTAGGCCCCCAGATAGAAAAAAAAAAAGAAGTAATATATATATATATATATATATATGAAAAAAAAAAAACCCCCGAAAACCTGCTCAAGAATCATGTAGAATCGAGAGTGACTCCAAGCAAAGAGAAAAGAGATGAATTTTTGGCTTCCATTATTAATAAACCTCTATATATTAAGTCTAAAGTTAAAGCTAAACCCTATTTTTGATTCAACATCCTGTCTCTTCCCCATATTTTGCACAACCTCAAAATTTTGCGAAACCCCAAAATGTTTTGAAACTACAAAATATCGGTGGCTTGAAACCGAAAATTTCATGAAACCATGAAATTTCAGTTCAATCTTGGAAGGCTTCACTGCTGGTTTCGAGGCACAAATGGCCAAATTAGATCCCGAAATTTTTAGGAAAACACCCTATTTCAGGCCCTCTAGACATAGTGGAGTTCTTCGCACTTGTAATATGTTTCAGCAAAAACAGAAACCAAAAAGGGAAGAGAGAAAGAAGAAGGGATCTTGCACAAAAGGTTGAGAGAAATAGTTGATGCCTCTTCCCTATATTCACTCACATTAGATAAAAATAAAAGTAAGATTACATAAGTGCCCTTCACTAACACCCAATACACATGTTGCTTAGTTCACACCCTATTTCCCATTCTACCCTCACAATATGTGCTCTCTTTACACTCACTCATGCTAGAGAATAAATGTCATACATTTCTAGCTTGCTCAAATGGGTATGAAACTGTAGTGAGTTATTCCTTGTGAACAAATCGTCTAGTTAACCCCAAGGGGGTAGTCGAGTTGGCAAGGGACCTTTGCCTCAGGAAGCATGTGGTTTTGAGTTCGACTCCTCTTACTTCCTTGGGGCCACTCGTATGGGGGTGTTTAGTGCCCTTCACTGCTTTCAGTGAGAGTTGAATGGTTCTCATTCAACCCTAGTATGACCTGGCCCATGCCGTTGTGGGGTCAGTATAGGCATGCTGGACTAGTCAGGCCGAAGGCTAGGCCGCTAGGGTACCCATCATTAGCAAAAAAAAAAAAAAATCGGCTAGCTCCTCAAGGAGCGTGTGGTTCTGAGTTCGACTCCTCTTACTTCCTTGGGGACACTCACATGGGGGTGTTTAGTACTCTTCACTGCTTTCAATGAAAGTTAAATGGTTCTCATTCAACCCTTGTATGACCCGATCTATGCGGTTGTGGGGTCCGTATGGGCCTGCGGGACTATTCAGACCAAAGGCCTGGATACCGCTAGTTAAAAAAAAAAAATCAGCTAGCTGATTTATTGTTTTCATAAAGCGAGTGCAAATGTAACCCGAGTCAATCTTTTCCTTCATGAAATGTCAATCAACTTTGACATGTTTTGTATGATCATGTTGCACTAGGTTATGAGCTATGCTAATGGTAGGCTTGTTGTCACAATACAATCGCATAAGCCCCTCAGCCTCTAACCCCATCTCTTGGACTAGTTTCTTCAACCTTTATGTGCAATGGCTCTAATTTCTGCCTATGCACTTGTTGTAGGCCTGTAGCCACAACAGATTGCTTCTTCTCCAGGTAACCATATTCCCAACTACGAAGTGTTGGATGTTGGACCATGTTGGGTCCAACCCCATGTGGAGATTGGGTGTTGGGCCAAGTTGGCTCCATATCTATGTGAAGTCATAGTGCCATATGAGTTGGTAAGCAATTTCCTTAGTGGGTTTCAATCTAAAAAATCACTTTTAAGTGTGTCGTGTGTTTTCTCTAAGGAGAGGGAAAGTTACAAGTTTACTAGAGAGGAATAGGTTTAGCTTGGTTGAGAAGCTAAGGAGAAGGTGTTCTTGAAGCTCTTAGAGAAAAAGTGCAGAATTGTTGTAGGAGGTTTACTCTCTTGGTTGGTCATTCTTGAGGGCGTTTGTGTGCTATTTCTATACTCTTGTTCAGCTGGTTGAACGTAGCTACAGTTTGTGCATTCAATTGGTCTCTCCAAGCTTTGGAGATGCATTTTCTTTGGCTATTCAGAGGTAAAGGAGTAGCTCTTTCTTTGTTTTCTTCTTCTTCCCCCTTTTTTTTTTAAATGAATAAATAATTCATTACCAAGAGGAATATACAAGGAGAAAGGGGGGGGGGGAGGGGGATTTGGAGATCACAAAAATAAAAAAGGCCCAAAAGAGGGATACAAAGGCCAAGAGGTCAAACTATAGGGGGGACATCAAGAGGGGGGATGATGGAAGGGGGGAGACCCCAGGAGAACGATGAGCTTGTTCCTTAGGTTATTTCTGACAGGTCTGTGATGGATAGTGCCTTGGAGCTGACTTCAAAGAAGATGGCATTCAAAATCTTGTCAAAAGAACGAGAGTTGGAAGTCCATCTCTGGAGATTGCGCTCCATCCAAATATGATTGATTGCTGCCGCAAAAATGAGCTTCCCTATTGTGTCGCATATGGTAGAACCTCTGATAGTCATGTCAATCCAGAGCCACTCTCTAGACAAAGGAAAAGTGGGTCTATAGGACGGCCAAATGGATCTAAGGGCCTTCCAAACAGAAGAGGAGAAGGGGCAAGAGAAGAAGTGGTGGTTGACATCTTCGGTTCTATTTCAACACAGGAAGCAGGAGGGGGAGGCCTGGATGTGTCTATGGATAAGGAAAGATTGGGTGGGGAGGCAATTGGAGAGGGCACGTCAAATAGTGAAATTGTGGCGAGGGATGTGACCTTTAAACCATGCGGCTTTGTGTTAAGGAGCAATCAGTGACTTGATATGAATAAGTTTCCAAGTTGAGGCTAAAGTGAAGGAGACCGTAAAGGAAGGCGTCCAAGGAGTGGCATCTTGTTGATGTGTGAGGTAACCTTGTAAAGTCTTTTAAGTACTTATTCTTTCTCAATCTTGTTGTGAATCTCAAATTTTGGGCATAAACTTGAGAGGTGAAATATTATAATCCTTATTGTTTTTAGTGGATTGCTCTTAGAGTGGTTTTTCTCCACTTTGAAGGGTTTTCCACATTAAATATGGTGTTTGATTAGCTTGTATTTGCATGTTCCTTTTGTGTTTTAGTTTCTAATTGCGTCTTTGACTCACACAAGTGGGCAAGTTTTTCCACACATCTTCCCAACAAGTGGTGTCACAGCTTGGTTGGATTTATTTTAGTAATTAAAGATGGATGGAAATACATCTTCAATGATGATTATTTTAAACGGAAGTAAATCGTTGATTTGTAAAGTCAATATGGTAGACCACCTCTAAGCAAAAGACCTTTATTTCAAAATTAAGGAACGGTTAAGAAACCAGAAGCATGTTTGATGGTGATTGGAAGAAATTGCTTGCATTTGGCAATGGTTGGATGATGTTGTGTTCCATTATGTGTCAACGGAAACTAATGCAAGTTCTTTGTGAAGAAATTGCATTATTTGTATGAAATGAAGACAGTTGGAAATAAGGCATTTTTAGTCTGTGAACTTAAAATTTAAAGAGAATGGGGGCCAGTTACAAAACACTTGAATCAAATGCAAAGCATTATAAATCAGTTGGCAACTATGAAGATGGTATTTGATGATGAGTTAAGCATTGTTGTTGCTAAGTTCATTGCCTGAGAGTTAGGAGACTCTTGTTGTATCCTTTAGCAACTTGGCACCCAATGGTATTATTACCATGAATCAAGTTACAAGCAGTTTGTTGAATGAAGTGAGAAGAGAATCTTCATATTCCTCCCACCCATATGCTTTGGTTACAGAAGAAAGGAGGAGATCAAAGCATAGAGAAAATCATAGCCGACGCAAATCAAAAGGGAAATCCAAATTATAAAAAAAAAGAAAAGAAAAGTGTCATTATCATAAGATGACACGGAAAATGAAAAAGAATTGTTGGAAGTTAAAAGAAAACAGAAAGGTGAAAATAGTGGGAGGATGAAGCATAAAGTTACAATAACACTCCTCTGTATGAACCAGCCAACCAGGGCAAAGGACTGTTCCAGAGTAGGGAAGGGAGATCTGATACATGGGCACGAATTTGATCATATTCAACATTCAAACCAGACAAAAATCATACACCCTGATTTTGTCCACATGCTTAGTATAGGCAGTAATGTTGTCAACAATTGCAGGGTGATAATTTGCAAAGTGATTAAGCTCATACCACAGACTTCGAAGTTCAACATAGTACTTGGGCACAGAGAGTTCCTGCTAAGTAATGGTGCGAACTTTCTTGTGAAGATCAAATACATGAGCATTATTTCTTATTTTTCATCCATATGTTTCCTTGGCAGCTGCCAAGATCTGAGAAGCAGTTTCTAACAACAAAAAATCCTCTGGAAATAGAATGATGATAGAGTTGAACAGAAAAGACATTAGTGATCCATTTGTTCTGAGGGGTACCCTCTTCAGAGGTTTTTTTTATTTGCCTGCGATGTGTCCAGAGTGAGACCTCTGCCAACAATTGTAAGGGAGATAGATCTAGACCATATGAGGTAGTTAGTACCCTCTAATTTCACAAAACAAGCACCAAATGGCATGTATTCACTGTGACCTTGTCCATCAGATCCTAAGGTTGTAGTAGTTACTTCAGACATGATGGCACTGAGGAGAAATCGACAATGAATGGAAGAAATACCAAATCTTCAAAACCAGTTGTCAGAAAGAGCCCAAATTTGGATCAAACAACCCTGTAAGGGTAATGAATTACTTCAAAATTTATCAGATTTTGATGAAGAATAGGTCAATAGGAAAATTAGGGTTTTAGGAGAAAACCCTAAATTTTTAAAGAAGATGAGGATCGCACACACAACCTTGGCAGGTAGGGCCACAGGGATGGTTGATCTCCTCTGTAGGGGTGAGGAGGGTCTCCTGCAAATATCAACTGATTCTAAGGGAGGGAACCCTAAAATCGATAGGGAATTTGGGGAATCGCAGGTGAAAATGGGTTCAATTTTGCAAGCGGTGATGAGTTCTTCTAATTTTTCTTTACTTGATCTTCAATGGGTGGGGATTTGATCTTAAAGTAGGATGAATCAAACTCCAAGAAGGGAAGAATAAAAAATTGTAGAGAGGAGGGGAAGAACCCTAATCGATTCTTCCATGTTTTTGGGTTTAAAATCTTGTGGTAATATAAAGGACAGCAACTAGATTCATTTGAATCACCTCATTAGTGCTGCCCTGTGGAGAATTAAGGAGACAAAGGAAGAGGAGAAGGTGGAGGTTAAGAAGGAGATGGAGGTTTGAGAGGATGGAGGCTTGCGATTTTGGAAGAAGAAAAAGGGAAGGCTGAAAAAACCTAGATTAGAAAATTGGCTATGATACCATGCTAACAGCCAAACTTGGTAGAATGCTTGAGTGAATAATGTGATTACTCAAGCCTTTATTTATAATAAACAACACAAAGGAAAATTACAAGTATGCCCCCTTTCCACCACCACTCATTACTTAGGGTCGGTGGAAGGGGGAAAAGCCTGGAATGCCCCTGCGGCATTGATTACATGATTCAACCGTTAACCAACTTTTTTTTTTTTTCAGAAATTTTAAAAATATTTAAAAATAGAAAATTGAATTTGGCTCCATCAAGCATAGATTGTGCTACGATATGTAACATATAAAAATTGAACACCAATCACCAAGTATGTATCCAATTTTTTGTAAAAATTATTTTTTAGGAACAATGATATACCTTCAACTTTGAATCTACACTAATCTTCCAAGAATGTTGCAAATCACAATAATCCAAGTTTTTCCAACCCTTCTTGTCGAAACCACCAAAGTGACCGTCTCATTTGTAACATTTTGATTTATATTCATGATGTACCAAAACAGAGAAATTTCGACCGAAAGTTTGCAAACCTTACATACTGTTAGTAATTTCGTTTTGAGTATTTTGAGACATTTATTGAAACTGAAATAATTTGCTAAACTTTGCAAAATTCAGCAAAATTTTGGAACAATGCCTCATCCACATCAACCTTAGAGGTGTTGCAATGAGATGTGGCATATCAAATCCATTGAATTCCTAGTGTGGGTAACTGTGATACTGAAGTGGGTCATTAAACTTACTCTGGTCTCAAGAACAGTATAGACAAATATAAGCTTGCAGATAACTGTTGGATTGTTTAAGCCTTTTAGCTTCAATAAGAAACATAGCCCTTTTGGCCAAATGCTGGCCAAGGAGAAAGATTTTGCCTCTCGACAGGTAATGGAATTGGGTAGACTTGTCCTTTGGCGGTAAGTCCAGTTGTGATATTATGGGTAAAAGCTTGCCTTTGGTGCTGCATTCTATCACATCTGGATGGATTGTAATCTTAGCCAATGGACCCCCAACTCCGGGACCCTATTGCAGATCTTGGCCCTCTATTGCTTTTGATATTAGATGCAAGCTTCCCTTTGCCTCTTCACAGTGTATGGATTCCCCTCGGAATAGGTTAACTATTGATTCTTTGGGCCTTCCATTTCTTTGTATCCCTCGCCTGCTCCCTCTAGTTGAGGGCTGTGGCCTTCTGCATCGCTCTTTTTCTTTTCTTCCCCTTTCTTGGGGGCCTTTGTATTCTTCTTCTTTCGTTTTGAATTAATATACATTCAAAAAAATAAACATATTACTCCTGGTTGGGCTTTAAAATGTTTTTGCTTCAAAATGTCTCCTCATGCTTCTGACTTTTGAGTATGTTATCAAGAGGTTTGACATTTCAATATCTGTGTATGATTACTTACAGACCTGTCTATAACTTGGTATGGGGTCCATTTTGTATATGGATTTTACATGCCATATATAAGTTTGCAATATGAAGTAACAATATAATAATAGATTCCAATGTATTGGTTCATTTAGGTCTTGGTCCAGGCCATCCAATTTGACCGCAAGTATGTTCTAATTGAAAGTAACTGTTTGGTTTCTGCACATGTTTTGGTGATATTCACATTGTTTGTCATGTGTGAAAATTAATGTGTAGAACAGCTTCTGTTATAGTGGTGTTGCACAGCTTAGAATCATAATATTGAAGAGTTTGTCTTTGATTCTCTCTTCCTAAAAATGCTCCCTTTTGAAGAAATATTAGATGGCTTTCAAAACCAGGTGGATACTGTTTGGATGTGTGAATCAGCCTGGCTTCTTGGTTGGGTGATTGTTCAACTGGTGCAATCATCATGCCACCCCGCTTTGCTAACTTTAGTAATAGATGACAATATTAAGAATGATTTCTGTCAAGCATAATAACTGTATATTAATTACTGATATTGGGCATACATATATCATATTTTAAGATCCAAAATGGTTTCATATTCTGAGACCTTTATCACTAGAAAATCTCTAATCCTTGTTGCTCCATGAAATGGTCTAAAATTCTGATTGAATTTGTGATCACTGATCATATCGATCTACAGTTTTGGTGAGGCCTAACATGCAAACTCCATAGTTTGTCCCTATGAACCAACCAAGAAAAGGTAAGAATGAAACTGTAATGCAGTGGTTTTTCCCTTTATGTCTGGCCTTGCGTTGGTCAGCATCTCTTGGTCTATGGTTGACTATAAAATTCTGACTTTATTATAAGATGACTCTGGATATCTTATATTAAAACAAAGAGGGGGTTAACTTGTAACTTTTAGATGGTGGAATTATGGAGATTTCTTATCTATTTCTGCACATTATATTCAAGGTGCAGTCTTAATTGTTTTCACTGCAATAATCATTATTTTCAGGAAAAATATAAGAAGTTGCACCCACGATTACCTGTCATTGTTGCTGAAACGCTACTGGAAACTGACCCTCAAATTGAATTGCCTCTTTGGCTAGTACATATGTTCAAGGTAAATTTCTCTAGTTAGAATCTGCATAACCAATTTATGTTTCAGATTTGCAGGAATGTGATGAATGCTGCATTAGTAGTGTACAATTATGGGAAATGCCCTATTTGTGGGTGCATCTCTCTCTCTCTCTCTCTCTCTCTCTCTCTCTCTCTCTCATACACACACACACAAGCACATGAGTCATTTTTAAGTAGATCACATTCAGTCTGGATATGTGGCATGTAGTTCTCCCTTTAGATTGTGTTTTCTAGTTTCATCATTTATGGATTGCAATATCATCTTGTTTTTTGCTCATGTGATGCACAGGGTGGTAGAACGGCAGTCTGTTGGGGGATGACTGGACAGGAAGCAGACCCTGCATCTTTACTTCGTCTATACGTTGATTATGGCAGATATGCAGAAGCCACAAATCTGGTCCTTGAGTTTATAGAGTCCCTTGCATCTCTTGTAAGTTGTAACTACCACCTTTTATGCTTCCAGTCAAATCAATGTTTACTGTTACTGAGAATAGGGGAAAGTAGGACTGGTTTGCAGTAAATTTGCTTTCGGTATTGAGTTTCTCTTATAGCCTTGTCACTTTATACGTCAATGTTTTTCTGGATGATGCAGATAGTACTTTAACCGCTAGAACAAATATTCTATAGACTAGAATAATTGAAATTATATCATTGTGATGAAGGCCAGAGAACTTTTGTCCACTCTTGGACAGATTTCTGGATGGCAGGTTCCACACATGGGACATCCGACATCCTTCTATTTCTTTTACAATTTTGTGTTTGTTGCGGTTTTAGTTGGATTAAGATTTAGAATTTTATTTGGTTTAGGAATTTTAAGTGTTAAGTTCAGTCCCAATTAGAGTGGGAATGGGTTGAAGACAAAATAGGGTTTAGGATTTGAGCTTTCCTCTTTTATTTAACTGTGGTTGGATTCTTAAGTCCCAACAATATTTCCTAGTTTGAGTAAGAAGTGACCCTTGTTTTCCAGCTGTGGATTACAAACTTGTGTGATTTGTTTCCCTTTATCAAAGTGAAGATGGTAAATTACTAATAAGAGATGAGGACAATAAGGAGAGATGGAAAGATTATTTCTACAATGATGTAGATCAATGCAGCAGATTTGGCATTATCTATTGAAGGAGGAGAAAGAAGGGTCGCGACCAAGGGTTGAACCATCCTACTGATGGGCTTGGTTCTCCCAGTTAGAAGTTGCTTCATTGTTTGCTTTGAGTCCCACTACGAGTTGGAGTTTTATGTTTATGTTTGTTAAGTCCTGTTTGGTGTTTTAATTTGTTTTTAAGGGCAAAGATGTTAATTAGTTAGTAGCTTAAGTCCGAAGCTAAGTAGGAATCTATTATGTCTTGTCGTATTTTTAGTAGAAGCTTAAACGTCTATAAAAAAGGCATTGCTGTAACTTTTTTCCTCTAGACAATTAATGAATGATATTTGCAGCAACTTGCTCCTAAATTCTGAGAAAGAATTCCTCAACAGCTGAAATAGCTGTGGGTGAGAGGTCCGGGCTGAGATAGCCATCCCACCCACATCTTTCTCATCTGCTTTCCCATTTTCTTAATTTGGTTTGTGAGAGAGTGATATGAGAGTTTTCTATACCAGATTAAAGACCTGCAGCCACATCTGATTGAAAAAGCAGAGAACAGTCTCAGACAGGTTTGAGATCAGCAAGAAGAAGCTAGGGTTTGAAGTTCAGTTTGAGTGACATTTCTCCCCTTCCAAGAACCTGATCATTTTGGGTTTTGTTGGCCACCATATGAGAGAGACTCGACCCGTAGTTGGTCTCCATCTGCCAGCTGAATCTTTAATTACAGCCTCCTCTTCTAGTTTCCTATTCCAAAACCTCCAAATCAAGAACACCTAGATCTCCCAATCCATCCATCCATTCCCCAAGATGTTTTGGGGTTTTCATCACCTCCACTTGACCCACTTACCATCACATTATGAATCTTCCATATCAAACCGCGGGTTACCCTAGTTTCAGCGCTGTTTTGGGTTTCATCCTAAATCTGATTTCCAGATCTGTTTGTTATTTTGTCTGTTTCCGTTAGAACTTTGGGAACATTTTTGGGGTTATTGATCTCTCAATATCCCTTACATTAAATTGGTATCAGAGCTATGGCTGAAAGCTCTGACTCGACAAACATGACTAACAATCTCAGTTTCTGTCCAACAACTTACTGAGTGGATGACTACTCTAGAAGAAAATCAGGCTCACAAGCCCCACAGGCAGTTACTCCTGCCATTTGTGTTCAAAGGCTTAGAATTACCCTACAACCAACCGGGTGTGTGTTCAATAATGGTTCCTATAAAGGGGATGAAGAAGTTGACGTAAACCCTCATCAAGCCGATGATAAACACACGGTAAAACTGGATTTGAAGGAATACGATGGAAGGCCTGATCCAATAGCTTTTCATGATTGGCTCCATGCCTTGGATGACTACTTCAAGTGGTGTCACTTATCAAAAGAACGTGAAATACAACTGGCTGCGAAAATGCCCACTGGGATTGATACAATGACATATGGATCCACAAACTTGGGATGATATGAAGTTTTTTCCCATTTGCTATCATCGTTGTCTGCATGATCAACTTAACACCATCCAGCAAGATACCATGACAGTTGAGGAGAACATTAATCAATTCAACCAACTAGTTCGGCGAACAGGTGTTGAAGAGAATGAGGGATCAGCTTATATCCTGTTTCAAATTGGGTTAAGGCATGATATTCGAGACAAGATTGGTGTGATTGAAATTTGAAACCTAGATCATTGTGTTGAAAAGGCTTTAGATGCAGAGGAATTGATCAAAGCAACCCCACCGGGCCACGTCGTTACAACAACCTGTCAACTGAAGGAAGGAAGCCATTCACTCTTACTAGACTTAACCACAACCCTACCGGAGTTTCACAAGTCACATCAGATAAGAGTAAGGCATCCATGATCGGAAAGGAGGCACCGGGGACAACATGCTATCATTGTAATGGTATCGGACACTTCGCCAAGTTCTGCCCAAAAAGCGGCAGGGCTAAATCCATCATTATTACGATCAAATCCAACCCTAAGATGCTAGTTTACAAGCCCCAACTTGATGATGATTGGGCTGTAAGAAGGTGAGGGAATGCAGTAATGAACCTGAAGGTGAAGACAACAACACCCAATTTTCTATTAATGTGGTTTCTGAATTTCTGGTTGCGGAAGCCAAAGGAGAAGATTTGAGGCGTCATTCCATCTTTTATACACCGATAATCAGCAGGCCTAAGGTAGCTCAAGTTATTATGGACAGCGAGAGTTGTGTGAATTTTGTTTCATATGCTTTCTTTATTGACGGGCAACTCATGACTGAGCCACATCCTCAACCATACAAGGTATCCTTACTTGATAGTAATACAATGGCTTTTAATCAACGTTGCAATTTCAAGCTATGAAGAAAATGTATGGTGTGATGTGCTCCCAATGGTGTTAACTGATGTACTACTTGGGAGGCCTTGATCTTTGACAACAATATCCTGGTGGGTGGAGCCAAGAACCAATGTTTCTTCGACTTTCAACGGCAAACCCCTCATCCTGAACCCTCTCAACATCCTACAGATGAAACCTAAGTTGAGAGCAGCCCAAGTGAAGAGACAACAGATTTTGAAGTCTATTGAAAAGACTCCATCCAAAGAGACAAAGAAGCAACTTTCAAAAGCTAGTAAGCACAAAGAACAGCCATCCGATGATAAATTACTAGTGTTACTTCATCGTGATTTTATGGCTGCAAGTGAGGAGATCGGACTGATACTAGCACTTGTGACCAATATAGTAGAGCCAGAGAAGAAGTAACCTTTCGTAAGCTAATAAGGGAGTTACTAGACGATTTCTCATATTTGGTTCCTGATGAGTTACCTGATGAGCTGCCACCTTTGGAGGACATCCAAGATGCTATTGGTCTAGTGCCTGGATCAATCTTACCAAATCTGCCCACTTACCATCTCAGCCTGAAAGTAGGCAAGGCATCAAATCTAGATGAGGTCCCAATAGAAGTGTGGAAGAGATTAGGAATTTTCGGGTTAGCTTGTCTAACCAAGTTGTTTAATAAGATTATGAGCACAAGAAATGTGCCAGATGAATGGAGAAGCATTGTGGTTCCGATTTATAAATAATAGTGATATTCAGAGTTGCAAAACTATTCAGGCATAAAACTAATGAGTCATGCTATGGAATTATGGGAGAGAATTATTGAAACTCATATGAGATCCAAGCTCCATGTATTCCCTTCCCTGTGTGCCTGCACACCTGTAGAAATAGATTGTTTGTAGATTTTTAGGGTCTTCCTCTTTTTTTTCACATGCTAATTGCCCCCTCCTATGCAAGGGCAGGGTCATGTAAGTTGTAATTTTGGTTTATTATTCTTCTTCCTCATTTTTCTTCTTAGAGTTTCCTTCTATTTTCTTTTCCTTTGGTAATGGTTTTCTCATTCAACAATAAAAAGGGAAAAAATAGTAAGAACGAATTTAGTTTTATGCCAGGAAGATCCACAACAACATACTATTACTTAGGAGACTCATAGAAAGATTTAGAGATTGCATGAAGGATCTCTTGTGGTCTTTATTGACCTGGAAAAAGCTTATGACAGAGTCCCTAGACAGTTAATTGAAAAGAAGTGTTTCAAGTAAATATGTGGACATAATTAAATATATGTATAATAGTGTGGTGACTACTGTAAGTACTGTGGGGATTAGGATAGTGAATTACCCATTTCAATTCGGTTCATCATAAATCTTTATGAAGATAAGAATATTAGAGACTTCAATGTGGTGAATCCAGGGGATGGGCTCTCTTACCTATCATCAACTTTGTTTCAAGCAAGCTTCTTCCTCCGGTCAAGTCATAAATCTTAAAGAATGTAAAAAAGTTGGAGAAGATGGGGTTAATCGAGGGGCAGGTGCTGACAAGTTTATCTTGAGGAACCAGAATGAGAATGTGGAGGTAAACTTCCTTGAGAAAGGACAATGACTTGAGAGAGTTTGGCCAAGCACTCTTGAAGTGGGGAAATAGGTTCATGTTTTTTTTTTTCAGAAGAAAATGGATTTTGCATTGATTTTCTCTTGGGTTAAGATATTTATTTTGGTGATTGGGATAAGGGGGATTGAAGATTAAAATTCTTTATTGGTACAAAAGAGATTTTACTCCAAGGTGGGGATAAGTTTTGGACTTTTTCTTTTTTTGGGTGGAGGGGAGGGGTGTGGCTGGTTATAAAGCCATCCTACCTCTGTATCTGAGTTTGGTTTTGGTTTTATTTATTTTATTTTCTAATTCTCTTGACTAAAATCTTAGGATGTTGGGTTCGGGCTAGGTGGGTTCCCCTCCCCCCCCCCCCCCCCCCCCCCCAAAAAAAAAAAAAAAATTGTATTTTCTTCATTTATCTTCTATGAATAAAATTTCAGGGTCCGGCCAAGGGTACCCAGATAAGTTTCTGGTTTAAAAAAAATTGTGGAGGGGAGGGGTGGTATTGGTTTTTTGTGGGGTCTTTGTTTTGTGGGTGGTGAGGAATTTTGTGTAGGATCAGTTGTTGAGTTGGTTTTGTGGGTGGTGAGGAATTTTGTGTAGGGTCAGTTGTTGAGTTGTATGATGACTTCAACGATTTGTGATAAGGATACAGAAGTTTACTTTCTTTCAACCAAATCTGTCATAATCTGTTTCAAGCTCATAAGTTAATACAGAGCAGTGAATGTGAAAGACTTTAGATTCTTTTTGTTTCACTACTAATCAAATATGTTTAGTCTCTGCTTCTCAAATTTTTTACTACATTTTATATGGGCTCTGTTTTTCCGACATGTAGTAAATGAAGATGTTGCTATTAATTTTGTACAGAGACCAGCAGATATAATTAAACGGAAAAAGATATCTGCTGTTTGGTTCCCATACACTGTGGTTGAGCGCCTATGGTGCCACCTGGAAGAGTTGAGCAATGCAGGCCAAATGAATGATCAATGTGACAAACTCAAGAAGCTGCTACATGGAGCTCTGTTGAACCATCTCACACTAGTATGTGCTCCTTTCATTCATTTTCTTTAGATAAGATTTTTGTTCCTATGTAACTTGATCTACGGAAATTATATAAGATTTCTGTTTTCTCTGGTTTTTGCAGATGAAGGTGGACTCACATGATGCCCAGGGGTCTGCACTCTGTTAAGAAGCTTCAGGAAGTTTCTTCTCTGTTGGATCTAGATCCAGATCTAACACATCATAGAAATGAGAGCAAATATAGATTCACTTAAAGGTTGACACATTTTGACCTTCGTTTTTTACTCTGTTTCTGAAATAGGTCAAGGAACTCTAGCAGAAATCTGGTGAAATGCTCATGTTTAAGATTATTCACAGTTCACTGATACAGTGAAATTGTTTGGAAAAGCCTTCTACCTCTGACTGGTGACAGCATTAAAGTACATCACTGTCACCCTACTCACTCATGTCAGTGTAGGCAATATATGCTTTTGGCTAGGCTTCAGCTTTACAGGATATTGTATTCGAGTTGACAGACCTGTGTTTTGTTTCATCTGGTTCTAAATACCAGTTAAACAGTATCATATGGGGTGCTTTTTTCGACCTCTTTGTATTTGAATGCTAAGGTTAAAACCCAAATGACCTTGTTACCACAGCCACTGGTTGGGTCATCATCTTCTACCAAAGATGCCAGGTTTCTTAATCATAAATAATGTACTTTGTTAATAAAGCATCTAAACTTCAAGCACGTCAGCTACACCTCACAGAAGGAAAACTAATGAGATTCCACGTAATGAGGCACACAGATGACCCTCAACCTGGCCTTCAACAATTGAGAGCAGCGATGTCAGGTCTACTTGGAAGAATCTGCGCAACACCATTACCTGGAAGAACTACAAACATCAAGTTGCTCATAGCTCATACTAGGTGCTTAAGCACTAGAAACAATTTTCTTGGACATAGCCAAGCGGTTTTGTCTCCTCAAAACTCAGAATCACCTGGGATTGGAGTCCAGATAACAGAGCATTGTGGAGTGGTTGCAGGAAACCTATATTACTTGTAGGTCTGTCAACATTCGGACGAAAAAATTCTGCTATGCTTAGATAATAAGTATTCTGGATAACTCTTATAGCATTTAAATTTATAATACCAAACAATTTGTGTGCAGTAGTTAAGTGTTTGATCGTAAGCTAGATAGAACACATTGTCAAACACTACCCCACCACCACATGGTGGTCTAATGGCTACAGTGGAGGCTTACTGTACTACTCTACTGAAGTACTACATGGTGTGTTACTGTACTACTCTACTATATTTGTATTTCACGGTGAATGTTTCAAAACCTTAAAACCCAAGAGATCTTGTTAACAAAACCACTCTTTGGCTCATGTGACCAAATACAAGTTTGATGAGGTTCCCCACTCCCCCCCCCTGCCGCTCTCCCCATCCTGTTGTACCCTGAAAGGTACTGTGTTGTGTAGTATTTTTGGAAATGAACTTGTACTTATTGGCGTCATGTATTTTTTTACAGATTAAATGTCTACATCAAGTGTCAATGATAGGAACCTTGTTGGACTAAAGTGTAGATGTGATGGAAAAGCTGGTGTGAAGATCTCAGTGACCGTGGGTAATCCAAACAGTATTTTATGGCTGTCAGACATCATATATGCAAATACTTCTCTTAGTGTGATCCCATTAATGCACCAAGAACAGTGGAGTTTGTGAACACAGAAGAACCAATAATTGTTCCCATTCATGATTTGGAAGAGTTGAAAGAGATTAAATGAATTGGAGAGGTTTAATGGGTCACTAAAAGCATCAATAGTTCATCCCAATCCTGATTTGGAAGAGTTGAAAGAGATTGAATGAATTGGAGAAGTTTAATGGATCACTGAAGATTGTCATTAGTTTTCTTTGTTGGTGTCTTTGTAGCAATAATTGTAAAAAAAGTTTGATGACCTTGATCAATGTTTTTGGTACTTGAAAGGGAACACATTCCAGTTGTAATTAAGTACTTAGCTTTTGTTAGACCTTGTGTTTGAGTAATTTTTATCTACTAACTTTAATCAAACAAATATATTGGAAGGACCTGGAAAGTTAAAGACAACATTGCAGGACATGGAACATCATATTCACAGGACCAGTAATGCATTCATATCAAAAACACCGAAATGCATTTATTGATGAATATCTTAAGACTTATATTTTCAAAATGGATAGCATTTGTGGACATACAGGCCAACATTGCAGACCTGGAAAGGAACTAAAATCTAACATCATTAAAATGTAAACAAGGAACTTCATACAGCAACCATCTTCTTCTCAAACAAGGAACCCATTGTCTTATCACCACTCACATCCAACATCACATTCAAATACAACCTCATTGAAACTCCATCATCACATTCATAATGCAACCATTGAAATAAAACCCATTGTTCTGTCACCCAAGGACCTGTCATAATACAACCATCACCATTCAAATAAAACCCACTGTTCTCTCATCCATAAACTTGTCTTAATACAGCCATCACCATTCAAATAAAACACATTATTCCCAAACCACTGCTCTCTCATCCATAAACCTGTCTAAATACAATACAGCCATCACCGTTCAAATAAAACATGATTGAAATAACACCCTTTGTTCCCAGACAATTCAAATCCGTTAGTAGAATCGGGTAGACCCGGTTCTCTTTATGTGAAACGCTCATATGGGGTAGGCTCCAACCCGCTAGGGGTTAGGAACCGTAGTTGGCCAAATCTATAAAAATATTAGTCTTTCCCTAAAACAAAAGAGTTGAATTGAGATCATAAGCTCAGCCTCTCTCTCCAATGTCGCCTTCTTGTCTCTATTATCTCCTTGTGTGTGAGTGTCTCCAAGGATCTCCATCTTAGTCCTTCGATTTGGAGGCTGAATATGGTAAAGGATTCGCCCTTATCAGCCTTGTGAGATCTCCCTAAAGCTTTTGCAACATCAAAAATAAAATTTCACTAATAATAGTAATCAACCATGCTAGTACATCAAGGAGAATTCTAGATTAAGTGAAATCAAATGGCCTTTTCAAAAGATTAAAGGAAAAGGAGAGAGATACAATAACATTTGCTTTTGACGAACGAAATTAGAATAAATGAAGGGAAAAGTTTTCCATCGATGCTAGAGTGGGAAACTCTCTCTTATCTATTGGTAGCATACTAGATCAAACGGGTGATTTTCTCACCTACTACGGATCCCGCTCGAGGGGATATTACTCAATTGGTAGAGCACCGCTCTTGCAATTGGGTCGTTGCGATTACGGTTGGATATCTAATTGTCTAGGCGTCTTTCTCTGAGGAAGAAGCGAAACATAATCAACTTGAATTCGAGACAGCTATTTGAAATCTTAGCTAAACAATGGATTTTTATCTCATGTCTTCTTTTCGTGAAAAAAGACCAATTGAAGTGGAGGGTTTCTTCAAAGAACAAGGAGTTGAGTCAACTATTCAATCAAATGATATTGAGCATGTTCCCTGTCTCTTCTCGAGAAAGAAGTAGTGCATTTCCTTGCAAAATTGTGCTCAATTTCATATGTGGCGATTCCATCAATATCTCTTTCTCAGTTGGGGGAAGAAACCTATACTTGATCTCATAGATACATATAGAATTCTGTGAAAAGCCGTATTTGATGAAAGTTGTATGTACGGCTTGGAGGGAAATCTTTCATTCTTTTGAGATCCACCCCACAATATGGGGTCAAAAAGCCAAAATTAGTGATGTTAGCCCTTCTCTTTATTAGTTGGGGGAAGAATCTGCATGAATCGGATTTTTTGAGGAATGTAACCAGAGAGAATTGGATTTGGTTAGACAATGTGTGGTTGGTAAGCAAGGATCAGTTTTTTAGCAAGGTACGGCTAATTAGGAGATACCTAACCTCTTGGCTTTACGGACGAAGCCGGACATCCTTCTCTTTAAGAGAAAATAGGTAATAATCTTCTTACTCATCTCGTATTACTTTACTAACAAATAAGCCACTAAAAGGTAGCCATTACACCAGATCTTCTAACTTCCCCTAACACTTAACACGTAAGATACCTATTACAATCCACTACATGTCACAACTCCATAACTAACCATCCACTAACCCATTCCACACATTCGACCTTATTCATCATCCCACAATTGAGTAACTGCCCCAGCTGCCTACCTGGCTAGTGAGCACGTAACAGTATATAGTACACAGGGTGAATGAAGAGGGGATGAGTTTTTAGGGAGGATGCATTTTGGTAGGAAATGGGCTCACATCGATGCAACGAGTGCAAGTCATTAAAAGAAATAATTCCCAACCAAAATTAGTTTAAAAGTTGGAGTTGTGGGAGATGTGGATAGCTTTCCTGTTTGCTGCTCCAGGAAGCATGAGGACATAAGGTCACTTCATTCGTTTTAAGTTTGCAAGAAATAGGCAGATGGCTAGTTTTTCTTCTGATTTTGTTTTCAGCACAGAAAATCAAAGTAATTTCAATTATTAGATTGAGAGGAGGTAAATGGGGACTTGATTCGCTAAAACTGCCAGAAACTGAAACAGTCCATTTTCCTCTTTTAAAGTTACCCCTTTCCTAGTGAAACAAAATTTGAATGGGTATCTTTTGCATATAACAAAGGTAAAAAAGAAATAAGAAACCTGAAAACTCAAGAGATCCTACCTTGAAAATTAAATTAAAGTTATTGAACAAAGCTCCTTTTTGGGTTCTGAGAGGGATTCAGCTTGTAGTTCTCCATCCTAAATCGATATTCCTTTTTTTTTTTTTTTAACTGATAATCACATATCTATCCTCCACAGTATCAAGATTTTACTTCTCCCTCTTTGCTCTTACTGTCAATGGAGGAATACTCCACAAATACCGACTCGATAGTTGGAACTAGGACCTTTCCAACAATGTGGGTTTGATAAGTTTTTAATCCAGAAATTAAAGTCAAACGAGGAAGTACTGGTATCTATATGCACTATATTCGACAGGTAAGACGATCAAGCAGTATATTTCTTAAAAAAAAATAAAAATTAACAAGCTCTAAAATATAACAGAGATTTCCTTGGAATTAAAGTGAACAATTCTTCAACGGTGAAAATAAAAATAAAAGCAAAAGGCCCTGTCTTTGAAAATAGAAGAATGCGTAATCACTTCCAATCCACGAATAAGTGAACCCAAAGAAATTATACTCAGTAGTTTTGACAAACAGAAAGCATACCAGGGATAGAGGATTATTGTTTTGGTTAGCTTGAAGATCTTTGACTGTGAACTTCGCTTGAAGAATCCTCTGCAACTGCAAGTACTGTAGTCAATTTAGAGAGCGGGAGAAGGAGAATGTGTGCTTTGCTCAGTGTACAAAATTCTCTATACCTCAGCGAGCGTTTATCAAGAAATGGGGGCAGTCCAGGGTTTTATGCAAACACGGACTCTCTACGCATCACATTGATTGTGTCACCCGTGGGTGAGCGATCCTTTCCGGCGCAAATGGGAGAGGGTCCCTAAACGGCAGTGTATCCCCTGCGACAGTACGTGGGCCAATAGGAGCGTGGGAAAGCATAAACGGGACTTCAATAGGGGTGAAGTTGTCATTTCACCCTATATTTGGCGTAGAGACCACGCTCCCTTCATGCTTCCTTTTCCCAAACCCAAGCGTTTCATTCTCTTCCCGCTCAAAGCTTTCTCGGAATGGAGATCTCTGACTCTGAACTCGTCGAATCGTTCAAGCACTTCCTTCTTCGCTACCACTGCGAAGACATTCGTTCCATCGTTCTCTCTCAAGATCCAATGCTTCACTACCCTCTCCATATAGAGTAAGTAAGCCATGGCCAATCCACATTTGCTCCTCCATTCCTTATATCACTATTTTGTTTAATCGATTGTCTTAATTTATCAGTTTTGCAGAGCTCACACAAGATAATCCTCCGCTCTCACATCTCCTCTTCTCTCAACCCACACACTTCTTGCCTCTTTTCGACAAAGCGGCTTATCTGGTTCAGGTATTCAAGTTTTGTAGAGCTCTTGTTCTCTTTCTATGAGATATTGATTACTAATTTTGAACATGGTCATGGCAGAAAGATGTCTTCGTTGATCTTAAGGGTTGGGACGATGCAAGTGTCAAGGAATTCGTGCACGTCCGCATCAATATCAGTGGTTCACCTTTGGAATTTCCTGGTTCGTTTGCTTATTTTTGGTGAAATTTATGGGTTAATTGCTTCATATATGTTTGTTTGTTTTTTTGTTTGATTTGTAGTTTTTGGATGCATTCAGAGACCTTCCCGAGCATTGGACGTGTGAGAGTGAAGCACCGGGGGATTCTTCTCACTCTCAAAGGCACTGTCATCAGGTCTGGGTCGGTCAAAATGATAGAAGGAGAGCGGAAATACATGTGCCGAAAATGCAAGTTCAGGTGACTTTTCCTTTTATTTATATTCGCCTTGGTCTCTCTTTTTTTTTGTCATGTTCTACATTCCACTGTTTTGTTTTTTCATGGATAGGCAGTTTGATATTCATTTTTCCCCTTTTAATGTTGCAAATATGGAGCATTGGGGTATTGTCAATCTTAGATGCCTCGATTCTTTATACAGTAGTTTACCTATTTCTTTACCCATTTATTTTCTCATATTTCCATGGAATTCTTGTTCCCTGGTGAGTTTCCTAATTTTATTCTCTAATTGCACCCAAAAAAAAAAAAAAAATCTCTAATAGTGAAGTAAATTCTTAACTTTTCATGGTTTCCCAGGCATGGGTTAGGATTTATTTTTTTACTAAATTGTTGTCTTTGCTTTTAAAGATTGTAAAAGTGTTACATTTTTATGGACCCTGATGGTGTATCTCTTATTGGTATTGGAGGGAAGATGTACTCTGTCCAGTCTATTCCGATGGTGCAATATAGTTTCTCGATTGAAAGAAGTCTGAAATTTTATTCAAACAAAATAGGTTCCATTCCGAAGTGTATTTCTACTAATTGAAAAGCTAAATTGCTCACCTTGGGAATGATGGATAGGTTATGTCTTATATAATTTAATTTGAGGGGATAGTTATTGGTTCATAAACCTTGACTAATCTCTGGATTGACTTTGTGTTTAGGTTTGATGTTCATCCTGAACTGGAAAGTGGAAATGCCATAAGACTTCCATCAGCTTGCCCTTCAAAGGTCTATTTCTTTCCACCCCCATTCTATAGTATGCAATGCATCAATTCCTTACTACTACTACTACTACTACTACCATAGTTGTCACGGCGTCAAATCGATCCAAGGCGGTGGAGGGGTGGCTAATTGATTTGGCGATGAATCGCCCATTATGGAGTTGCCATGGCGGTCAAATCGCCCATGTGTCATTTTTTATTTTCCCTATTTTCTAAAGTTATTTAGCATGCTACAAACCTACAATATATACCCTATAACATATAAAACCAACATTAAGCAATATCAAATCATCAAAAATCAACATAGCCCTATCAAAATCACCCTGCATTTTACAAAAAATCCGCCTAGTGAATCGGGCGTGACCTGGCGTCCATGGCGACGCCTATCAGTCAATGGCGACCGCCATTTGTGAGTCACGTAAATCGTAGCACTGCCATGAATTTCTTTTTCCGCCAGGACGCCAAATCGCCGCCTTGGTGATGCCATGACAACTATGACTACTACTATCAATCCTCTTTAGTATAATCATTGCTGTTACTACAACATGAACAACCGCAACAAACTGATGTGACTAGTCTGTTGCTAGTTTGCTACTGCTACTGCTACCTCTATTATTACTATCATACTATATGCTCTCTCATTCCACCCCCCTCCCCTTTTTTTTCCTTCAAAAGGCATATTTTGTGGATTATAGATGAAAACTAGATGAAACAATCAGACCTTGCTACTGTGATATGTCTGGGATCTAAAATTAAATCAGTCCTGTTCCTCTTTTATTGTGCTTTTACTTTCTATCTTAAATTTAGTGTGTCTCCTTTGTATTTTAAAATACTTTTTTTGGTAATTTTTCACAGGAATAGTTGTTAAATGCCTTGCAAATATTACCATTTTTTTATGGCTTTTAACTGGAATGGAGTCCTTTTCATAATTTACTTCATTTTCTCCTGTGACTATTTCAATTAGTGCCTGCCATTGAATCTTTTGTAATCTCTAACAGGGGGCTAGATCATGTGAAGGCACAAGTTTCGAATTTATAGAAGGAAGTATTGTTTGCCATGACTATCAGGAAATCAAAATTCAAGAAAGCACACAGGTTCTGGGGGTTGGATCTATACCTCGTTCAATTACTGTTGTTTTGAAGGATGATTTAGTTGACCTCGTCAAAGCTGGAGGTACTACGTCTTAGAAGCTCCTCCTTGGGTCTATATATTAAATTCCTGTTTTCATTGAATATTTGTTTGTTGTATGGCCTTAATACTGCCTAAGAACAAACACTGAGAGTGAGGTGGTGAAAGTTGATGATAGGGAGCTGTTGCAAAGTGATAACTTTAGATGCCTAGGTTCAGTCATGAATAAAGGAGATATAGAGGATGATATTGTCCATAGAATTGGAATAGGGTGGATGAAATGGAGGGGTACATTTAGATGTAGGGTGGATGAAATGGAGGGGTACATCTAGATGTTGTGTGATCGATGTATCCCTTTAAAACTCAAAAGGAAAATTTTATAGAACAATTCTATGACCAGCATGACGTATGGGGCTGAATGTTGGGTAGTAAAGAAAAGACATGTAAACAAACTTCATGTGGCTGAAATGAGGATGTTACGATGCTTAAATGGGAAAACTAGTAAAGACAAAATGAAGAATGAACAAATTAGAGAAAACTTGGGCGTTGCCCCTATTCATGGTAAGTTGTGAGAAACTCATCTGAGGTGGCATGGACATGTGCAACAGAGGTCTTTTGAATGCTCCAGTTCGAAAGAGTTTCAAATTGAAAAAGGAGCCGAAAGAGCTAGAGGTAGGCCTAAAATAACCATAGAATAAGTGGTAAAGAAGGACATGCATAGCTTAGGACTAGAATCTTGTATGGTTTTGAATAGAGTGGGCTGGAGGAATAGGATCCCTGTAGCTGACCCCATCTAGCTAGGATAAGGCTGAGTGAGTAAGTATCTATTAGCTTAGGCTTTTGGGTTGGACACCGTCAAAGCCTTTTATGCTTTTGGTTGTTTTGTTTGGGAAGGAGATAGAGAAAGTGAGAGAGGAAGTATTGGAAGAAAGGGCAAAGTGTTCTCCATTTATAAATAATTGCGATATGAACTCTAACGTTAATTTGCTTTATTTATTGAGATATTTGTTTTGTGTGTGTTTGCCTCCCTCTTTTCCCTTTTGTTTTCAATTCAGTTTTTTTGCAGTTTCTGTGTTGATTTTTGTTTTGAAGAAATTACTTTGATCCTTTTTTTGGAGGGTGGGTTGTCAATGGTATAATAGATATCTTACTAGAAAGAGAAGAGAAGCAAGTGCATATGGAGGCCCCAAATTGGGACAAGAAAGAAAGACAAAAAGGAGAACAAAGAGAAACATCACGTCCTCCCCCCCCCCCCTCCACAGAAAACAAAAAAGAAAGAAAGATACCACAACCACCCTACAAGAAACTCTTAAGCGGCAATAATTGGAGCCCTCAAACCCCCCCCCCCAACTTCACCCACAATACACAAAAACCAATAAAACCAATAGATGGCAACATAGTTGTCACTGTATATAGGCGACCCAAGGTGTTGGAGGGGGCCTAGACTCAAGGCGAAACCAACCAGGTGCGTAGGCGACAGCTTTAAAACCATGGATGGCGAGCAATATGTTAAATTATGTTAAGCAATGTTTTCAATTTGATGTTTACCTCTCACCTCTGCTGGATAGGTTGCATATATGTATCCCTTGAACTTGGCTTGGCTTATATCTTTTTATATATTTCTTGGTCAGATTTTACTGATATCTTGATTTTTCCAGATAATGTAATTGTTACAGGGGTTTTGACTGCAAAGTGGTCCTCAGATTTAAAGGATGTCCGCTGTGATCTTGATCCAATATTAGTTGCAAATCATGTTAGGTAAATGGAATATTAGATTTATTTTGTGAAAGATAGAAATAACAACACTTGGAGTAAAAAAAGTTCAACCCACATGCTAGTAACCACATCAATATATCTTTGCTTTCTCTGGCCAGAAAGCATGGTTACTACAAAGTACAAAGTGGTCCTCAGATTTAAAGGTTGTCTGACAAATGGAATGCTTTCTCAGGACAGAAAGCATGGTTACTCCCAATATTACTTGCTAACCAAGAGTAGTCATGTTATTCTTAGCAATATGTAAGGGGAAGAGGAAGCACTTGCATGTCTCAATATACCCTTCTCTCTTTTTTGGATACTATGTCTCAATATGCTTTTCACTTATGCATTTCTTTTTCCAGGAGAACAAATGAACTAAAATCGGAGATAGATATACCTGATGATGTTGTCAAGAAATTCAAGCAATTTTGGACAGAATTCAGAGATACCCCATTGAAAGGTATTATTAGGCATTTTAAATATTTCATAGTCATCCCATTATCTATATATGTTCCAGTAAGCATCTAAGATTTTCATTTGGGTGCCAGTTCTGTCTTTTAGCTGAACTCCTGCAAAGCAAGGGGTAAGGCTGCGTACATTTTCCCCTCCCAGACCCTGCAGTGGCGGGAGTCTCATGCATTGGGTTTCTCTTTTTACTGTATTTTCGCTGAACTATAATTTTGCTAAGCGGCAAAAAGTTAATGCAGGAAGAAATGCCATTCTCCGGGGTATTTGTCCACAAGTTTTTGGACTCTTCACGGTAAAGCTCGCAGGTAAATTTTTTCTTGCTATTCATTCTGAAAATTAAAATTAGATTCCTATTGTTGCAAGGAAAAGGTGGGTGATGTGACCTACAATTCCTCATTGCTTAAGATAATGTACTAATGTAACATTTTTTTTTTCTTCTTCTGGATCTGACACCTCCATAATGTTTTGCCTTTTCAACCTGTAGTTTCCTTAACTCTGATTGGAGGTGTACAACATGTTGATGCTTCTGGTACAAAGGTTCGTGGAGAGTCTCACTTGCTTCTGGTTGGTGATCCTGGTAAATTTTTTTCTTTCATAAGACAAGTGAGGCCTTTTTATTCTAATTACCAGCTTTAGTTCAGACTTCAGAGTGTAAGTGAGACTGCAACATGTTATCTGGGCACTTTGCTTTTGCATATTGTTCATGAAAGTTTTCAGGATATTTGGATTATATTCTAGCAGAATATGAGGATAAAGCTTGGTGGTAATAAAAGGGAAATGACATTTTGATATTTTAGGATATCAGAAGAATGGTCCTGCATCTTTCTTTTGAAGCTTAATTGCTGGAGACATTTGCTGAGAAGGGCCCTAAGAATGACTTGTGTATGACATGACAATCAGAGTTGGCATGATATGTTGTATGGAGCAGTATCTATTTCATTCAAGAAATAGGTTGTAGGATGGTCCTTGTAATTCAAATCAAATATGCTTTAAATACATGCAAATTTTAAGTTGTGTTTCACTACTGCAGGGGTATTTATGTCTAAATTCCCTGCAGTATGGTAGAATCTTAGTCAGTGACTCAGTATGGGTGTTATTTAGTAAACACGATAGGGGGAATGTCCACTCCCTATCGTGGTAGCATAGTTAGTCTTCTTCTTTTTCACGAAAGCAAGTTGGAGGAGCAGTTTACTCAGTTGATCAAGAGGAAGACCCAGCCACAGAAGCACCTGCGGCATGGTGTGGTAGGAAATGAAGGCAGAGGAAGATAGATAGTTTCCTTCTTTGCTTATGTAATCCTATTGTTCTCTAAGTGGCTTTCCTATTCCTACTAGAGGTACAATATTCTTCTGGTATTATAAATATATGGGCAGAACACAATAGGCATTCTATTCCTTTCTATCGTGTTCTGCAGTCCATCTTCTCCTGCTTCCATCGTCGTCTCTTCTTCTTCTTCTCTCTCTCATCTTCAACCCTTGGTACTGACAGATTACTAGGTTGTCTTTAGTCACACAAATAATTAGACCTAATGCAATTATTTTTGGTCTGATCTGTGGATGTGGACAATGACTTTTTTTGGGCAGAAAAGATTCTGTTGGACATAGAAACCTCCAAAATCGTAAGAGGAGAACTTGGCTAAATAAACTCTGATGGATGCTTTCCAAATTTTTGGTATTGGAATTCCCCATAATATACTGTTCAAAGTTCCTTCTCAAAGTAGATCCATTTTTGGTAATGCTTGACTATCAGATTATGATTTGCACTTGCTTGTCTTGTATTATATATATTATATTTGTTTAAATGCCAGTTGAAGGCGAGTCAAACTGAGGGAAAGTTATATTTATATATCCAAGTCTCCAAGATACACCTGTGCAACTGTCCTTCTCTAGTGGGTGTGTTATGCATTGCGTGTAGACATGTCAGAAATCAACAAGGTTTAAGTGTCCTACAAAATAGGATTTATCTTTCCTGATTAATACTGGTCAACTAGCACCTCATCAATGGTTCACCATAGGGGAAAAACTGAACTCACCCATGCATGATCAGGTGTTAGAAAAGGTTGTAGTCCATTTGAAGATCACATTATTCTTTCCAGTGACATGAAACTATCTCAAAGGGTCCCTATTTGATGACCGTATCCAGCCAATTGTGCATACTGCTTATCTTTTGACATGTTTTTAAACAGCATACTGCAGATTTTCAGAGTGCAAATAATTTTTTTTATCTATACTTGAAACTGTGCAATTTGGCTTGTTGTGTAAACACTGGAGCTCTTGCCTTTCATTTATTAATTGTAACTGCTGAATGATGATAGGATGGAGGGGGACAATGTCTTATTAGAGGTAAATAATGTCTCTTGGTTTATAGGAGAATGAATTCATATGTTAAAAGAGAGCCGAATAGTGATTGCATTAGAATTGCTGCAAATATATATTAAGATCATCTTCTAATATTTTAATATTGTCCGATTCTTGACAAGAGGGTAGAATAATCATTATCTATTACATTCACTAGATGCATTTATTTCAAAGTTTCTGTTCTTTTGCTATCTAGTGGAACATTGATTTGCATTTTACCAATATTGAATTTTTTGTCTTGTTGAAATTGAACTTACTGTTTCATTATTTACTGGTGGACTCTGTGAGATGATACCATGGATTTACATGAACTGCTTCTGGAGGGTAATGCTTATTTTATATTAACAATCTTGCAGGTACTGGGAAGTCTCAGTTTTTGAAGTTTGCTGCTAAACTGAGCAACCGGTCTGTTATTACTACTGGATTGGGAAGCACTGCTGCTGGATTAACTGTAACTGCGGTCAAAGATGGAGGTAGGATTTGTGATTTTTTCTAATTCAGTTATGCTTTTCAGGCATTCTGTACATTCTAATAAATTCTTAATGAAGAAGAGGGGAAAAAAGAAAAGAATTATCATTAACTCCGAAAATAAATTCTTACTTACTGATGAAGAAGGGAAAAAAGAAAAGAATTATAATGAACTCTGATCAGCCTTTGTGGTATGAAAATATCAGGTTTTTCTACTCTGTACCTTTTACTTTTCTCTATTGTACGTAATAGAGGATAGAGCATCCTGAGGCATGGGTTAAGGATGGAGAGACAACTAGGAAATGGATGACAAATAATCTTGAGATGTTGTGGGTCTTTGAATAATCTTACCTATTATCTTTTATGGTTTGATATAGATTATGGAACTTATATTTATATCATTTCTTAAGAGCATTCTATCTGACTTGTGACAAGGAAGTATTTTGAACTGATGGACCTTCTGAAGATCAGTGGGAAGCTAAAAACTAAATACCATGTTATAAAAGGTTGTAAATGGGGGTTTTGGAAGAGGGGCTAGGTAATGGTGTAATTGGTGAAAGAGATAAAGAAGAGGAGAGAAAGTAGGAAGAAGTTAGGAGAGCTTGCATGGAGATGAAAAGAGAAATTACATGAATGCAACTGATGTGGGAGACAGCATGGACAGGTGTGACCTGGTTCTTCATTGGGTAGAGGACCTAAGGAGAGTTTGCATGGAGATGATCTTTAGAGAAAAAATTTCCAGAATTTCCTTGCCCATTGACTTGCTGATTTGGAGGATTAACTCCAGATTTCATGGGTCTAGTGTCAGCTGTATGAAGATGGACTCTTGCTTTCCAAAAAAATATTGACCACAACTTAAGGAAGGATATTTTTCAGATCTTGTGGGCCCCATGGCCAGCTGTATGGATCCAGCTTGTATGTGAAGGGGAATAGAAGCTGTTTACATCTTTATCTACTTCCTTTTTTGTTTCTTTCCATTTTATTGTAAATTTGCAATACCCGTTAATTGGATTTAGTTTCTAATTCCAATATTCGGTTTTAGAAAGTAGGTTTTACTTTAATGAAAATGTGTCTAGAAGATTTATATCTCCCACGCATGGAGAGTAGGTTGTAATTGATTTTCTTATATGATAAATAAGAGAAAAAGGCACTTCTGCGGCCATGATTGAAGTTAGATAAAAAAAAAAAAAGGCTTTATGCTTGTGACTGTGAGATGCAGAAACCCTAGTGACAAGCTAAGTTGGAGTTAAGTGAGAGTCCTACTCTGCAGTTCAAGTGGGAGGCTGGAACATATTCTTTTATATTCAACCAGTTCTGTCGGTTTCCAGCAAGGAGTATCGAGTTGTACCTCTGAGTTTTCCAAGTCATACCAGTTCTGTTTTAATATTTACTTAACTCAGTGTATTGTCCTTCTATATCTAATTCGATTCTGATGTTTTCCCAGGCCACTACATGCCTGCGGCAGATCTGTTGACAGCAATATAAGTTGTTATTTTCAGTCTTAAATTCTGGAACATTTAACCATCAGATTAACCTGAGTTTAGTATGTTACTTCAGCCTATGTTGTTTGATTTAAGGTTATTGACTCACCTGTATTCTGTCCATAAGTTCTGTGTGTTTAGTCACTTTGATCCTACTTTCTGCAGGTTAATGTATTAGTCTCTTGCAGCCTAGCTCTCCTACATAAGCCCCTCTACTAACAGAACATACACATATCTGCTTATTCTCATTCTATTAACTATTCTACCCTCACAATGTATGTTCTTCTAAAACTCCCCCTCGAGCTGGAGAATAAACTTCATACATTGCCAGCTTGCTCAAAAGGGTATGGAACTGCAGTGAGTTGATTCCTTGGGTGAACACTGATCAGCAAGCTGATTCCCTGTCTTCACAAAGGGAGCGCAAATATAAGCGGAGTCAGTTTTTTTCCTGGATGAAGTGTCGATCAACTTCAACATGTTTTGTGCGATCATGTTGAACATGATTATGGGCTATGCTAATGGCGGCCTTGTTGTCATAGTATAACTGCATGGAGTCCTTACTATCAAATCCAATTCCTGACAAGTCTCTTCAACTACAGAACTTCACATACTTCATTTGCGAGCATTCAAAGATTTTGTAGGACTGATTTTGCTGGCAATTTGGGCGTACTCTTAGGGTGGTAGGCTGATCAAATTGTAGACGATTATTGATGTAACTTACATGCGGTCCTTACTTTTTGGGGAATGTTTTCCTTTGTACCATTTTAGCTTAAGCATTCCCTCTTCCAAGAGTCATTGAGAGTTGTGGTTCCCTGCTAGCATATTGATTAAAAACTTAAAAAGAGTATCACAATGTTTCAGAGGAAATATTTCTTATCTTTCTGATCTCACTACCAATTTGGTATTAATGTGAGTTATTACTTCATTGTCTATATGGCCTTGGATTCACAAGTTTTAAGATGAAACTGTATTCATGTTTCATGCATGATCAAGCATTATTAATTGAACTTACATGTCTGTTGATCTCACACAATGGAGCAATCTCCAGGGGAATGGATGCTAGAGGCTGGGGCGCTTGTTTTGGCTGATGGTGGGCTTTGTTGCATAGATGAAGTTGATAGGTATTCAGATAAAATAGTGGCACGCAACACTCCCTTTATTGCTTTACATATCATGTGCTTGATTTAGCATTTTTGACTTATCTGGGGTGATCACTGTTCAATTTGATAAAAGTAATGTTACATAGATTCCCCCCCCCCTTTTTTTATTTTTTATTTATTTTAAATTGAGTATAGTTTAGCTGGATTACTTGGTTGCTAAAATCATTATATTTCCTCACTGGCTATGGCTTATCAACAACTTCTTTGCAGATTTTTTTTTTCTTTGGGTGAATAAAAATATATTAAATGAGGGGGAAATATTCAGGGAATCCCCAAGAAGAAGGGGGAGGAGGAGGAAAAAATAGAAAACAGAGCCCTCAATTAAGAGGGGCCTCAAAGAGGAGGGGTTCAGGGGCATGAGGCCTGTAAAAAGAGAAGGGGAGGCCCCAAGAATCAACAATAAGCCTGTTCGTTGGGAATTGATGCAGTGTGGAGGGGGGAATAGTTAACTTACTTCTAATATCGAAGGTGTCCCAGATCTGCTTGAATGATTTGAACTTGGGGGTCCATCTTTTGATATTATGCTCCAATCAGATATGGTAGATTTCAGCACCAAAGGCTAGCTTACCCACTGCATCACAACAAGAGTAACTGACAAAGGTCATGTCCACCCAATTGCATTCTTTGTCAAAGGGCAGGTCTGCAGGATCCTTCTCCTCTGAGGCCAATATTTGGCGAGAAGCCCTTTCCAAACAGAGAAGGGGCAGACAAAGAAAAGGTGTTGCACACCTTCAGGGGAATTCCATCAGAGGTAACAAATGGGTGGGTGAAGCTTGAAAAAGGAAAGACTGCATTGGAAGGGAGTGAGTTAGGGCAGAACTACTTTTTCTAATATGATATATACTGTGGGAATAGACCACGATAGGAATAATCTGTATCCTATCATGGCTAGGTTTTTTTCCTTCTTTTCTCCATCGAGCTCTCTCTCTTTTCTTTCTCTTCTCTTCTTCTCCTCCTTCCCTCTTGTAGGTGCTGAAAAAGATTTGGAATAGTGTAGTACAACACAGGCAGAGCTCTCCAAAACCAAAAGAAAACAGAATAGCATTGCAAACCAAGTCTGACGACTGATTCGAGGCCTCACAATCCACTTGTCTCACAATCCCACTTAGCAGGATCATCTGCTAAAGCATTTTGCCATTAGGTTGCTAATGGAAATAGTTACACACTGAAGAAGTTAGCTGATGAATAATATCTGATTAGGTGGGAGAATGTCCCTGGCCTCTCATAGTCACATATGTTCGTAAACCAGCCAATGGATGTAGCTGTCTCCCTTAATGTCGTTAAATCTTACTCTTATAGATTGGTCCAAGGCTCTCTGAAGAAAAAGAAGTACTGCTCTGACAGAGTTGCCCTCACTAATGGGGCCAGATAGGAAAATGATGTAGTCAATAGATTCTGTCTGATTGGTCTCAAAAAGAGAACCACATTGTTTTAGTCCCACCTTAGTAGTCAAAATTCCTTAAGGACCTCTTGTTCAGATGAAATTAATGAAATAGGTCCATTAGTTGGCAATCAAACAAAACACAGGAGATGGCTCTTTTTCGATCCATTCTACAAGTCTGATAGGCTAATATCAACAAAGATCTATTAAGGCATTTTGAAAGAGTAATATGCACTAGAATTACTGCAAGACTTATATTGTCAACATTTTTGTCTGGTTTCCAAATTGATAACTAGAGAAAGAAAATTAGCTTATATAGTTTTTTTTTTTCCCCCTGTTGATGAGGACGGAAGAGGGGATCTACTCAAGGGTTTGTAAACTTTAGTCATTAATTAAATCCTAGTGGCAATCTCTATTTGCATTGCACAACTTAACCCTCTTTACTCCTCAAATCCGTCCAATTTTGATATTTTGGTTGTCTGGTGGCAATTGGAATAGGATAAAGAAACAAGCCATCTTATTTTATGACACAAACAACCATTTAAAATTGGAGTTCTGCAACACATGAATATTCACTCAAAAGAACATGGCATTTTTGATATAGAATATTTTTGTCCAAATTTCTGATGCTTCTGATGTGTGATACAAAACTAATCCTCTGAGCTGTTCATTTGATAGCATGCGAGAACATGACAGGGCAACCATACATGAAGCCATGGAACAACAAACTATTAGCATTGCAAAGGTATCTTAAAGTGTTTGTGTTTGTAAATGTTTATGAACTATGTTGGAGGAAGTGAGTGCTTCATGAATCTCATTCTAGCATAGCTTTTCTTCATGAAAAGTTGACATTATCTTTGATACCTGATTTAAAAATCCCTTGGCATTTCAAAAAATATTTTTTCTCATCTCTTTGTAGCCCTAATAAATAATTGGATTAGTCTAAGGTCCTAGGAAAATGTTTTTAGTCCACTTAAACACCCAATGTGGATGTTCAAGGTAGGTGATTCTACACACTATGATTAACATATTAACATAGTGAGTTGAAGATGATGCGAAAAAAAAAAAAAGACATTGACTAATCTGGTTTTAAAAAAATTTGAGGAGAAAATAGTAAGATAGAGCTAGAAAATGATAAGCATTAAGTGATACAGGGATTTGTTGGTCCTTGTTACAAAAATCCACTGACTTCGAATTTTATGGTAGATCAAAGGCTGCGAATCCAAAATGGGGATACCGGTACAATGGGTTTTGTGGTAGTCAAGATGGAGTGACATTCTATCAATATCCTTGAATCATCAATGTATCGATGTTCAAGTTGGATCTTTTCCTGTGGTTGTAGACAAATTATAGTTTTAGTTGAGCTGAGTATCTCCACCTCTCATGGCTAGGAGGAGTGTAACCAAGCTGTGGCTTCTCTTGCTGAAGAAATATTTAACAATCTTTTTTTTTTTTTGGATGAATAATCTTTAACAATCTTATACAAATGAGATTCAATAATGTGGTTTCCTGCTTCCATAACAGGTCTCTCCGGCCCCCCCCTGCCCCCCAAGGTGCGCCAAAATGAAATATACTTTGATATATATAACCAATTAGACCTCACAATAGTGGATTAATTAGGTGTTGAGGTTCCTTGGCTACATATTTTTCCTCCAAATTAGTTGCATGCTTTAAAATAGAATTTTGGTTCCTTCATTCATTTATTATTTTTGCCATGTTCTGAATGCTGGAAAGAGTTTGTTGACAATGATAAAGTTGTGAATACTTTGCAGGCTGGTCTTGTAACAACTCTTAGTACCAGGACAGTTGTCTTTGGGGCAACAAACCCAAAAGGGCAGTATGATCCTAGTCAACGTATCACTTTCATTTAAATTTTATGTTTATCATAGTTATGTAAATTTAAGGAGTAAAGCTTTATTTGGATTTATTACATTCGACACTAGAGATTACCACAATTCATACTGGATATCTCAAGTCCTTCTTTTAATGCATTACACTTTTGAACTACTTTTTATCTTCTTGTCTTTCTTGACCAATTCTAGCATTGTCTGTGAATACTACCCTTTCTGGACCCTTACTCAGCAGATTTGATATAGTCCTTGTCCTATTGGACACAAAAAACCCAGAATGGGATGCAATTGTTTCATCTCACATTCTTGCTGAGGTATATGGGTTACTTGAATTGATATAAAGGGCTTTCTGCAACATTGTGAAACATATGGATGAAGATAACTTCAATTGTTTTTTGTGAAATTAATCAGCAAGAACCTGATAGAGGCAAGAGTGATGATGACCTAACAAATATCTGGCCACTACCCATGCTCAGAAGGTAAAAGTTAGGACTCACCATCGAATTAGTGACACTTGGTTGTTTCCTGAGCACATACATGGAAACTCTCTGAAAGTTCTGCGTGAAGTGCTATTTCTCGTTACTTGGATAGGGCCAAATCAGCTTCAGTATATGATAGTAAATATGAAGTATTTATTTATCTATTTACATTTTAGATTTTGGATATCTTTGAATAGAGATTTGTCGGGTTACCTGTGGGTTTACGCCACTTTCCCTTTGCTTCTGTCAGAAGTCTTCTGCTGTTTATTTACTTTGTTGCTAGTTTTATTTTTTTGTTGTCTTCTCAAGTTCTGTTAAGAACTCTGAAGTTTTGCTGTATCTCTGAGATTGAACCTTGCGCACTTGCCGTTCATAGTGATTCTTAATATCGAAGATCAGATTATTTTCCATATTTAGTTCTGGGTGGGTTCTTTAACTATATCTGTCAACATTTCACTAGTTCATAGTTTCCACTCATGACAAATTCATCTATTTAGTTCTGGGAGAATGAGATTTGACTATGCAAATCTAAGAGTCATACCATATCTGCTCAAGTTGGTATGATGTTTTGGGGTTTGAACCTACTACTGGTGATGCTTAAAACCCTAGATTCTTTCCTGTATTTCAAGTTGATTATTTATATCTGGTTGGTATTTCATAATAAAGTTGAGTTGTTTGAATCTATTTTTTTCATGTTGATAAAATGGGTCTGCACATGTTATATTTTCGGATAGTTTTATTCCTTAAGTTTCATTTGATTTTGGCTGCCGCTGAATCTTCTATGAATTTCTGATTGGATATTGTACAAATGGAACTTAATCAGTATTCCGCCGATTAATATTACCTTTTCTGGAATTAATTGGTCGACTTATTCTGCGGAGGTCCATAACTAAGGTATACATCCGCTCAACCATCCTTTACCTTAAATTCACCAATCAATACATCTGCATCCGTAGGGCAAGATGTAGTCAACCATCCAGTCGTAGGGTAACATCCACCCAACCGTCCATATTCACACAATTTACCATCCACATTCAAGGCTAAAAATATAATTGTCAAAAGAACATAAAGTTGAGAGAAAAAAGCCAAAAACAAGTGTGTTAAGTTGCTTTTGCTAAAAGAAAACACATCTTTTCCTTTCACTCTAAATTTTTTGTGTTTGTTTGTTGTTAAAAATGTGAAAATAAGCAAAAATATAACAAATGCAGTTCCCATATATGAATGTAAGTTTATGCTTTGCATTTACACAATCATGAACCAGCACCCACCCACCTCCCCCCCC